>NC_084741.1:61414067-61449067 GCF_033978785.1 Entelurus aequoreus | reverse complement strand
TGCTTTTTGTGTAATGAGCAGTGAGTAAGGCTGCCAGCACAAAGATTATTTGATGCTAGCACCTGCCAAAAATATGTTCTAAAGCACCGTTTGTCAACCTCTACTAAGCCGAGACACATATTTATATTACTTTTTCATTAAGTACCACCTCAGAAAACACTTGGCTCTCCAAGTACCACCATAATGACCAATATTGTTATACAGTAGCGCAGCACGCCTAAGTAGTCATTTTAAAAAAGCAGACGTTTTATTTAACAAGTATATTTAATATTTTTGGCCACTGTAACATTACACACTATTTGAACAGAAAAACTGTGTTTGAATATAGGAAACTAAGGCCATGTCCACACGAACAAAGATACCTAATAAACGCATACTTATCTCTGCGTTTAGGACTCTTGTCCACACGCAGACGCGTACTTTTGTCTTTAAAAACACAGACATTTACAAACGCTGGCCAAAGTGTAGAGATCCAAAACTCTCCGCTCAGCGTATGCGTGTACACGGCACAAACGGAGACTTGTGATGACGTCACGGTTGTGCGCTGTCATTTCCAAGCTCAACCGCCCTGAGATCAGTAGGTGGTGAGTTCAAACCCCGGTCGAGTCATACCAAAGACTGTAAAAATGGGACCCATTACCTCCCTGTTTGGCACTCAGCAGCAAGGGTTGGAATTAGGTGTTAAATCACCAAAAATGATTCCCGAGCGCGGCCACCGCTGCTGCTCACTGCTCCCCTCACCTCCCAGGGGGTGGAACAAGGGCATGGGTCAAATGCAGGGAGTAATTTCACCACACCTAGTGTGTGTGACTATCAGTGGTACTTTAACAACACTGTCTTGCTGGCTTTAAACACACTATAAGAGGACTATAACGTATGTTTGAACGTAAATATGCTGCTCTTTTCACTCAACAATAAGAAAAAAAAGACACATCAGAATGACAGGCAGATGTTTGGATATGATCGCTGTCGGATCTCCAACTGTTGCGACAACTTTGACAAGCAAGACTTTTTGCTCTGTGTCATAAGAAAGGTGCAACATTATCTTATGCTTTTAGTCCTTGTTTGACAACAAATCATGAAGTTAACTTGCGTGTCTTGCTTCCATTTTTGTAGATGCGACCCTGCTCGCGCATAAAAAGCAACTAATAAATCATAATGTAGCGACCTCCTTGTAGTGTGTAATGATGTTAAAGACAATATACATTTCATTACACATGTACCAAATCACTATATCAATGATTAAATGCTTTATAATTCCCTTAAACATGCAAAAATTTAACTTTAACTTTAAAATGGTTTCCTTGGCTCGTTAGTGCATGCTGATATTAGAAATAATGTATACTTCACTGCACATGTAATACATCACCATGTTTCTGAACATGTTATAATTCTATCAGTGTTGGGTTTCAGCAGCACAGGCGTGCATTTGCTGGCTTTAAACACACTATAAGAGGACTATAACGTATGTTTGAACGTAAATATGCTGCTCTTTTCACTCAACATTAAGAAAAAAAAGACACATCAGAATGACAGGCAGATGTTTGGATATGATCGCTGTCGGATCTCCAACTGATGCGACAACTTTGACAAGCAAGACTTTTTGCTCTGTGTCATAAGAAAGGTGCAACATTATCTTATGCTTTTAGTCCTTGTTTGACAACAAATCATGAAGTTAACTTGCGTGTCTTGCTTCCATTTTTGTAGATGCGACCCTGCTCGCGCATAAAAAGCAACTAATAAATCATAATGTAGCGACCTCCTTGTAGTGTGTAATGATGTTAAAGACAATATACATTTCATTACACATGTACCAAATCACTATATCAATGATTAAATGCTTTATAATTCCCTTAAACATGCAAAAATGTAACTTTAACTTTAACTTTAAAATGGTTTCCTTGGCTCGTTAGTGCATGCTGATATTAGAAATAATGTATACTTCACTGCACATGTAATACATCACCATGTTTCTGAACATGTTATAATTCTATCAGTGTTGGGTTTCAGCAGCACAGGCGTGCATTTGCTCTTTAATAATGTTCCCAGGAATCTGTGTACGTGCAGGCTGGTTTTAAAGATAATGTGCATGTCATTGTACGTCTAAAGTCGATCAAAATAAACAGAATAGGAGGTGTAATGCCACCAAGTCAGCTGTTGCTGCTTTTTCCAGGCTTCTGATTGGACAAAATGTGCATGACAGCAGGTGTATGCGTTTACGGTAGACATAGACAGTTTTGAAACTACACTTGTGTGGATGGAGATTGTTTTAACCCCTAATATGTGTTTTTGAAACTCTCCGTGTTCGTAAAATATAGTGTTGAGCAGGGGCTGTCAATGTTAATGCCTAAACAGACATTTGTAAACTAAACTACATTGCGTTGGATCAATGTTAATGTCGATTTGAAAGGCACAAAAATAGTGTAAAAAATTGCAGTGGAATACAAAATAATATATTACAAAAAAGTCTAAGTAACCAAAAATGTCATGACCACTCTGCAGTACCTCTGCGGACAGCCTAGGACAGTGGTCCCCAACCACCGGGCCGCGGCCCGGTACCGGTCCGTGGATCGATTGGTACCGGGCCACACAAGAAATTATTATTATTTATTTTTATTTTTTTTATTAAATCAACATAATAAACACAAGATACACTTACAATTAGTGCACCAACCCAAAAAACCTCCCTCTCCCATTTATAGTCATTCACACTCATTCGCACAAAAGTTAAAGTTAAAGTTCCAATGATTGTCACACACACACTAGGTGTGGCGAAATTATTCTCTGCATTTGACCCATCACCCTCGATCACCCCCTGGGAGGTGTGGGGAGCAGTGGGCAGCAGCGGTGGCCGCGCCCGGGAATCATTTTTGGTGATGTAACCCCCAATTCCAACCCTTGATGCCAAGCAGGGAGCTGATGGGTCCCATTTTTATAGTCTTTAGTATGACTCGGCCGGGGTTTGAACTCACAACCTACCGTTCTCAGGGCGGACACTCTAACCACTAGGCCACTGAGTAGGCCAAAAGGGTTGTTTCTTTCTGTTATTAATATTTCTGGTTCCTACATTATATATCTATATAGATCAATAAAGTCTGCAGGGATACAGTCCGTAAGCACACATGATTGTATTTTTTTATGACAAAAAATAAAAAATAAATACCATACCACCCCCCCGGGCCGTGGGACACATTTTCAAGCGT
Source organism: Entelurus aequoreus (assembly GCF_033978785.1). Taxonomy (NCBI): domain Eukaryota; kingdom Metazoa; phylum Chordata; class Actinopteri; order Syngnathiformes; family Syngnathidae; genus Entelurus; species Entelurus aequoreus. The sequence continues at coordinate 61,445,864 of NC_084741.1, read as the reverse complement.
TGACCGGTCCGCAGTTACTAAATGGTTGGGGGTCCACTGCCCTAGGGCAATGATTCTCAAACTGTGGTGGTACGTGGGCTCCATCTAGTTGTACACTAAAGATTTGATTCATTATTTAGTACAATGTTTTATTTTCCTATATTCAAATATTTGTTGCTGTTCAAACTGTGTGTATAACAGTGGCTAAAACATTAAATAAAGCATTTGCCTTGTTTTTAATGAATTGTTAGACCTACAATGCTACTGCATTTTAATGTTGGTCATTATGGTGGTACTCGGAGAGCCAAGTGTTTTCTGATGTGGTACTTGGTAAAAAAAAAAAGTTTGAGAATCGCTGGAATAGGGCTCACGGACCCTCTGTTGAAGACGTCTGGTGTAGTGTTTAGTAAATGTATTGAAATTATGATTAGGTTACTTATGTACTTTTTGCTATCTGGTGAAAAAGCATGTAATTGTTTTTTTCTGTCACTATACATTACTGCGACAAATGGGTGAACAAATATTTGTCGTAAATGAATAATAGTTTTTTGACCAATTAGGTGAATTTGGATGATTTTCCTCATGTTCTCTAATGTGTTGCGGAACAGTGGTTGGGAATCACTGCTCTAACTATTTGCTCAAAGTCTGTAATGTCTCCATAAGAGCATGAATGTGATTGTTTTGTCAGTTTTCTGGCTTCCCACTCTTGCTCTCATTCTCCTCATGCTGCTCTTTTCCCCTTATTGTGACATTTTGGGGTGGCAGAGAGTAGAGTAACAGAGGGAGGCATGAGTAATCACCCATGGGTGGGTGTTAGAATGGATCTACTGTATTAACACTGAAGTCATCCTGAACCGCTGGATAATGGTCCCAGCCCCCCGATGTTCCTATCCACCCACTATGCCAGCCAACATCATAACAATGTCATTCTGTCTCTCATATCACTTGGCTTATGGTGCACCTGATAATAACTACACCTATATGTTTCTTCATTCTTCACTAATCCAACAAAGTGACTAATGATTCAACTAAATTTTTTATCAACTTGAAGTCCTGAAATCTTAAGCATGCAAGACATGGTAAATTCCAGAATTATATATTTTAATGAGACATTGCCTTCCGTTCCACCTTGGCTAAATATAAATGGAACATTGGCTACGCTACAGCTTTTATTTAGTTTTTCTACCCTGACACTTTTAGAGAAATAATTATATGGTGGTACCCAAGTACCAAAAGGTTGACAAAAACCGAATAAATTTGTCCCCTAAGAAATAATGTACATTTGATCAGTGTTTCTTAAACATAGGGCCGCGGCCCACTGTTGCCTGCTACAGGGCCAAGCAAAAAATTTCAGCTATGGGCCGCAGTTGTACTCAGTTGTAATACACTTTTTCACCACTTGGGGCAGTAATGACAATATCAAACAAAGAGAAAAAGTTTAGTAAAAAGTCATAGAGAAGTTTTTAAGCGCAAAAATTATGACTAAAGTGGTGAAGCTGTATTTTTATTTGCACATACATTTTCTTGAGTTTGTTTTAAAAAAATATGTATAATTTATTATTAATATAGTTTGAATTTTTTTTATTTAGCATCGTGTAATTGTATGGTAATTTGTTTTTCATTGGTTTTTATGAGTCCCTTCTTTTGCAGTATATTTGATCAGTATTTATTTTTGTAATCAGTCTGACCTAAATCTCGATAATAATCTGTGTGATTAATACCTGGTTTCATTTCATTTGACAACTATTATCCTGTTCGACTGTAAGTAGGTTTGATATAATTATTGAATTTGATTTAAATATTTAACATTTACAAATTCAGTTTAAATAATTAAGAGGGAATTTATGAAGCTGGTTGCATTAAAACCATTTGTTCAATGGTATTTATTTATTTTTTGTAATAAAAAAATACAATCATGTGTGCTTACGGACTGTATCCCTGCAGACTGTATTGATCTATATTGATATATAATGTAGGAACCAGAAATATTAATAACAGAAAGAAACAACCCTTTTGTGTGAATGAGTGTGAATGGGGGAGGGAGGTTTTTTGAGTTGGTGCACTAATTGTAAGTGTATCTTGTGTTTTTTATGTTTATTTAATTTAAAAAAATTTAAAAATATTATTATTATTATGTATTTTTTTTAATTTCTTGTGCGGCCCGGTACCAATCGATCCATGGACCGGTACCGGGCCGCGGCCCAGTGGTTGGGGACCACTGTACTATAGGATATACACATGCACAGTATTAATAGCTGAACTGAAGTCTGAGTGTCTGCAGTCTTCTAGTCCTGCACTTGAACACTAAAAAGTGCTTGCAAAACAAAAACAGACAGACAATTTGTCCAACTAGTGCTACAGTATATCTATATGCATTGAGGGGGACTGCACTTCTTTTGGCATTTTACATATTGTTCACAATCATATGAAAGACATGAAAAAGGATGGATTTTTTAAAATGCATTTCAAATATTAAATACATGTAAATAAAAGTCTGCTTAAAGCAGAGCCAATGGACGGTCCTCTATTCAGTCTATAAAATCTAATAAGTAACAATTAATGCACCGTGTATGCTTAAAATGATCAAAATACATACATTTTAAATGATTATATAAATGTGCCCATTTCTTTATTACATATATACTTACATTATGTATATAATGTGGTTCCCATAGGTTCTATTGTAAGCAGACTTTTGATCGATTTATGTAATATTTACAATGCATTAACAAAACAAAAACATCCGTCATCATGTTTCTCATAATGATTGTGAACGATAGGCAAAATTCCCCCCAAAAAGTGCAGTTCCCCTTTGAAACTGCAATTGTTTTGCATGGTGTTTCTGAGAATATTGTAAGTTTATTTCGATTGATCAATCAACACAGTGTGTCAGAATCACATATTGCATGAAAGTTGATTCTTGCTCATTATGTTTACACATCAACACTGGTGTTGGCCACGCCGCTTCAGCGCCCACCACCTCCAAACAGAAAGCATATGGCTTCATCCAGAGATGGCATCATCCCAGACATGCACAGATTTCCATTGTGAGTGAACACAATGGGCCACGCTGTGTCCTTCCATGGATAAGGATTCTTCCAGCAGCGTGCACGTCCATTATGCAGTTAAATATGTCAAGCACTTTTAGGGGTTGTAGCAGTTTATTATTTGCATGACCACACCTATGAAGAATTGTGTTTGTGTCGTTGCGCTCAGTCTGCCTGTAAATGACTAATCAATTAATATGCAAATCTCTAGTAAAGGCTTAGCTCATGGGGCCAAGAGGGCATATGACTTAAAGAATAAAGAACGGTGGATGATCTGGCTCGTTCATGCAAATGTGAAATAAGTAGTCTATTAGTATGCTGTGGAATAGGGCTGCACAGTCCTGGAAAATAAGTAAATTGCATGTTCATGTTTAAAATTGAGATTGCAATTCTCTGTGATGATTTTTTTTTTCCACACGTACATGTTCAGGACTATGTGCTTATGTTTAAAATACGTAACAAAGTTTATTGTTATTATACTAATCATTATTATTAGACTGCATTGTACTGTTCTGGTTTAAAGGGGTCATATTATGATTTTTTTCTACATTTAAAACACTTCCTTGTGGTCTACATAACATGTAATGGTGGTTCTTTGGTGAACGTTTTGTATAGATTATGTTTTACAGACCATTTTGGAGCCCCTTTCCGATGTCTCTTGTGGGAGGTCTTATTTACGTGCCTCCACTTTGATTTTCTTCTCCCCGCCAGCCATTTTGTAATTTTTAGAGCTTCCATAGCAACTGTACTGACAGATATAAGTTAGAACCATACGCTCATTTGTATTAGAGATGGCAAAAGTAGACGATGCATGTGCATGTACAAGCCAGTCTGCCTCACAACAAAAGGAAAGAGAAAAAGAAGGAGCTTTTTGATGGACTCACGCAAAGCAGTTCAAGTAAATGTCTACCATACATGGATATATCCGCTGACTAGGTAAAATGTCACAGGTTGTGCAAATTCCAAATGGCTCGTTTGGAGTAAGTTTGAAGGAAGAAAATCTTTTTTTTTTTATAAATATTTCTGCAATGTCTCCATGGTTTGATTTCAAATTTTGGGACCTATGCAGATCCCAAATAAACAAAAACAGGTACCAATAAGTGTGAAACATTTGTTTCGCATATAGAACACCGGACCCGATAGGTCCCCTTTAAAGAAACTTTCAATGGGTCTTGCAGATCTTTTCTAATGGGAGGTCCTGGGGATTTTCTAAATGGAAAGACAGTAAATAATCCACAAAGCCATAAACATGGAACACCTGCTCACTCGACAGTACATTTATGTACATAAAGACCACGGCAGCGGATCACAGTTTCACAATTATCACAAATATTATGCATTGATTACTTTCACAACAAACAATTTATAAAATCACCTAGACATTCTTTAGATATTTTTATGTGCTATTTATTACTGTCGGAATGAACGGTAATCAGATAACATAATAAAATTATCAAAACATTATTGATAACAAATTAATTAATTATTAATTGTATTATTAATTGAAGACTAATATTACCTTCATTGATCCATCCATCCATCCATTTCTACCGCTTGTCCCTTACGGGGACCGGGGGGTGCTGGAGCCTATCTCAGCTGAGAAAATGTTACTCATGTGGGTAATAAATGCAAGTGTTATTGTCATCAACTGTCATCCATGCCTATTTACTATTTTTTAATAATCTATTTTATGATGTGTTAATAACTGGAATGCGCATAATTTGATCCCATGGTATAGTGCTGTTATTCTATAAGCTCTTGATGTTACGTTAGTGTTTTACACTTGCTATATTTATTTACGTCTATAGTTTATTAAATCTATCATTAGGTCTAACAAAATCTGTATTTGTCATGATCTCAATTTGTACTTAATTATTAGTGTCCTTAGTTTCTGTATTTTTTCCTGACCCTCACCTGTTTCCCTGACTGGCAATTAGAACAGACTTGTCCCCGATTGCCAATCAGGATGTTTCTTATTACAGCCCTGTCCTCTGCTTTGTACCTCAATGTGTTGCGAAGCTTTCCCTATGCTTCCTGTCCCTTATTTTGTGCACTTCCCTGCTGATCTACTTTTGTATTTTACCTAATTAAAGTTTATTTTTTCCTGCACTTTGCTTGCTCTATCTGTATCCTGGGATCCAGGTCCAGACCAACAACACCCATCTCATATTGTAACATGTATAGCTGCTACAGCTATATATAACTCTTGTTCGCTGCTGCTTTAAACTTGCTGCAGTGTATTTTTAAACCCACGTTTCACTTCCACAGCTCAATATCATACAGAATCAATGTAAGTAGTGGTATTAAAAAATCCACTTATCATATTTCTTATAGAAATTCAATTTTTCGAGTCAATGCATTTTTTAACAATGAATAAATTATGAATCGTTGTTCAAATTTGCATCAGATAAATTTATTTTTCATATGTTTTGATTTACTTTTGAACAAGACAATTACTAGATTGCATCATTATTAACTGTTTTTGTATGCATCAGTAAGGTGGTGAAAATAAGCAATCGTTTAGCACACACATCTTTGGCAGTTCTGTGATAAAAAAATGTATATGGTTGAATAAAACCCGCAATATTTGCCAAGTACGCCAAAAATCAACAGCACACCCAGAATATCGTTGGCCTGCTTGGACTCCTTTGTTTGCACTTCCTCTGACATGATCTATCTCTCTCTCCTTTCATGTTCACTGTTGTAAGAGTTAAAGTCACAGTAAAAAAAACAATTGGCTTGCACCCCCCAGCCCTACCACCCTCTTTAATACTCTAGTTAGTAAAAATAAAAAAAACATTATTGGTTTTAATGTAAAGCCATTGGGTTGAGTAGGTTTGTATGTCCATGCACTGTTCACAACTAAACAATCCCTGCTGTGATGCATGAGAACTGTTTATACTATTCATATTGCAAACCATTTTCCATTGTTATTTTATGGTAAGATTACCATACATCGTTGATGGCAGTTTTGTGTTACACCGTAATGATTTGTGAATGAATCAAATGCTTAATTCTTTGATGTAAGTTTTATTCATTTCAAAGTTTTTTAATGCTCCAAACACGCACGCACACACACACACACACACACACCTACACGCGCAGTTTACCTCATTTTAAATCAGTCCCTTTGGAATCTCATTATCCAGCTGCCCATCTGCTTTCTGCGTCCTCCTCTCAAATCCTGTTATACCACTGAGATCATCAAACATATTCCCACAACCAGACAAAGACTTTCACACACCGAAGTCATAATCCTGTTTACTTCTGGTGTGGTTTTATCCTTGTTTTTATAGGCCAGTGCACACATGGAGCTCCAAGTCAAGGTGAGCGTGTTACAGATGGTGAAGAGAGAGAAAGTACATTGCGTGAATAAGCAAACGGTTACCAAGGAGTCCAGTAATTAGTACTGGATATGCATTAGTCAGTGCCTGTCATGAATGTCTGAATTCAAGGCAGCTTTTTCAGAAAGTTGCTGCAAAAGTTGCAATGCTTTGAGCCTTTTTTTTTTTTCATTGACATTGAATCAACTTTTATAATTTCTTTAACAATGTTTTGAGTGTTCCTTCTAACCTTAACCTCAAAAAGCAGAGGATTCCAAATAAAAATGGAAAACAAATGCTGTATAGATGTTTTACTCATTTTATATCATACAGACCTAAAAGTAGACACTAGAGAGCAATAAAAGCACATGTCAACGGTACCGTTTTAACAGTGGCGGGCCGTGCGTTTCCCACCTAGGCCTTCAGTGATCTTTGACTTCAATGATTACCTCTCAAAATACCATAATTGATGTCACCACATGATCATTGCTGGAGAAATACTATACAGGAACACATTTACGGCCTACTGTGCATTGACTCACATCAACAGTATACAAAACGGGTTATTTTCTGGCGCATTTAAAAATAAATTATAACTCATCAGCAATTAAAACATATACTGTACATTTGTCTGCTTGGCTTATGAAACTTCCGGTCAATAAAGTTTAATTCAAAGTACACACTTATCAAAGATATATTAACTGCCCTGACCACATGATAGCGACAAATACACATGTAACAATGTTAATTAAATGACAGGCATGACACACTTTAACAACAAGAGTTTACAACTTTTAGTTGTAACAGAACAGCTACTGTCAACAACTTGTGATCTGATTGGCTATCACAACTGTCTCTCAACTCTATGTGTTTTTAAATTAATCCGCTAACGGTTCCGTTGAGTATCCAATCACAGGACGCGTGAATGTCATGTTCAACGGGAGGCCATCTAGAAGGCCTTACTGACAACAACTGGTGATCTGATTGGCTATCGCAACTGTCTATCACCTGTAATAATAATAATAATACCTGGGATTTATATAGCGCTTTTCTAAGTACCCAAAGTCGCTTTACATGTTAAAAACCCATCATTCATTCACACCTGGTGGTGGTAAGCTACTTTCGTAGCCACAGCTGCCCTGGGGTAGACTGACGGAAGCTGTATGTCCCCGTTCGCTTACAGTGCATGGACGCCAGCATTGTTGATTCTGAAGGTGTCTGGCAGATTTCGTACTGCATGGCAACATAAGCTAGCTGAATTCTGATTGGATACCAACTAAAACTAAAAACAACAGCACTGGAACGTGCATAAGAAACATGAAGAGAATATGAATAATTTTAGATATTTAGAAGGCTTAGCGCTGTTGACAGGAACCGGAAGTAGGTTCTGGCTGCACCGTTTGAGAAATAAAGAATTATTATAGTCAGGGGCGCCGAAAAGGGGGGGTAAAGGAGACGAATTCTAGGGGCCCATGATGGAGGGGGGCCCAGAGAGGCCCCTAATGATGATGAAATTATAATGTTGCCGCTGTGTTGGGGGCCCTGTAAAGATTCTTTTCATGGGGCCCAAAATCCCTAACGGCGCCCCTGATTATAGTTCTACACACCGCTGTTCCTGCTTCGTCTACACCAGAAAGACACATACATTTTGATTAGATAGTTGACGTGCATACTTAAGAAGAGGTCAGAGACAAATTCCATTGGCAAAAATGACGCTGATTGATTGGCTAAAATATATGGGAAAATTGCTGGCATTGGACAAAGTAACAAGACTGTGCATAATTTGCGTAAATTAGTGTGATCGCGACATTGCGAATTCCTGGAGGGCCTGAGGTGTGTAGATGAGGAGGTTTCAATGTTTCAATTGGACATTGAGCCTTTAATTGGACCACTTGGAAACAGCTTGGAGCCCTTACTCCCCAGTTTGACAACAACTTTTGTATTCTATGGGTTTGTCTGTTTGTTAGTTAGTAACACAACTCTAAATGTCATCTGTAGACTTGATGAAACTTTGAAGAACTGTCACAAATGGGATGAGGAACAAGTGATTATGGTTTGAGGATGGTCCGGATCACTGTCTGGATTCAGGATTTTTTTTTTTTAAGAATTCTTTACTATTGGGAGATATAACATGGCAGAGATCTGCACTCTGAGTGCTTTGGTCCAAAAAAAATTATTTGTGTCCTATGTATAATGTATATTTGTTCATTTATCTATGCCAGCGACATATAGTGGCGGTTAGGACAATGGAATAATATAAAATATGTTCCTTGGGCCAACACAGATAGACAACATTCACACTCACATTCACACACTAGGGCCAATTTAGTGTTGTCAATCAACCTATCCCCAGATGCATGTTTTTGCAGCTGAGACAGGCTCCAGCACCCCCGCGACCCCGAAAGGGACAAGCGGTAGAAAATGGATGGATGTGCCTTGGCTTAATAAAGTTTGGGGAAAACTGTTGTAAGTGACCAAAATATTTGCTATGCTCCTATTTTTGACAGCGTTCAGTATAGGTTGTGAGACATTTTGGTACATAATTCCACTGTTTTATATATGTATTCCATATCTGTACTAATGATATTCTTTGTTGCATAAAAATGTATCAGAAGTAGGAACTGAGAAATACAGAAGACTTACTTGTAAAGTCAACAATGGTGCTTTTAAAGCAGATATGTGACTGCCATAAAAATGACATCTGGAGGGTAGATGGAGTTACTGTTGTGTGACAAGTGATCTCCGGTCTGTTTGATGTTTGTTTCCACAGACGTACCTCCTGGGAATCATCATCTCTATTTGTGGGAACGTCCTAATTAGCATTTCACTCAACATACAGGTAGGACACAGCGGGATCCTATTCGACTGCAAATATTCAGCACATGCATAATTAATGCACGTCATGGCCAGATTTGTGCAAAAATTCCAGCTGCAGAAATGATTGACTACTTTAATAACTAAAAGTTTTAACATCATAATTGAACATTAGTTTAAGTAGTAGACTTGCATAATTTTCTATTTTGATGCAACTGTTCTGTCACTTTGCTGGTTTAATACTACTACACATCTACTTTTATCCAGACACATATTGTACATTTTGAAGTGGCTTTAACTTGAATTAACTTAAATTTCCCACCCTTCAGTTATAGTTATGGTGTTGATTTATTTTTGAACATCTAGTGTATACAGTTACTTTACGATACATCACATATTTCCAGTTTCTCATTACAGCGTGTCCGAAAAAGAGTGGGAGGAAGCAGAGTTTATTTAATCATACCCACCTTCCATTTTATTGCAATCAATTCCTAACAAATTTTTTGTTCACTTTCTGAGCTCAATTTGTAACACAACAAATTAAATAAATACATTTTTTAAGTAGAATTTTTTTCTAAGGTTATATTTATCTTTCTTTGTTGGACATATTTGTAGCTGTTTCATTTTCACCAAATCATTGAATTTCAATAAATGAAAAAATAAAAAAAATTCTGTAGCCAACATTTTATATAATCCTAACTGAGCTTTTTTTGGAAGATGTAAATTTGTAGTTATTTCTCCATATTTCTACACAATAACTCATGGAAACACAAGCGAGCCGTAGAGAATATGGAGTGAGTTTTGGTCCAGCGAGTACGTATCTAACTATATTCATTACTGAAATGTTTCTTGCCACCTTATATTGTCTTTTATATTATATTTCCATTTAACAATCCATTATTACAACTAAAATATAAGTAGTTTACCATGTTATTGTCTATGTCTTCTATTTGTGTTTGTATTTACCTGTCTTTAAACTGTTTCGGAAAATATTTATTTTAGTTTTACTGCAATTCAAGGATAATCTGTTTTTGCCAAACCATGTCTTTTAAGTACCAGTAAAGTGAAAAAACAAGTTGCCTCTTTATTGAAGTTATTATCAGCTATATATACACATCAGCTGATTTATGACACCAAAAGACTTCCAAAGTTTGCAAGTAAATAGATATGATCACAATAGTATCAATCTCACGAGCCCTATTGAAAGTTAATGAGCAAGCCAGTCACATGATCCGTGACAGAGTTAGGAACAATAGATCCTTTCCCCATCAACAACAATGCTAATCAAGCAGACTCTGTGACAGCCAACAGTGATTACTTTAGGAAAAGATTATGATCCAGAACCTTACATTTTTGAGCCTGAACACAAAGAGGATGAGTAATACGTTTTAGAAGCAGAGTCTTAAAACGGATGTGTGTTTATTGAAACACTAGCATCAGCAACATTGCTAGGTGCTAAACATACAAACTAACCATAATTAACCATAATAAAACTAACTCTTACTGTACAACATCCACTCTTGCTGGTACGCGGTCCGACGGGAAGTTTACATAATCCAGTTTAGATGAAGATTCAATCTTCATCTAAATCCTCACTAAAGGTTAAAAAAAAGTTGCCGGGGGATGTGAAAGTCGACAAGCCTCTCAGTCCATGGCCAAATGTGTCCAATACCTGGTGAGGGACGCATGAATTATAATCTAGAGTAAATTTTTTGCAAGTTTGAGACAAAGCAGCTCAGTGTGTCAACAATAGCAGCGTAAATGGTAAATGGTTATACTTGTATAGCGCTTTTCTACCTTTTTAAGGAACTCAAAGCGCTTTGACAGTATTTCCACATTCACCCATTCACACACACATTCGCACACTGATGGCGGGAGCTGCCATGCAAGGCGCTAACCAGGACCCATAAGGAGCAAGGGTGAAGTGTCTTGCTCAAGGACACAACAGACGTGACTAGGATGGTAGAAGGTGGGGATTGAACCAGTAACCCTCAGATTGCTGGCACTGCCACTCTCCCAACTTCACCACGCCGTCCCCCTAGGAGTAAACTAGCATTAGCTTACTCCTATCAGTGTTCCGCTAAAATAGGCCGTATGCGTTGGCGTTTATACAACAATATCGCACATACTTGGTTAATGTTCAGTCACGACATGTAAATAGAGTATTGTTGGAGATTTCTGGATGTTTTAGAAGGTATAATGGGCGCAATAGAGGACCCTCGATCTGTTGACTCAATTGTTAGCTATGTAGTTAAGATTTTCGAATGCATATAAAAAGCCATGTATATGTGTTCTTGTCCTACGCAAGGATTGTGAATGATAAACCGCACGTCTTTTTTCAATGTTTGCGTATTTCCAATACGACTAATCTGATAATATGGTCAGAGTGCAGAAGTGTTACTACAGTGATGTAGAATCGACGGAGTTGGCCGAAGATATTACGAGCGGAATATTCAAAATGGCCGACTGAATTTGTGCCATTTTGGGATGTTCAGACTGTATTTTCAGATACTTTGCGGATTGTAAATACAATTGGATATGGTTTGACGGATGCAATGTAACACAATTACGCATTTAAAGTCAACTTGTTGTCCCACTCTACTGGTACTTTAATTAGGTAATTTCTTCTGTTACTATTTGTATTAGCCTCTGTGGGTTTTCTTCTGAACCAAACGCAGTTGTGTCGTCTGCAAATAGTGCTAAGTTTAAGTTTTTGTAACTTCACAAATGTCGTTTATATAGGAATTTAATTATTTTGGTCCCAATAGTAATCCTTGAGGTACACCAAAATATATATTTAGAGCGTTTACCTAGCTTTATGTATTAAATAATATTTCACCAGTCTGCTTGTATTTGTATGTTTAAGTCGCACTTCTCTTTTCAAGTAAGATTTTAATATAATGACAAATAGACTTGTGCTCTCTCTCTTTTTCCAACAGAAATATGCCCACGTCCGTCAATGTCAGCGTGGCTCCAAACCCTACTACACCTCCGTGGTGTGGTGGGGTGGGGTTCTTCTCATGGGTGTTGGTGAACTGGGGAATTTCGCCGCCTACGGCTTTGCACCAGCATCCCTCATAGCCCCACTGGGCTGTGTGGCTGTCATAGGTAAATTGTGGCCTTCTTCACCGCACTCATACATACATCAAACGTGTATGGAAGCTGTACGATAAATGTCCACCGTTTAGATAATATTTTAACATTCTTGTCTGGCACTAAACCCCTCCTGCTTCAGCATGGTGCAGACTAGCAGTGATTCACTCGTACTGCTATGTCATGTCGACTCCACACGTTTTTGATGATTTTTTTCTTCATTTACAGTCACTTTCTTCCTTCCTAAGCTAATGCCAGTGAATAAGACCATATGTTTTTGGGGGCAGATCTTACAAAGGTTCACTGTGACATTTGCTAAGCCAACAAGTAGCTGGGATGCTTGTATCTCCAATTTGTGCTTGCAACTTAAAGCATAACAATTAGCTGATTATCTCAAAACACTCTTAAGTTGAGGTACCAGTGTACTGGATAAGCATTGTACTTTATGTACAGTTTGACCTATTATTTATTTTTGAGTACGAAGTTTAAGGTCCAAATCTCAGCTCAGACCATTCATTGTGGAGTTAGAATGTTCTTCCACAGTTTGTTACATAGGATACTCTAAATCACCTAATAACCTTTTTGACCTTGGGGCCCAACATTTCCACTCCAGGGGGGCCCGAGGCCCATTCAAATACTAACGCTGAATTAATAATCTTACTCTCAATGTTAATCATATTTAATAATTATATATGACCTACTTACAGTTTACAACCTCGTCAAATGATATGAAGCCATGTGTTAATCACAAAAATTATTATCAAAGCTTAGGTCAGGCTGATTACAAAAATGAATACTAATCAAATATATTGCAAAAAAAGGGACTCAAAAAAAGAAAAAAAATACATTGTAAGTAAATTTATAAAAAATATTAAAAAATATGTTTATTAACTAAACTGTCAATAAAATCAAAGTGCAAATGAAAATACAGCTTCACCACTTTAGTCATAATTTTCGCATTTAAACTTCTCTATGACTTCAGCTTTAGACTTCTTCTGGCTTTTTGACATTGCCATAACTGCCACAAATGTATTACCGCTGCTGCCTATATAGACCACAAAAAATAGTCCATAGATGTATATGTGAGTGTGAATGGTTGTTTGTATTTAAAGTATATACCCTGTGATTGGCTGGCCTGCAGTCCGGTGTGTACTGTACGTACACCACATTTAAACAAAGCCTGTCCTCTAGTTTTCACTGGCAGCTGCTCAGTGCACATTTTCGAAGCACAGGTTAAACATTAAACAACTCCATCAGTCATAATAAAAGAGGTGATTGGGGACTCATGATTATTAATGATATCTATTAGCCAAACACTTCCTTCGATTTTTCTGCTGCCATGTGTTGCATCTGCTGCCATGTGTTGCATCTGGATGAGTGGTTTGAAGAAGGCACTCTAACACCATTGAAGTTTATTAAAAAGATTAAGCACCTTTTGATAGCATTAATGTAAGTAAAAATCAAATCAGAATAAAACCACATTAGTAATCAACAATGTGCTCATTTTCATTTCACTGTCATTATTGTTCTAAGAATTTCCCATTGATCGCTTGAATAATGTGCAGGTTAATTGACTTTGGAAAAAGCATTTTAGCACATTATTACTGCCAAAGAATAAACAACAGAATGCACAGAAGTATCTAAAGTAGAACACATGGGTTGAGTCTTGTCACACAGCTGCTTAATTTGACACTTATGTCCCAGACTCAGTTACCACGGTCTATCCACTGAGACCACTTATCACAATTAGGTACGACAGCACACTGCAAAATATTGTTGAGGGAGAGCAATGTTTCAACTTGTTTCTCCTTGACTTGATATAGAAGGCATTTAATCACTTGGAGGAATAAACCTGGCCTGTTACATTCAAGGTCACATTAAAAAATACATTGTTGGAGTTAACAGTAAAGACAAGAAAGGGGTAAGATGTTGCGATTACAGCAATTCATACAAATTCAACCAATCTCAGCAACTTCCCCAGTTCGACCTGTTGTCCTCATTTTCGCCAGATGAAAGCCTTTTGGGTAACATTGTATACAAACATTTAGAACACATCCGTGTTCTCACTTATTTGTTTACATTGACACGTAATGATAATCCTTCATCCTCTTCAGTTCTCCAATGTTCTAAACAAAAGCAATGTCTTCATAAATGAAAGTGTACAATCATCAAAAACCTTTCAGCAGCAAAACATACAAAAAAGAATGTGTGCAACTTGTGAACGACAGAGCAAGCAGTGGACAATAATGGAGCCTTTGTTTTTATTATGCAGTAATTGACAATCGGTTTAGTTTTGTTTCTCTGTGTGCTCATAAAACATCAATATTTGGTTTCCAGACTATGCACACATCAGTGTCAAAAAATACTCCATAGAGCCTCTTTGTATTTTGGGCCCGAGCAGCAAAAGGCTGCAAAGTCCCTATTGAAATTGCTTAGTTTTTTTATTATTTTACCACGTGTTTTGTTTTTTACTTTAAATACATTTGCAAAAATGTTTAAAAAACCTTTTCACATTTTCTTTATGGGGTATTGTCGGTAGAATTTTGAGGACAAAAGTGAATGTATTCCATTTTGGAATCAGGCTCTAACATAAAATGTAGAAAAAGTGAAGCGCTGTGAATACTTTGCGTATGCACTGTATATATATTATATGCAGTATTGTTAAAATTAGTGTTGCCTAATGAATCATATTTAATGTTGGTAAATTATATAAACTGTTTTTATAGGAGCAGTTTGAAATCAAGGTCATGTTAACAAAAAAAAAAAGTATCTTTTTTAATTTAACCTTTGTTTAACCAGGAAAAAATCCCATTGAGATTATAAATCTCTTATTGAAGTTCAGTTCTGTTTAGCGGATATCCCAGAATGCAACAGGACACTTAAAAACAAAATCAGCTGTATTAACCAATTATGTTTAACACAAGGAATTTGACTTGGTAGTCTATGTTCTCTTTGTTTAATGCAATAAATAAAGAAAAATGCAGCAACTATGAGAGTGTGCAGTACCAATGACTGGCACCGTGTACCTGTGATGTGTGAGGTGCTGTGTTTGTTTTTGGCTAATTTGGGGGCAAATTCCTTATTTGTTCATTACAACAGATATATTATCTGGTTGCGTAGGAGCCACATTATTGCGTCAGCAACATTAAGTCAGGAGCACAATACATAATGATGTAATTATGTATTAAATTATTTCATTAAAATGTGTGTCTACAGTCCATGCAATAATTATATCTGTCACACTCAGACATCAAAGTCAGAGGGCGGATTAGAACACCTGACTGTTTACCCAGCACTTCCACTTGGACCAGAGAAGCAATGATTGGACTAGATTTTGATTAGCCTCGCCCACTGACTGGCTTCCTAATGGCTTACTTTGACCGATAAAATAACGTCATGAAGCACAAGATCATGAATTTATTGTGTTATGATTTTCTAAATAGCTACACTAGCTAAATTAGTTGAAACAGTATGCTGAATTGTTAATGCTAAAGATGTTGGGCAGTATTTAGAGACAGTTATATAAAAAGCTACTTTAAATAATGGTACCGTTAAAATTCATACCCAGATTGCAGAGGAGTACAAAGATGGCCGCTGTGAACCTGTAATGCATTGCTGCAATTAAAAAAAAGTTAAAACCATAAGATACAATAGTATGCTGAATAGTGACGCCCTGGCTCGAAAGATTTATTAAATACTGCAGACGTGTGAGTCAATATCATCCAATTAATTAATCTATCCCCTACACTCATGTGAAAACATGTACAGTGTCAAATAGATTGGGATATGATTAATTATATTGCTACATTGATGTAAAAGATGTAATGTACATGCATGCACACACAGTATATAGATCACCTCGACTTGGTCATTTCATAAGCCTGCTGAAAAACTGTGGGCACCCCTGGTCTTGTTAGTTTTTATTACAACATAAGTTTTTGTATTTATGAAGCAAATATAAAGTGTGTTCTAAAACTCCCATACACAATGAGATGATTATCAAATTGATATGGGTGCATTACAAGTGCATATTGTTTTTTTATTGCTCGATAATATTAATACTTAGTGGGGGTTATCATCATTTGATTCTATAACTGAACTGAAGAGGGGGAGGGGAAGAGTTGTCGGGAGATCTGCTGGTTTGCGAGCACCAAATGTTGGCAGCTATGTACGCTAGCTGTGTGGTGCGTTCAGGTACACTCTGTAAACAGACTTTGATTGGACTTTTAAGCTAAAACTTTTTGGTTCTATTGTGGGGTTTTTGCAGCCACACTTAAAAAAAGCAGGGCCTGAGTGTTTTTCCTTGTACTAAAACTCAGAGTGTGTTATGTATGTGAATTACAATGTACATGCAAGGCATACTTGTTTGGCACGGACTTGTCTTGATTTGCGTTACACATTCATCCGCACACTCGATTTAATCACATTATTATAATATAAAGACAAAATCATAAAAAAACACATTGTCCATATGCTTGTGGACTGTTTAGTAGCAAGCATTATTTCAAACGCTTCTCTACCAAAATGACACCTTGATTGATTAAAAATGATGTATGTTTTCCCCGAGGAACAGTTGAAAGTAACATATCTGAGGGGTTGTCCGGAGGGTACACAGTAATTAGATGCTGCGCACACACACACACACACACACACACACACACACACACACACCTCCCCACAGCAAGTATGACAGAACTGTTTACCCCAGAGGTTCGTGTTGTCACATTTCTCATGTTATCAAGCTGTGTGAATCTCACTTTATATGATGTTGCTATGGTGACTTGGCAAAACCCATCTGCTCCCAGAGGCACAGACACATTTCTTAATGCGTAAATAATGTATGTTTTTAATGCTCGCTGTATGAAATATTTATAAAGTGACATCTTAAGGAGTCTTTGTAATCTCCAATAATTAGTCAGTGATGTCCCTGCAGCATTGTGCACATGCCAGGCTTTAATAGCCATCTTTGCTTATTTTATTTCTATGTTCTCCTGTGTGTTTGCAGTAGCTTGGACCAAATTCCAGTGCTGGCAAACATCACCTGTTGTAGTGACATATTGCAATAAAACTGCTAAAGAGCTACTGTACAGTAACAGTCAATGTGTGTTTTGGACACATTAACCAAAGTTACTCGTATGTGTTCCACTGTGCACATGTGTCATATTGATATGTTTGTTCATGCGCCATATGTCTTTGATCCAGCAAGGAAGATAACACAGTCTGCATGGCTGTTGGTTGAGTACAGTAGTGTACATAGTAACACAAGATATATTAGTGACTCTAGGCAAGCTAATACTTTTCTGCATGTACAGTGGCACCTCGGTCGTCATACACCCTGGTTTTGGTATGGTTCGGTTTCAGGCAAAAATTGTCGCCAAAAATATTTAGGCTTCGACAAACTTTAATAATCCACAAGGGAAATTGTTCCACACAGTAGCTCAGTTACAGAGGATGGAATGGATCGTGCACACAAGGGCACAAAAAGAGGGTGAAAACAAAAGGTATAAAGTAGACTAAAAATGTACCATAGTAGCAATATAAAATATAACATATGTAATATTTACATATTATATATACAGTATATAATATATACTGATATATATTATAAAATAATATATACAATATATAACAAATCCCAATTACCATGTACAATATTACAGTATATGTAATAGCTGCAGCAAAAAAAAGGGGCAGCATAAAATAAAGAGTAGATCCAGTAGAAAATATACATTATAAACAAAGAGAGGTAACTAACATAGAAGCGGTCAGGTAATAGACAAATATGCTGTATGGCGAGTGATTACACAGCTGGATGGAGTGTGGAATGAAGGAGTTCTTGAATCGCACATTTCTTGATTTTTATCAACTCTGTCGGTTTTAGTACGATTAAAGACAACGGGGATCAGTCCCTGTGCTTTTTTATTGAGTATGGCTGCACAATAACCCACCATGGGGCCAAATAAAGTACCAGTATTTTGACAAAGAAGGTGACAAAACACTAATAAATTCAAGAAAATGCTCAACACGGTCTTAACCAACTAAAGTCCTCAATGAAGTTAAGATTGGTGTTCAATATATCTATCCATTGCATTCATCATATATATGACATTGTTGCCATGTAAAAGTATAATTATTCTCTGTATAAAAAATATTTTTTGGTGTCTGGAACAGATTACATGTATTGATTGTTTCCTACGGTTTTCATAGGATTCCGTTTAACTGACGTTTTTGATAAACTACTACCAAAAACTGAGGTCCCACTATAATGTACATGGCTTATATTCGTCTGGCTGTTTGTTCTCCTTTAGTTTGTTTTATCTGTGTCTCATGTAGGGATGTTCCGATCACGGTTTGATATCGCCGACTCCGATACCGATCATCCTTGAGTGAGATCAACCAATCACATGTATTCATTTCAATGTATTTATGTTGAGTGTTATTGCAGTTTAACAATATCAACACAATACAAACTAAACTAGTTCCTTATTCTCTTGTATTAAATATGTTTGTCTGAGCAAAACAATGCCAATAGTGCAGAGTAACTAAACAAAAGTAAAAACTACTATCTACTGTGGATGTAACGATATCAAAATCTCACGGTACGATATTATCACAGCATTAAGGCCACAGTACAATATTATTGTGGTATATGTCCAAAAAAACAAACAAAATGTTAAAATCTTGTAATTATATTTGCTACCACAAACAATTATTTTTAAGTGCAAAGAATTGTGCGGGAATATCCAGTTTCCACTCCAAAAACATACACCTGGGGATAAGTTGATTGGCAACACTAAATTGCCCGTAGTGTGTAAACGTGAGTGTGAATGCTGTCTATCTGTGTTGGCCCTGTGATGAAGTGGCGACTTGTCCAGGGTGTACCCCGCCTTCCGCCCGAATGCAGCGCAGAGAGGCTCCAGCGCCCCCCGCGACCCCGAAGGGGATACGCGGTAGAAAAATGGATGGATGGATGGATGGATATCCACTGTTTCTCAACTTGTATTTTTTGAGAAGCAGTGTCCTCTACAGCGGACATTTTTTCTATCGCTTGCTTCATCTTTTTTGAGTGATGGTTGCCTATTAGTAGTTCGATGTGCAACAGATGCTTTCCCTCAGCACCTCGACCGAGTGTTTTGGTTTGAAACGCTCAATACGAATGTGGCACGCTTTCCACCCCAGTGGTTATGTTTTCGCCAGGGTTTGTCTGTTTGTTAGCAACATAACGTACAAAGTTATGAGCAAATTTTTAAAAAAAAACTAAATTCCTCCATCTACAACCAAGTGGAAAACGCTTCACGCCCCCACATTGCTGACCCGCGCTGCACAGAGGATTTTGGGAGATGGAGTTTATTTCCACCCCCGCAAAAGTGAGCCTGAAAAAAATACTACACACCAAGTTTTTATTTTGATAGGTCACGCGTCACGGCATTATTGATAAGATTTTGAAACCGTAATACCACGGTATTTACAAAACCATTACATCCCTACGATCTGCCTTTCATTTCAGTATATTTAGATTTTTGCATTGATTTTTTTTCCTATGTTGAAGGAATTATTCCCTGAGTTTGGGAACATTAAAAAAAACCAACATGTGAAATAAAAATATAAATCTAACCACTCTAGTATTGAGCAGATACTGATATTATCTTTGGTATCAACACCACTGATTTATGGATCGATGTGTGTGTACCCCCCCATACACACAGAGCGTAACAGTTCTATTATCTCTTCTCTGGGCTCTTATTAAATTCCTGTTAATAACTGCTAACTTTCTGCTGCAACACGCCTCCTCCATTTGCACTTATTAAACATTACTAAGTACATATTACTTTTGTGTTCATATTATTGACTTGCTTAGCGATTAGCATGATGTCTTGTTGTAACAACATGTTTACCTTGTCCTCCAGTCTTCCAGTGATAATAATACTTAAGATACTAAGAAATTTAGTATATTTGCCGCAATTGAAGTGATTTTTATTAACTTACAGGAGCGGCTTCACACTATGAATGGAAACACATAATTAGCCGGAAGACCAAAAAACAAATACAGTGTTAGCAAGCATTAATCAGCTTTGGTGATCATGTGCTTTTTCACGAAAGTATGCCGCTACTGTTTGGTGGTCGGTCGATCGGCACATCTTTAATCTAATGCAGTTTGTGTATCGTGCGCCTTTATTGACACGTCTCTGTGTGTCTGTGGTCCTGCAGCACAATCAATCGGGTCACACCCCCACTCTGTAACGTTTGTTTAGTCTCGGTCTACTGCATACCCCGGGGAACAACACAAAAAAAGACGGTTCAACTCAATGTTATTTTTTTGACAGTGATATTGATGAATGAGTTCATTAGACATGTTGCATTGAATATCATGTTGGCGATGTTGTGAGGTCCTAATGAGCACCATCTATCTCTGCAGTCTGACAGATTTCACAGATTGTGTTTGCATGTAATGTATCATATCTATCACTCTGTTTGGATGTGTGTGTCTGAGTGAGATTGCTTTTATTTCATCACATTGCAAACTATATCATCCTTTCTTATCAAACCCAACTCTTCATGTAATTGTGTTTAATGGTGTTTATATTCAATGCACTGGTAGAGTAGTGGTAAATACTGCTTTTTTGCACCCGTCACCTCTGAAGATATGAAAAATATTGATTTAATTCCAGTTTTAGTGTTTTAAAACACAACTAGAGCTTAGTTCTTCTACGACACAGACAAAGTGCAGCATAGTGGCTGTTAAAATAACAGGAATGTTTGTTTTCTTTCCAGCCAGCGCTTTCATATCTGTGATTTTCCTCAAGGAGACGGTGCGCGTCTCCGACGTCGTTGGTAAGCAACCACTCAAAATAATAAAAAACTGCTGGCAGATTCCTGGCAAAGAAATAACTTCATAAAGTTCCGACTGATCAAATTGACTTTGCACAGACAAAAGGGAAGAAGACTGAAGGACAGAAACAGAAGACAGCATCATTGTTGTGGCATGTGCATGCATGTTCTCCAATTGTAAAAAAGGAAAAATGCAGGATTTTATTTCGCAATAGTATTTATGATTTTTCAACGCAGACTACTTAAAAGTGCAAGATTGAGATGCACTGTATAGCTTTGATCTCCATTTGTTGCTGTATTTGTTAACATAATTGCACAGAAACAGAAACATGAGTGCAGGGGTGTGCTTTGCAAAACAGTTTTAATGTTGATGCAAATTTGGATAGAAATGAGGTAATGATGCCGTTTAGTTTAATCTCATCTCTTGTCTCTGTCTCTTCAGGTGGCACTCTGGCAATAACAGGAACCTACGTCCTGGTGACGTTTGCCCCCCACACTTCCACTCACATTACAGCCCATCTGGTCCAGTTCTATGCAGTCAGCTGGCACTTCCTGCTCTACCTTGTACGTAACCCTATTCGAACTTGACCTGACAGGTGTAAGAGTGTGAAGGAGAGTTTAAAATAAACCTCTGCTAAAGGGCCCCAATTTAGGTAAGGTCGGTCCAGGTTTCACATCTTTATCACTCAATCCTGTCATTCATTATTCCACCATTTTGCATGATTTGTGCTTTTTATGCTTCACTGATATGGTTTTATTCTTAGTACTTTATCTCTTAATGGCTAATTTAAATATTGGTTTGTACTGTAGCACGTTAAGATCAAATCTATCACTTCTGGCAGGTTCTACACTCTTCAGCGGTCCTTGAACGCATCGTAAAGACACCTCTCCTGTATGGGTCCGAGTAAAAGAACAATCACTGTTCTAAGAGAGTACAGTTTTAAGTTCAATGTGCACAATTGAACAACTTAGTTTCTCAGACAGTAATGTTATTATAGATTGGTGTATGTTGTTCCCTAAGTTCCCTAATGGGGAAAGACATTAATGCCTCTTGTTTTCATGTTAGCATTTAAGCTCGCAAACTGGTGCCAGTTAGTCCGTGAGTTTATCAAAGTGCAGTTATCTGATATGTTACAATAGTTGAAGCGGTAGTAGTGACCCCGCAATGCAGGAGATAGCAGGCAGCGTGCAGGTGAAGAGTATGAAATGCAAAACATTATATGTATACAAACATAAATAGGCTGCAGCCAGGAAATGCACCAAACAAGCACAGGGAATACTGTGCATGAAAAAATACAAGTCCACCATGAAATGCAGCAGGGAAAATGCATAGTAGTGATGGGTCCGGCAACACAGATGCATCGGCGCATGCGTCGAGCTCATAGAGCGATGCCCTGTGTCGGTGCGCGTATCGCTTTTAGAAAGTCACGTGACCGAACACGAGCTGTTTTGGTCACGTGACCGCTCATGAGCTGTTCTGGTCACGTGACCGCTCATGAACTGTATCGCACTGACGCCTGCGCGCCAAACTGTGTTTATTAGGAAGCGGCGCAATGCGTGTTGTTGACGAACACCATTAGGGCCGCTTGTTGTCACTGTCACTCAAAGTTGCATTTCAAAATTACACAGAATAAATGTGTTTATTTTGTTTAGAATTCAGATGGGTTTGATTTGGTGCGCGGCATATATTGGCTGTGCGGCGCACGGTGTGCGCGGAGGACGCTTGAGCACTGCGCAATTGCGCAGGCGCGCACCTTAGAGGGAAGGTTGTTCACAGGGCACAGAGGAGGCGTCAGTGCGATACAGTTCGCGTATCGGTCACGTGACCAAAGCAGCTCATGATCGGTCACGTGACTTTCTAAAAGCGGTACGCGCACCGACACAGGGTTTCGCTCTATGAGCTCGACGCATGCGCCGATGCATCTGTGTGGACCCATCACTACTGTTACTAGAGAAGGTACAGGAATGACGGCGTAGCGAAGTTGGTAGCGTGGCTGTGCCAGCAATTGGTTACTGGGGTTCAATCCCCACCTTCTACCGTCCTAGTCATGATACATGTTCACATTATTTGACTGTATCTAAAAAATATATTTTTATTTAAATGAAGATATGAAATAATCCTAAATGAAATACAATGACTTGGTTTATATTATTGTATATACTAGGTCATAATATCAGTGTCAGTTGAGTCGGTCCATAGGTTGCCTGTAGGGATTTTTAATGTCCAGCAGATGGCAGTATTTAGTGACACAGTATCGACACAGTATCAATACAGTTTTGCAATGTGTCGAAACGCTTCATGAGGCCTCATCAACCCATCACTAATGCATAGCAAAGCACAAGGTGCAAGAAAAAATAAATGTTTAGGCAGAGTTTATAGCAACCAAATACAAAGCAATGATCTGAATATCACTAACCATGCTCGTTCCGTTCGTAACTCCAAACAATGATCCCACCACGATAAAGAAGTGACACTGGCTTTTAAATCCGTGAGGAGATACTTAGCAGCAAGTGAAACACATAATTGCTAATCACCTGCAGGTGATGATAATGGCAGTCAGAAGCAGGGGTGAAGCTACTGCAGGACAACACAAACTGAACAGGAAGTAAAAACAAAATAAGATTGTGAAACAGGAAGTATTGGATAAATTTCAGCGTGATGAGATCTTTATTTTTCGTTTCTCTTCCATGTCTATTTTCAGAAGCATCTGTGTGTTTTCTTGCTGTGTTGTTCATATTGTTACATTGTTTAGATCAGTGGTCACCAACCTTTTACTTTGGGCACCCCTACTGTGGAAGCTAACTGTTTATTTCCACTATAATCTTAGTACTGTAGTATATTTGTTCATCCTATGGTTACAATAAGGGACGGGAGTCACATGGTTGTCTTACGTCAGCGCTGGAAGTAGTCGAATCCACTGTTCACCTGGCGTATTTTGCCTGTGTGATAAAAGATGGGATAAACGGGGAAGTCCTTCTTTAGCTGCCGCCTTGTTTTATCATATATTACTGTTTTTGCATATGTCAATGTTTACTTTTCTATGCAATAAATCAAGACAAAATCCGTACTTTGGAGCAATGTTCACGGACTCTATTATTGGGCTTGTTAGCTTCCCGTCGCAGGCGAGCAATGATGATCGTGTTTGAGGGAAAAGTTGGTTGATGTTTGATGCTGGAAAATGGCCAATGCGTTGCAACAGTCATTGTTGCAGCTCAGTGATTTTTGTGCACGTCATGCAAGGAGCGTTTGCAAGACGAGCAGGTGGAGTGTGTGGCCGCGCTCAGGGGATGTGACCGCGGTGTTGAGAGCGGCGGGATGCGAGGCTGAAGAAAGAGAGGCAGAGGCAGGCTGTCGTGTTCAGGTGTTACAATATGTGCCTGGTGGCGGGTCTATTAGTCATATTAATAAAAAAAAATTCTAATATTTTTCGATCGACTGACTGGTAGGGCCCCAAAGATCGATTGATCGATTGGCGACTACTGGTTTAGATATTGCTATATATTTATATGCTGTTACATTGTTTACAAACGTCAGGAATTGGTCCTTGCACACAGGAGAGATTTGAAGAATTTGAGTGAAAGTCAATAGTAGTTTTTCCTTTTCTTTACATATTTTGCAGTATTGAATGTGAGTGTAAATGTTGTCTGTCTGTCTGTGTTGGCCCTGCGGTGAGGTGGCGACTTGTCCAGGGTGTACCCCGCCTTCCGCCCGATTGTAGCTGAGATGGGCTCCAGCGCCCCCCGCGACCCCGAAGGGAATAAGCGGTAGAAAATGGATGGATGGATGGATGGACTTTATTTTGCTAACAAAATTGTTTGTAATAAAAATATGAAGTGTTTTGTTGATATTGTCTAGTTTACAATAGTGCTGTCAAATGATTGTTTGCATAATTGTAATTAACTTTTAAAAATATTTTGGCACAATGCAATTTTATTGTCAGAATGTCATACAGGAAGAAAAAAAATTATGTTTTACTAGAATGCATGCTTTTTGTGTGCTCAAAACTTGGTAACAGTTCTATCCAAAGTCCAATCAGGGTAGTTAAGGAAGGAAATGTGTGATCAAAATAAATGTCATGATTAATCTGTGTTTATACATGATTAATGCAAAACATTTTGTGATTATTCCCAAGCGCTAACTTTGACAGCCCCAATTTATTAATTGTTAATTTGTTCAGAAATGCCTTTTTTGCCCAAAACCTTTGTCCTGTTTTTTAATCGGAAATTTGTAATCATGATAAACAAATTAAAGTCAAAATCATTGAATGATCTTGAAAGATTTCCATCAGTATCGTAAATACTGGCCCTGCATTTATTTACTTGATATCGAATAGACACCTACATTTATAGTATCGCCCACAACTGTCATATTGTGTGATACCGATGTGTTGAACTATTTATTTTTTAAGATGTATATTGCAGGCTTGTGCAAAATTCTGAATATGGAATTTAAATGCAATGTATCTGATGAATTGGAATTTAAGGAAGTGGAATTAAAGAGTGTGACAATGGCACAAAGCGGCTGTTGGTTTGATCCCAGGATGCAGAGTAGGAAAGTGACGTGCAGGCAGAAGGTCATTTAATTAGGTACCAGGCAGAAGAGTAACACATGTCGAGAGGAACTCAGTAAAAAAATTATGAACCAGCACTGAAAGAAGGAACTAAATATAACAAAGTGGAACAGGTGTGATCTGTGCTGTGTCTATGCATGCTTTGACTTTTCAGCACCATTGGTGGAAAAAGTTGTGACATACTTTGGATCCTGCACCATGCTCTCAGACCACAGCCATCCTATTTAAGTTTGTGAGCATGAACTGATGAAGCCTGCTCAGATGAGAGACAAAACATCTCCTAAGGCAGTCTGATCTGTCCTGTCAGTGCTGTGTGTGCACGGGTTAGCGATACCAACATTATTCAACAAGTCACCTTTTATGATGCACATATTCTACCTTTGCTGACGCAAGAATTGTGCAACAGAAATTAGGGTTGAGGAGTCTGGCAGTGAATATAAACAACATTTTTATAGATTTCACAAAAGCACTGGCACACTTTGAACAAGCATTTAAAGGTTAGCTTGTCCCTTTCTCTCCAGCCTACTTGTGTATTCCGGCCTTGCTGAACAGCTGAATGCTATCAGACTGACAAGGACGGTTCTTAGCTCTTCTCATTAACATCCATTCATTTCTTTTTTTTTTATGCAGCCATGGTGATTTATTGCAATTAAAGTGTGCTGCTCTTTGTCACAGATTATCTCGGAGAGCAAATGTACATTTTACACACAAACTTTGTTTGTAAATGAACTCTCTCGTCTTCTTTCCTAACAGGCAATAGAAATCATCCTCTTTTGCATCCTGCTCTTTGTGTACAAGAAGAAGAACGTGAAGCACATTGTCGTCGTCATGCTGCTGGTGGCGCTGCTTGGTATGGACGAGTGCAAGCTGCTTGATTGAGGGCACCTGGGTCATAGATTCAAACTGTTTGAGTAATGGGGTTGCTTTGTTGCCTGGTTACCATCATTTCTAGCTCAATCACTATGAATTATGATCCATACTAGTCATATTTATTAGCCCTAAATAAACAGGGGCGTAGCACCAAAGTTTGGGCCCCCATACTCAAAACTACTAAAGGGACCCCAATGTCGCTGCCCCATACACACACACTTGGTATGTTTGTACACACTGTGTGTGACACTTAAGATTCAGTCCTACACTTCGCTGAAAGTGTGAGTAAGACGCTTGATAACTAACTTTTAAGTGCAGCTTTCAGCGAATAATTTATTTACTCTTAAGTCAACACTTAGCAGACTTCTTAGGAGTAATTCTAAGAAGCTTGATAAGTACGGCCCCTGATAAATATATCTAGATAAACCCTCCTAAATAATTTGGATTTGTTTAAAATGAAACAAAGGCACTTTGTTGTTGTTTTTTTACAAAAAGGTGCCAGCAGAATCAATATAAAGTGGCCAGTATATGATTTTAAAATAATCCTATACCAGGGGTGTCCAAAGTGTGGCCCGGGGGCCATTTGCGGCCCGCGGCTAATTTGTTAACGGCCCACGACATATTTTTTTAAGAATACTATAACAAAAAAAACAAAACGTGGAATAAAAGAGCAAACAGGTGAAATGTAACGAGAAAAAGTTGCAATGTTGACTCGAATAACATCAAGCTGCCATGTAGCCTGTTTTAACTGTAAAACTGCTATTGCTCAAAAAAGAATAAAAACTTATAAGCAATTCATAGATATGCAGTTTA
Source organism: Entelurus aequoreus (assembly GCF_033978785.1). NCBI lineage: Eukaryota > Metazoa > Chordata > Actinopteri > Syngnathiformes > Syngnathidae > Entelurus > Entelurus aequoreus. The sequence continues at coordinate 61,418,525 of NC_084741.1, read as the reverse complement.
TCGAAAGATTGAAGCGTTGAAAGTAATATTAATATGTATTGATGTATGACTTTTTTTTAAAACACTTTTATGAGTGGCGGCCTTTTGGATCCCCGAAATCAAAAGTATTGGTGTTATGAATGATATACCCTTTTAAAGCTCCAATGACTTCACATCAAATATTCAATTTTTTAAAACGTTTTGGGGAAAATATTGCATATTTCATGTTTTTGCCATAAAAAACAGCGTTAATCTTTTTTTTTTTTTCTTTTTTTTTTAAAGGGGGTGTAAAACATAAAAAATTACTAAAACTTTATGTCAACGGTGATATCTGAAGTTGATCTATATATATTTAAGTCTTGAAAGTTAAAAAAAATAATATATGACAAATTTTTAATACATTAATGACTTGGAACCTTTCGGGTGCCCAGGACCTTTAACATTCACCAAAATTAAAAGAGAGCCCTAATGGTTTTGAAAATAAAAAAATATTAAAATGGCCCCTGAATGCTTTGATTTTTCTGTGTGCGGCCCTCAGTGTCAAAAGTTTGGACATGCCTGTCCTATACAGTGCAGCGCTTCGCTTTTTCAAAATGTATTGAAACTAAAAAACTAAAAAAATCAAATGTTAAATCAGGTTGGATCGAAAGCGCTGGAGACTACCGGTAGTCAGGATAGAGGGCGATATGAATGCAGCAATGTTTAGAGACATACATGATTGAGCAGTGCTGTAAAGAGGAATGGGCAAAACTGCCCAAAGATAGGTGTGCCAAGCTTGTGGCATCGTACTCAAAAAGACTTGAGGCTGTAATTGCTGCCTAAAGTGCATAAAAAAAAGTATTGAGCAAAGGCTGTGAATACTTATGTACATATGATTTTTTTTAGTTTTTTATTTTCAATACATTTTGAAAAAGTGAAGCGCTGTTAATTCTTTCAAGATGCACTGTATATGATTATTGAAAATCATATCCTGGCCACTTTGTATTGAATTTGCTGGCACTTTTTTGCAAAAAACTTTTTTTTTTTAAATAAATGTGCAGAATTAAATGTCATTACGAGGTATTGTCTGTAGAACTTTGAGGACAAAAATTAATGGATTCCATTTTGAAATAAGGCTGTAACATAACAAAATGTGGAAAAACTGAAGCGGTGTGAATACTTTCCGGATGCACTTTAACCTGTTATTTTTCACTTAAATATGATTATTAATAAGTCAAGTTTTCCTTTCCGTCAGAGTGTAAAATAGGATTATCATCAGTGAATATGAAGGAAATATATAGACATTATTATAAGTGCATCTCCTGTGAGTTAAGTCTCCTCGGTCTTTTAAAACTAGGGATGCCTCTGTCTGTAAGGTTCATCCTTGAATGCGCCACAGTTATGTGCAATGAGATGCAAAAGTGAAACTTGCACATTACTTTCTCCTATGCTGCCACGGATAGATTTATTATATTTTTACCTTTCTTCTATCACCTCATCCTTGTTCCAAAATGTTGGTGCTGTTTGTAAATGTTTAAAGGTGAACTGATGACGTTATGACGTCCGTGTCGTAGTTAGGTTTGTGGCTAACCAGGTGGCACAAACCATTATGTATTTTTGACAGAGGCTTTTGATAGAGTGTTAGACCTTATTATTGAACTTTCACATTTTATACTAACATGTGTCTCGTCTTTTTTGTAACCTACAAATTGAAGTGGCAGTCTTCAAACTTTACAAAAGCGCAGCCCCTCCCCTCCACGTGGACGCTACTGGCCCTAAATATTAACACAAACATGAGTATTTCAGTGACGTGTTGCTACGTCTGTGCTCCTTGCAGCTTCTCTGACTGTCATCTCAGTTAAAGCTGTGTCAGGAATGATCACAGAGTCCTTCAAAGGTGAAGGTCACCTGCAACTCATCTATCCCATCTTCTACGTCATGCTTGTCATCATGGTGGCGTCCTGTGCTTTCCAAATCAAGTGAGTTGTGCTTCTCCTGTTTGCACTTTTTATTCCCAGATTGGACAAGTAGGATAAGACACAGTTTGTTGGTGGAACTCTCACAATTATTCCAACTCGAAATCTGATAATGCACATGTTAAAGGTGCTGTTTCGACTTCCTCACGGTTACAATTTTCAAAGCAAAAAATATAACAAGAACACCATGGCAAGCTTATATTACCATTGGTAGTGTAACAGAACACATTTGTTTGACAATTGTCTATATTTTTTACAATTACAAAATGTATGAAATAAAAATGTTTACCGATTGGTGTTCACGGCGGTCAATCACCCAATCTCGTCAGCAACTGTTACAAATACTGTAATATTGTACATGGTAATTGGGATTTGTTATATATTGTAAATATTATATAAAAATATATCAGTATATATTATATAATGTACCGTATGGAGTATAAGTCGCACCGGCCGAAAATTCATAATAAAGAAGGAAAATAACATATAAGTCGCACTGGAGTATAAATCGCATTTTTGGGGGAAATTTATTTGCTAAAACCCAACACCAAGAATAGAAATTTGAAAGGCAATTTAAAATAAATAAAGAATAGTGAACAACAGGCTGAATAAGTGTACGTTATATGACGCATAAATAACCAACTGAGAACGTGCCTGGTATGTTAACGTAACATATTATGGTAAGAGTCATTCAAATAACTATAACATATAGAACATGCTATACGTTTACCAAACAATCTGTCACTCCTAATCGCTAAATCCCATGAAATCTTATACGTCTAGTCTCTTACGTGAATGAGCTAAATAATATTATTTGATATTTTACGGTAATGTGTTAATAATTTCACACATAAGTCGCTCCTGAGTTTAAGTCGCACCCCCGGCCAAACTATGGAAAAAACTGTGACTTATAGTCCGAAAAATACGGTATATATAATATGTAAATACATATATGTTATACTTTATATTGCTACTATGGCACATTTTTTGTCTACTTTATACCTGCGTTATCCTTTCCATCCTTACCCTTTCCATCCTTTGTAACTGAGCTACTGTGTGGAACAATTTCCCTTGTGGATCAATAAAGTTTGTCTAAGTCTAAGTCCAAGTCTGCGCAGGGATCACGTGCACACTTTTAAAAACAGTCCAAGAGAAGCAACAAACTATTTGTAGTCCTGTTGTTGTTATGGTAGAATGTATATTCAATGACAGCTAACGCTAGCTATCCAAATTGCTATAATTAGCTAACAACACCTAAAGCTAATGGGCGTGCATGTGTTATGTACATACGTAGTTACGTCATTACGTAGCCACAAGAGAGCGGGGTATACTGTGTAAAATACATTGGAAAGTTGGCGCCCTCTAGGCATCTGTTTACATGTTGCAAACAGCCCCTTTTAAATACTCAAAATGTGTTTTGGGGTCAGTAGGGGCAATCTAGCCTAAAATCTATATCGTAATATAAATTGCGGCTTCTTGCAATAACGACATATATCACAATATATTATAATATAATTTAGCTACTGTATGCGGTAACATATTGCATTATTTCTGGTGTATTATTTTCTCAAAACTATTATTAATCAATTTGCAAATTGTCTGTTAATATCTGCTTACATTCTGTGGTAACATGGTTCTAGCTCAGTGGTTCTTAACCTGGGTTGGATCGAACCCTAGGGGTTCGGCGGAGGTCAAAACACACCAGAGTCATACAAATAAAAAAACGTCTCCCTATCGGCGTATTACGGATACAGCAACAGCTGACTGGTTTGCAGGTGTGTAATTTGTTGTGAGTTTATGCACTGTGTTGGTTTTGTTGTTTGAACAAGGTGATGTTCATGCACGGTTCATTTTATGCACCAGTAGAAAAACATGGTAACACTTTAGTATGGGGAACATATTCACCATTAATTAGTTGCTTATTAACATGCAAATTAGTAACATATTGGCTCTTAACTCGTCATTATTAAGTACTTATTAATGCCTTATTCGGCATGGCCTTATTCTAACCCTAACCCTCTAACCCTGACTATAACCCTAACCAAATAACTCTAAATTGAAGTGAAGTGAAGTGAATTATATTTATATAGCGCTTTTCTCTAGTGACTCAAAGCGCTTTACATAGTGAAAACCCAATATCTAAGTTACATTTAAACCAGTGTGGGTGGCACTGAGAGCAGGTGGGTAAAGTGTCTTGCCCAAGGACACAACGGCAGTGACTAGGATGGCGGAAGCGGGAATCGAACCTGCAACCCTCAGGTTGATGGCACGGCCACTCTACCAACCGAGCTAAATTAAGTCTTTATTACTAAGAATATGTTCCCCTAGTGTCCAAATAACTCTAAATTACGTCTTTGTTACTTAGAATATGTTCCCCATACTAAAGTGTTACCAAAAACATATAACTTTGTCTTGAATTTGAAAAAAAACAACATTGTATTTTTCACTAAAGAAGGGTTCGGTGAATGCGCATATGAAACTGGTGGGGTTCGGTACCTCCAGCAAGGTTAAGAACCACTGTTCT
>NC_084741.1:61309067-61409067 GCF_033978785.1 Entelurus aequoreus | reverse complement strand
AATTGTTTTATTATTGTTGTCTTAAGACTATTTTATGTAGGTTTGTTTTAAAAGCACTGAGCTGGATTGCTGTCCAATTTCGTTGTTTCCATCCATCCGTCCATCCATCTTCTTCCGCTTATCCGAGGTCGGGTCGCGGGGGCAGCAGCTTAAGCAGGGAAGCCCAGACTTCCCTCTCCCCAGCCACTTCGTCCAGCTCCTCCCGGGGGATCCCGAGGCGTTCCCAGGCCAGCCGGGAGACATAGTCTTCCCAACGTGTCCTGGGTCTTCCCCGTGGCCTCCTACCGGTCGGACGTGCCCTAAACACCTCCCTAGGGAGGCGTTCGGGTGGCATCCTGACCAGATGCCCGAACCACCTCATCTGGCTCCTCTCGATGTGGAGGAGCAGCGGCTTTACTTTGAGCTCCCCCCGGATGGCAGAGCTTCTCACCCTATCTCTAAGGGAGAGCCCCGCCACCCGGCGGAGGAAACTCATTTCGGCCGCTTGTACCCGTGATCTTGTCCTTTCGGTCATAACCCAAAGCTCATGACCATAGGTGAGGATGGGAACGTAGATCGACCGGTAAATTGAGAGCTTTGCCTTCCGGCTCAGCTCCTTCTTCACCACAACGGATCGATACAGCGTCCGCATTACTGAAGACGCCGCACCGATCCGCCTGTCGATCTCACGATCCACTCTTCCCTCACTCGTGAACAAGACTCCGAGGTACTTGAACTCCTCTACTTGGGGCAGGGTCTCCTCCGCAACCCGGAGATGGCACTCCACCCTTTTCCGGGCGAGAACCATGGATTCGGACTTGGAGGTGCTGATTCTCATCCCAGTCGCTTCACACTCAGCTGCGAACCGATCCAGCGAGAGCTGAAGATCCTGGCCAGATGAAGCCATCAGGACCACATCATCTGCAAAAAGCAGAGACCTAATCCTGCAGCCACCAAACCAGATCCCCTCAACGCCTTGACTGCGCCTAGAAATTCTGTCCATAAAAGTTATGAACAGAATCGGTGACAAAGGGCAGCCTTGGCGGAGTCCAACCCTCACTGGAAACGTGTCCGACTTACTGCCGGCAATGCGGACCAAACTCTGGCACTGATCATACAGGGAGCGGACCGCCACAATCAGACAGTCCGATACCCCATACTCTCTGAGCACTCCCCACAGGACTTCCCGAGGGACACGGTCGAATGCCTTCTCCAAGTCCACAAAACACATGTAGACTGGTTGGGCAAACTCCCATGCACCCTCAAGGACCCTGCCGAGAGTATAGAGCTGGTCCACAGTTCCACGACCAGGACGAAAACCACACTGTTCCTCCTGAATCTGAGGTTCGACTATCCGGCGTAGCCTCCTCAGTAGCACACCCGAATAGACCTTACCGGGAAGGCTGAGGAGTGTGATCCCACGATAGTTAGAACACACCCTCCGGTTCCCCTTCTTAAAGAGAGGAACCACCACCCCGGTCTGCCAATCCAGAGGTACCGCCCCCGATGTCCACGCGATGCTGCAGAGTCTTGTCAACCAAGACAGCCCCACAGCATCCAGAGCCTTAAGGAACTCCGGGCGGATCTCATCCACCCCCGGGGCCTTGCCACCGAGGAGCTTTTTAACTACCTCAGCAACCTCAGCCGCAGAAATAGGAGAGCCCACCACAGATTCCCCAGGCACTGCTTCCTCATAGGAAGACGCGTTGGTGGGATTGAGGAGGTCTTCAAAGTATTCCCTCCACCGATCCACAACATCCGCAGTCGAGGTCAGCAGAACACCATCCTCACCATACACGGTGTTGATAGTGCACTGCTCCCCCTTTCTGAGGCGGCGGATGGAGGTCCAGAATCGCTTCGAAGGCGTCCGGAAGTCGTTTTCCATGGCTTCCCCGAACTCCTCCCATGTCCGAGTTTTTGCCTCCGCGACCGCCGAAGCCGCACACCGCTTGGCCTGTCGGTACCTGTCCGCTGCCTCAGGAGTCCTATGAGCCAAAAGAACCCGATAGGACTCCTTTTTCAGCTTGACGGAATCCCTCACCCCCGGTGTCCACCAACGGGTTCTAGGATTACCGCCACGACAGGCACCAACTACCTTGCGGCCACAGCTCCAATCAGCCGCCTCGACAATAGAGGTGCGGAACATGGTCCATTCGGACTCAATGTCCAGCACCTCCCTCGTGACATGTTCAAAGTTCTTCCGGAGGTGGGAATTGAAACTCTCTCTGACAGGAGACTCTGCCAGACGTTCCCAGCAAACCCTCACAATGCGTTTGGGCCTGCCTGGTCTGTCCGGCATCCTCCCCCACCATCGCAGCCAACTCACCACCAGGTGGTGATCGGTAGAAAGCTCCGCCCCTCTCTTCACCCGAGTGTCCAAAACATGAGGTCGCAAATCCGACGACAACTACAAAGTCGATCATGGAACTGCGGCATAGGGTGTCCTGGTGCCAAGTGCACATATGGACACCCTTATGTTTGAACATGGTGTTCGTTATGGACAATCTGTGACGGGCACAAAAGTCCAATAACAAAACACCGCTCGGGTTCAGATCCGGGCAGCCATTCTTCCCAATCACGCCTCTCCAGGTTTCACTGTCGCTGCCAACATGAGCGTTGAAGTCTCCCAGTAGAACGAGGGAATCACCCGGGGGAGCACTCTCAAGTACTCCCTCGAATGAATCCAAAAAGGGTGGGTACTCTGAGCTGCGGTTTGGCGCGTAAACGCAAACCACAGTCAGGACCCGCTCCCCCACCCGAAGGCGGAGGGAAGCTACCCTCTCGTCCACCGAGTTGAACTCCAACATGCAGGCTCTGAGCCGGGGGACAACAAGAATTGCCACCCCAGCCCGTCGCCTCTCACTGCCGGCAACGCCAGAGTAGAAGAGAGTCCAGCCCCTCTCGAGAGAACTGGTTCCAGAGCCCTTGCTGTGCGTCGAAGTGAGTCCGACTTTGTCTAGTCGGAACTTCTCCACCTCGCGCACTAGCTCAGGCTCCTTCCCCCCCAGCGAGGTGACGTTCCACGTCCCAAGAGCTAGCTTCTGTAGCCGAGGATCGGACCGCCAAGTGCCCTGCCCTCGGCTTCCGCCCAGCTCACATCGCACCCGACCTCTATGACCCCTGCTATGGGTGGTGAGCCCATTGGAGGGGGAACCCACGTTGCCTCTTCGGGCTGTGCCCGGCCGGGCCCCATGGGGACAGGCCCGGCCACCAGGCGCTCGCCATCGTGCCCCACCTCCGGGCCTGGCTCAAGAGGGGGGCCCCGGTGACCCGCGTCCGGGCGAGGGAAATCTGGGTCCATAGGTTTTATTTTTCATTGAGGTCTTCGAGCTGCTCTTTGTCTGATCCCTCACTTAGGACCAGTTTGTCTTGGGAGACCCTACCAGGGGGCATAAAGCCCCCGGACAACATAGCTCCTAGGATCATTGGGACACGCAAACTCCTCTACCACGGTAAGGTGGCAGCTCAGAGAGGAGTTTGTTGTTTCCATACAATGACAATAAAGGTATTCTGATGAATGCAACACACGTCGCTGCTGGAGCCTCGCATGTTGCCATTACCAGACGACTCCAAAAGAGAAAGATGGACTGGTTTGGCTATGAGAAGTTAATATTATCTTCCAAGGAGTGAGAAGCTTCACATGAAGTGTTACATAAACATGAAAAAAAATGAAATTAGGGTCTCCTCGTTCCGCAGCCCTCCTGATGACCCAACTGGCCAAAATCGCAGGGGTAGAAACATATGTGGGGGCCACGGCCCTCCAAGTTGGGCCTACTTTTGCTATGCTAGCAGAAGCTGTGGCAAGAGCTGGCAGGAATGCAAATCAACCTGCAGGGCAACTGATAACCTGCAGGGCAACTGATAACCGGCTCCGCCGAGCTTATCATGCCTCAGCTTTAGCAGCCAGGCTGGCGTGCACCAATTCCTTGTTGCTGCTTTAGATCGAGGGCCCGCTGCAGGATGTTGTTTCAGCAGCCCCGAGTGGTGAGATGGCTAAGATGCTTGGCACAGCGGACATGTTGCTGCGGGCAACCAGCGCACATGCTCAGGTTTTTGGTCACTCAATGGCCTCAGTGGTATAGGCGCGACGCCAAGTCTGCCGGCTCCAGTGATGCCAGGAGCAATGTTCCCTCTGATTTGTCATGTGTGTGAGCAAACGCAAAAACTCCCTTAGCATTCAGTGGAGCCCATGTGAGCGAGGTCAGACGTGCACACTGTGGCTACACCAGCAGCACACCTGTCCCAAAACTGACTAAATAACAACTTAAATCTCCATCCATCCATCTTCTACCGCTTATTCCCTTCGGGGTCACGGGGGGTGCTGGAGCCTATCTCAGCTGCATTCGGGCGGAAGGCGGGGTACACCCTGGACAAGTCCCCACCTCATCGCAGGGCCAACACAGATAGACAGACAACATTCTCTTATTATTATAATCAAATGACAGCAGTCATTTCCATTTCTACTATAAGTGTTTAAGCCCACTTACAATGACAATAACAACAGATATTGTTTTTCATGAACTGTGTACTTGTATTGTTTGTCTGGGTGGAGGTGCTGCTTTGGAAATAATTTGTACCCCTTTCAGACATTGCATTTAGTTCCCATTAAAACATTCACATGTTGCACAATGAGATGTAAGCAGGGGATCATGTGTACGTTCCTGCAACTTCCTGTTTGTAAAAAATATATTTTTATTAGTATTTATTTAATATATTAACAGCATTTCATGATTAATATTTATCAATTAAGATTCCTAATAAATGACACTAGAATAAGCACACATTTGATTGGTAAATCATAGTGTAACGACCTGGAATGACACTTTATGTGTGGTGTTGGAGTTGTCCGACTTTTTGTGTGGCTGTAAACGCATCACTGGCTAAGTACCATATGTGCATGTGTTGGCGCAAGTGAGAAAGAGCGAGCGGCTGCTGTTGATATAACAAAGTTGCTTTTGGTCTGGTTTGTACTGCAGAAAATGACCACTTTTGCTAGATATCATTTTTTTTACTAATGTTTTGGTGATGTGTTTATGGCCGACAATACAGAGTTTGGCTCAGTAAAGTGATGGAAGGAATTCATGTCCTCAAAGCGTCTCGACAGACGTTACAATATTTGAACAAGGATGACGAAAACTGTTTTCTCTGTCGTGTCCGTGTGTCGAAAATTGTTAAGCGCTTATTTTTTTATTTGATTCTGTGTGTGGCATAGATTTGCCGTGCGCAGAGGACGCTTGAGCAGTGCGCAATTGCACAGGCGCGCACCTTAGAGGGAACATTGGCCAGGAGAGCTTTTTGGTCCAGCCTGTGAGACAACTTATAGGCTCTGATTGCACCCTTTGCAGGTGTTAATTGTCCGCTGAACAGCTAAGCCTCAGACAGAGTGACCCATACGATGGCGTGTTGACCTTTATTCATAGAACCACCATCCCATCCAAATAAATCATTAAAAATCTAAACTTTGTTTGTGGTCCTATTATTAAATATGTCCTGAAAATTCTTCTTGTAAGCATTATTTATGACCCGCCTTCCACTAAAGACTCTTTCCCGCAGGAGTTATTGATGTTGAATTTTAACGCTCCATTTTGCTTTCCAGGGATAATCTTTTACCAGGAATTTGAAGGCTTGGCATTGTTGAATATTTTCATGTTCCTCTTTGGGTGAGGACCGACTATAAAACAGCATATGCTTATCAATAGTTCAAATGGACTAAAGTGTCCACTTTTTGTTTCTAGCTGTCTACTGTCTTTCCTTGGAGTTTTCCTGATAGCCCGAAACAGACCGAAAGCAAAGCAACAAGACGCTAACATTATTGCCATGGATACGGTCCCAGGTGGGTTTTGTATCGTTTATCATCTCAAAGCTTTCTCTTGATTGTGCTGGCCGTGCAGAGCAGGAAGTGACAGTGGAGATGGGACTTAAGGCTCTTTGAAAGGAGCCAAAACTTGAGGAATTGTTTGTTCAAAAGACAGTGGGAGAGGTTATAAGATTTAGATCAGGGGTGTCAAACTCATTTTAGGTCAGGGGCCACATGGAGAAAAATCTACTCCCAAGTGGGCCGGACTTGGGAGTAGACTTCAAAATAAAGACAACTTCAGATTGTTTTCTTTGTTTAAAAATTGAACAAGCACATTCTGAAAATGTACAAATCATAATGTTGTTGTGGTTTTTTTACACTTACATGTTGCGGTTTATAGTAGTCTACCTTTATTTGTCGTTATTTATGCTTTTTGAATTAATGATGCGATAATGTTCATCAATCAACTCATTGGTGTTAATTTTCAATCTATTAAGATGAAAATATTATATCAAAATCAAATTACAGGATTTTATTCATGTAGTTTGCTCATTTTCCTCAACTGGTGCACTAACATCACGTGGTTTATTTTATACGAATGTAGCATCATCTACAAATATACAAAGAATTGCTATGGCGATATCTAATAGACACATTTAGAAAAGCAGTTTCTTTCATTCAAAAATTTCGGCTAATTTTTGTACTTAGCAAACTCATCCTGCGGGCCGGATAAAACCTGTTCGTGGGCCTGATCGGGCCCGCGGGCCGTACGTTTGACACCCCTGATTTAGATCAAAATCATTCAAATTTACAATAAATACTCTATTGGTGGGAATTATTCTGAAGCATTGATAATGTAATTTGGTTTCTATCCAATATACAGTACCATCCCATATGATTGACAATGAGATCTCCCCCCCCCATACGTTATGTTGTCATTCCGGGGCCAGATTAGCCGCTAGTTAAGCAGCCCTACAGGAAGTTTATAAAACTACAATAAAATTAGGTCAAGATAAAAATGTGAATGCAAAATGTTACTGCCCTACCTGGTGTGTGTGTACAGTTAACTGCTTTACAAGTCTGCGGCAGAACAATGAACAAGAAATATGAATCCAAATGCTGCTACGAATACGATTCCTTTGCCTGGGCAATTTATATTTGTTCATACAATGTCTTGCAAATGAACAGCTCCCAACTGTCAATTGGTTCTCATCGTCCACTTAACACCCCTAGATCACATGTAATGCCCCTTGTGCACGGGTGTTACATGTGCTCCTGATGTGATGGGATTGTTCAGTTTGAAAGTTAGCGGTCACAAAGTTTTGCCAGGTAGGTTTTCTTCTTTATAAGATTGGATTGTGTTTTTGATTGCAACGTTGGTAAAATAGGAAATAAAGTATACACACTTTCTCTTAAGGTCCCATTGACTCCCATTATAACTGCTATTTTTAACAGACTTTAGACTTAGACTTCCTTTTTTATTGTCATTCAAATTTGAACTTTACAGTACAGATAAGAACGGAATTTCGTTACATAAGCTCATGGTAGTGCAGGATAAAAAAGCAATAAGGTGCATATATAAATAGGTTACTGTACAGATAAATATATTGTGAAAAAGTGTAATATATTTATCTGTACAGTATACTCTATTTCCTATTTTACCAACGTTGCAATCAAAAACACAATCCAATTTTAACTTTAATCCTGGTATATGAACCTTTTTCCATAAAAACTAAAATAATCAAATTTTTGCCAATTGAAAACCAAGAAAGACTCTAGCCCAGTGGTCCCCAACCACCGGGCCGCGGACCGGTACAATTTAATTAAAAAAAAAAAAAAAAATGTTTTTAATTAAATCAACATAAAAAACATAATATATACATTATATATCAATATAGATCAATACAGTCTGCAGGGATACAGTCCGTAAGCACACATGATTGTATTTCTTTATGGAGAGAAACCCCCCCCCCACCCACCCACCCCCCGGTCTGTGGGACAAATTTTCAAGCGTTGACCGGTCCCCAGCTACAAAAAGGTTGGGGACCACTGCTCTAGCCTGTTATCCACTCTGTAAATTTTTTTGAAATATTGCATATTTTGCATTTTCCTATTAATAAAAGTGTTTCACTAACATAAAAAGTAATACATTTGATATCAATAGACCCAAAGTGGTTAAAGAATTAAAGCGTTGAAAGCAAAAATATATACAGTACAGGCCAAAAGTTTGGACACACCTTCTCATTCAATGCATTTTCATGACTATTTACATTGTAGATTGTCACTGAAGGCATCAAAACTATGAATGAACACATGTGGAGTTATGTACTTAACAAAAAAAGGTGAAATAACTGAAAACAGGTTTTATATTCTAGTTTCTTTAAAATAGCCATCCTTTGCTCTGATCACTGCTTTGCACACTCTTGGCATTCTCTTGATGAGCTTCAAGAGGTAGTCACCTGAAATGGTTTTCACTTCACAGGTGTCATAGTTTTGATGCCTTCAGTGACAATCTACAATGTAAATAGTCATGAAAATAATGAAAATTAATTGAAATGAGGTGTGTCCAAACTTTTGGCCTGTACTGTATATTTATTGCTGACACTTTGATTAGTGGAGTCCTTTTGGATCCTGTGTGTGTATAGTCAGTCACATAGGGTTAAAAGGGCCATTCAAAATATTTAACTTGTTTGCGAACGTCCTTTATCGCTCTGTGTCAGGTGAAATGTTTACATTTCTATGATGGAAGGGTACAACAAAGGCAAAATGAGCGTTGGGCTTTGTTATTCACAGGAAGAAGACACGCGGACAAAGTGCAGCCTGAGGCGAAGACTCGAACGTACGGATCACTGGCAGACAAACTCATGTGTCACAGGGCTGGAAAAAACGACGAGTCTTAGGAGGACTTTCAAGGAAGTGTGTGAACATATGCAGGACCCCCACTGCATCATTGCAAGAACTTTTCTTTCCTGTTTTTTGTTGTTGCAGGATTATTGGACGAACAACGCTCAAAATAAGAACTTAGTGACTTAGTATCAACTTGTTCAGGTGGAAATCTTGACGAGTCCAATGTGTGACAACTTGTACAGTAAAGGACCATGTTTAGGTCTACACATCAAATAAAAAGCACTTCTGTCCCGATGGTGAAGGAGGAGTCAAAACAAGTGCTTCGTAAAAAGTAGCATCTCTAGACCCTATGCAATACTTTAGTCTGCAGAACACCTTACCTAAAAATAAACCTCAGACCAGCACATAAAAACTTACGGGGTTGCCAAGCAACCAAACCTACCAACCAAAGGACGTGAAAGCTCAAGATTTAATGTTAAAGTGCAAGTTCAGTTCCTTAATTTAAACTGCCTGTTGTGTCATTTGGTGATTACAAAGGACAGCTTGCTCACCACACAAATGTTTTCAGTCCGGATAGAGATGCATTTGAAACATTTATTTAAACAGCCATTAGGATCAAATAATTATACACACAAACATGATTATAAAGCTATAGAGCATCCAGTTAACTGAAAGGAAAATGTTCAGATTAGGTTCTATCCTCTTGAGTGCTAAAATAACAAAAATAACTGTCATGCATGTTGGTCTACAGCCAACATAGTGTAGACAAAACTTGAAGATTTGCGTAAAAACAAAACATGATACAAAAATACTGTTTTGTTCTGCATGAAGCTCAAACTTCGATGTTGACTTTAGCAAAGCGGTAGTGGAGAGACGACGGGTTGCGTATCAGAAGTGTTCCTCGGTGTTCCAGCGGCTGACTGATGAGGGTGTGAATGAGAGCGCTGACGCTCACAAAGCCCAAAGCCTCGCCACATCCTGCTGACAGGGAGAAGTCGCCCTGAGTCACCCAGCCCAGCGTCACCCGGGAGCAGTGAGAGGTGACGTTTGGCAGCGGGTCGGGCCACACCCCTGGCACCGGGTCACAGTCCGAGGCCACGTCTCGACTCTCGGGCAGAGCAGGAGACCGAACATCCTTCTTGGTACGCTTCTTACTGCGCTTGATTGTACTTTTAAAAGTGTCCTGGTGGAGGCGCTCCTGAGGCCCGCTGCTGCCGGGACCTTTGCTGAGCAGCTTCAGGTCCTCTGATGTGGGCACACTAACCAGCGCATGGAGGTCTGGTCGGCCCTTGGATAGCAGTGACAGGCGGACCCACACCACACTCATCCCGTGTCTTGCTAGGAAAGTCAGCCTGGCCTCGTGGTCCAGAGGCGCCATTTCCCTCCCACGGCACGACCTTTGACCTTTGGATGAGGTGGGTTTGCACCAAGCGGACAGCAGCCTCAGTGACTTCATGTTTCTGGGACACAAGGTGAGTTACACTTAGGACGGCCAGAACAGATCCTGCACGTCTCCATCCTCTTGACAACTAGTGTCCTCTGTAGTGGACATTTATTTGTTCATTTTATCTGTTACATATTTTGGACAACAGTAGGCCTGTTATGCATGTCCACTGCAGAGGACACGTTAACCTTCTTAAAAGTCCAACACAATCCACATTTTAAATATGCATCACAATTATCGTTGCCAGCAATTACCACTACACTTCAACTTAAAAACAGCTTAAGCCCATTCCAGACAGTTAATAATAGATAGGTTAGTGTTTTTTCATGCCCACGATTGTTTTGTTTGACTAACATATTTTTTGCACTTAAATCCTTTCATTTTCTCAAAACTCGACAGTGCGCCTTATAACTCTGTGCGCCTAATGTACGGAATAATTTTGGTTGTGCTTACCGACCTCAAAGCTATTTTATTTGGCACATGGTGAAATAAGTGTGACCAGTAGATGGCAGTCACACAAGAGATACAGTCGCGGTCAAACATTTACCGTATTTTTCGGAGTATAAGTCGCTCCGGAGTATAAGTCGCACCGGCCGAAAATGCATAATAAAGAAAGAAAAAACATATACAAGTCGCACTGGAGTATAAGTCGCATTTTTTGGGGAAATTTATTTGATAAAACCCAACACCAAGAATAGACATTTGAAAGGCAATTTAAAATAAAGAATAGTGAACAACAGGCTGAATAAGTGAATAGAATAGAATATATCTTTATTGTCATTGTACATTGTACAACGAAATTGTAAGCAAAACTAAAGTGTACGTTATATGAGGCATAAATAACCAACTGAGAACGTGCCTGGTATGTTAACGTAACATATTATGGTAAGAGTCATTCAAATAACTATAACATATAGAACATGCTATACGTTTACCAAACAATCTGTCACTCCTAATTGCTAAATCCCATGAAATCTTATACGTCTAGTCTCTTACGTGAATGAGCTAAATAATATTATTTGATATTTGACGGTAATGTGTTAATAATTTCACACATAAGTCGCTCCTGAATATAAGTCGCACCCCCGGCCAAACTATGAAAAAAACTGCGATTTATAGTCCGAAAAATACGGTACATACACTTGTAAAGAACAATGTCATGGCTGTCATCACATGGACAAAGATAAGACCTTCTGGAGGAAAGTTCTGTGGTCAGATGAAACAAATATTGAGCTGTTTGGTCACAATACCCAGCAATATGTTTGGAGGAGAAAAGGTGAGGACTTTAATCCCAGGAACACCAAGCCTACCATCAAGCATGGTGGTGGTACTATTATACTCTGGGCCTGTTTTGCTGCCAAAGGAACTGGTGCTTTAAATGGGACAATGAAAAAGAAGGATTACCTCTAAATTCTTCAGGACAACCTAAAATCATCAGCCCGGAGGTTGGGTCTTGGGCGCAGTTGGGTGTTCCAACAGGACAATGACCCCAAACACACGTCAAAAGTCTTAAAGGAATGGCTAAATCAGGCTAGAATTAAAGTTATAGAATGGCCTTCCCAAAGTCCTGACCTAAACGTGTGGACAATGCTGAAGAAACAAGTCCATGTCAGAAAACCAACAAATTTAGCTGAACTGCACCAATTTTGTCAAGAGGAGTGGTCAAAAATTCAACCAGAAGCTTGTGGATGGCTACCAAAAGCGCCTTATTGTAGTGACACTTGCCAAGGGACATTTGATCACATTTTCAGTAGACCCTTAATAAATTAATAAATTCATAAAAGAACCAAACTTCATGAATGTTTTTTGTGACCAACAAGTATGTGCTCCAATCACTCAATCACACAAAAAAAAGAGTTGTAGAAATGATTGGAAACTCAAGACAGCCATGACATTATGTGCTTTACAAGTGTATGTAAACTTTTGACCACGACTGTACGTGTAGACTGCAATATGACTTAAGTAAACAACACCAAAATTGTATATGTTCCATTGAAAATATAGAACATTACACACGGCGCTCAAAAATCTATCAAAATGTTTTAGTACGGCTTTGGTAAGCTATGAAGCCGCACCGCTTGATGGATTGTACTGTGCTTCAACATACGAGTATTATTATTGTGTGTGTATAAAGTAAGACATTATCTGGCGTTTTGTTTCGCAATATTAAGCAAAAGCAACTTTTCTTACCTTCTGGTACCTGCTGATTTGTATTTGGGATCTGCATAAGTCCTGAAAAATTGTGCACGTCTGCCTTTGTAGTCCGTGACGACGCCGTAGTTGATAAGCTTCTTCTTTTTCTCGATCTTCTTGTTATGGGACATTCATCCTCCGCTGTTGCCATTTCTAATATAAAGTAGTGTAAAGTTCTTACTTATATCTGTCAGTAAACTCACCATGAAAGCGCTAAAACATACCGGTGTAGCGAGTTTACATTATTTACCCAAGGAGCTTTAGTTATTAGAGAGTTCCGGTTGGACGGTTTTTCACGAACACATTTCCGGCGTTGTTTTTGTTATACTAGTGAGCCACGGATGAGGAGATGCTGCTCCGTTATTGATTGAAGTCAAGTCTGAATGTCATTAAAACAGTTAGCTCCATCTTGTGACACTTCTTTCACTCCCGTCCTTGCACGCTACACCGCTACAACAAGATGAGGGGGAGAAGACGCTGTCGAAGGTGAGCCACGTAAATAAGACCGCCCACAAAATGGCGCATCTTGATGCAACTGTCAGAAAGCGGCTTGAAGATGATCTGTAAAACATAATCTATGCAACATTTTGACCAAAGAACCACCATTACATGTTATGTAGACCACAAGGAAGTGTTTTACATTTAGAGAAAAATAATAATAATATGACTCCTTTAATGCGCCCTATAATCCGGTGCGACTTTTGTATGAAAATAGACCTGACTAGACCTGCTCATCGGCAGTGCGCCTTGTAATCCGGTGCGGAAAATATGGTAATTTCACTTTGTGAAATTTTTTGTAACATCGCACAGCATAAAATAATAAAATGTATGATTCCTGCTGATAGACATGTCTCCAATATCGGTATTGTGCGGGAACAGGGACGGCTCCAGGATTTTTTTCACTCCCGGGGCTAAGGAGGGGCTTGACCGATTTGTGGACGGGCCAAGAATTTTTTTTTTTTTTTAATGAAATCAGTTATGATACACAGCATGTTGGATATAAAAGTAGTTTTAACTGAATTTGACTAAGGAATATTTAATAGGGATGTCCGATAATGGCTTTTTGCCGATATCCGATATTCCGATATTGTCCAACTCTTTAATTACCGATACCGATATCAACCGATACCAACCGATATATGCAGTCGTGGAATTAACACATTATTATGCCTAATTTGGACAACCAGGTATGGTGAAGATAAGGTCCTTTTTAAAAAAAATTTGCAAAATAAGAAATAAATTAAAAACATTTTCTTGAATAAAAAAGAAAGTACAACAATATAAAAACAGTTACATAGAAACTAGTAATGAATAAAAATTAGTAAAATTAACTGTTAAAGGTTAGTACTATTAGTGGACCAGCAGCACGCACAACCATGTGTGCTTATGGACTGTATCCCTTGCAGACTGTATTGATATATATTGATATATAATGTAGGAACCAGAATATTAATAACAGAAAGAAACAACCCTTTTGTGTGAATGAGTGTAAATGGGGGAGGGAGGTTTTTTGGGTTGGTGCACTAATTGTAAGTGTATCTTGTGTTTTTTATGTTGATTTAATTTTAAAAAAATAAAATAAATAAATTTAAAAAACGATACCGATAATAAAAAAAACGATACAGATAATTTCCGATATTACATTTTAACGCATATATCAGCCGATCGGACATCTCTAATATTTAACAAAATAGTTAAGCCTAACAAGGAAATAATGTTTCACGCGCAAAACTGAACGACACACCAACGTAAAGCGCTCATGCGCCCGCTAACAACCAGACATTACATCCAAAATGCAACAACAAATGTCTATCAAAATGCAAAATTGTTTCGGATCACAACAGAACTTAAGAAATAATTAGAAATGAAATAATATTAGGTAAAGACGCTACAAAGTGAGAAGTGCAAACAGTTCTATTTTCAAATGGTCGCCCTGGAGGTGCGGGACAAAAAAGTTCATATTTGCGCTGTGATTGGACGGCCAAAAAAATGGAGCTCGATTTTAGATAGGCGTTTGGAAAGATGGACCTGGCTGTGTGATTGGCCACAGACAGATGGACTTCTGCGTGATAGGCCTAGCAAAGATGGACTCGCCGAGACGATTGGCTGCCACAACGCTGTCCTGTTTTGTGGGCGGTCTTGTTCTGCATTTCTACCACATATGGATAATCCACTGATGTCACTAGTGGGATGTCATAAATAGAACGAAGTCAGAACGACATAAATATCTCTGCAATGCCTCCGTGCTTCGATTTCAAAATGTCAAGACTTATTCAGATCTCAAATACACAACAGCAGGTACCAACAAGTAAGAAAGGTTGGTTTTGCCTAATAGGGCCTTAAAATGCTGAGGGGGGCTTAAGTGGGGCTAAACAGATTTCTGATGGGGCTATAAACCCTCCGTAACCCAGGTGTAGCACCGCCCGTGTACAGGAAGTGAAAAGTTGCACTGGGTCACCCCTAAAGTCACACAATCATTGATGGCTAACTTGTTGTCATCTATTATGATTATTCACAATTATTACAATCAACTTTTTTATTTACATCTAGACTATTGGTGTTTCATGCTCAACGTTTTATTTTTTGCCACATTTTCTTTTTGAGCAATAAGTTTGCGCACCCATGGTCGAGTACTGCCATTGTAGAACACTTTCTACCGCCATTGACCACCACATCCACCAAGTGTGATCCATCGGCATTAACTCTAAAAGGCCTTAGTGGCCACATGCGTGGACAGCACCTTTTAGCTCTTATTTCCAAAATTGTGTACACTACTGAATTGGGGCCTTATGGCCGCTTATGTGGACACTTATACTGCCATCTGGTGGTGTCAGAAGAGTATAACATACAATGGAATTTGGGGGGAAAAAACTGTAAAAATAAGAAATAGCATGTCACTAAACATGAAGTACACGTTTGTTACTTATGGACTAAGTACATCATAGTATCAAAAGATGAGTCTTAGTTGTTATTCTAATTAGGGTCCAATAAGCCCAAATAGCAAAGAGAAATAAAAAAAAAAGCATGTAAACAAACAGCTTGGGCTTTACGAGGTTGAAAGGACTGAACAACATCCTATTAATTAATTGTCCAATATTGGTAATTTCCTAAATGTTCCTAAAGGTTGTCACTATGAACACATTTATTCTTTGCCTGAGGAAACCTGATGCCAGTCAACAGTTCATTCACTCATCAGAAAAAGCTTGCATTATCTCTGGCATGTTGCGATAAAAGAGGCACTGCTTAGTTCAAGGAACACTTATCAGAACTAGATGCAGTACATAAAGTCCACTAGGAGGTGAGTATTGTCTGCGGCTGTATGCTAAAAATCTAGCAAGTTTCCTTGGACAACATGACAAAAGAGGGAGACAACACAACATACCTGAGGACAGTGAAGAGTGCAGGAGGTGATGTCATCTCCGTCTCTATCACTGATGTGCTTTCAGTCTGACTGGCTCCTTTCCTCGCCGCCGCCTCATTTCCGATAAGATCCCACTCCTCAGCCAGCTGTTGCCAAGGGCAACAGAAAGGGGCCAGGCAGCCATGTTTAATGTAATTGCTTCTTTTGGCAGACGGATGTCTAGAGCAGAGGGCAAAAGGTCAAACCTTTTCGAAACCACATTGACGTCTATTTACAGAAAAACTGAGTAGTCAGCGTACGACTTTATTAACGTCTTATCTTAAATTCCACAAGTTGAAATTAAGATTTTTAATTTTTTAAAAGACCATGCAGGGTTTTCCCCAGATCGCCAATACGCTTGTGGCGGTGGGGGCGTGGCCAATATGACACCATCATATAACTTGCATATATTTTCTTTAAAAACGCTAAAAATATTACACGTTTTTTCTTATATTATATCGTAATGCTCTAGTTTTCGTGTCATCCATCCATTTTCAACCGCTTGTCCCTCTCGGGGTCACTGGAGCCTATCCCAGCTGCACTTGTTGCTGCTTATTGTACAATGTACTTTGTTCAACATTTTTAAAACTTGTCCAATCCTTAGTCGTTTTTAATGAAGCAAAAGTCACTAACAACATCCATCCATTTTCTGCCCCTTGTCCCTTTTAGGGTCGCGGGGGGTGCTGGAGCCTATCTTAGCTGCATTCGGGCGGAAGGCGGGGTACACCCTGGACAAGTCGCCACCTCTTCACAGGGCCAACACAGACAGACAACATTCACACTCACATTCACACACTAGGGACCATTTAGTGTTGCCAATCAAGTCACTAACAACAAATGTATTATATTTTTCTGGTTTTATTGGAGACTGTACACGTGTTAGATTCTTTATTTCTGTCGTCATGTCTGCGATGAACTGCGAGCCTGACGTCACACTTGCTTTACACTGCTGCTCCAG
Organism: Entelurus aequoreus; assembly: GCF_033978785.1. Classification (NCBI taxonomy): domain Eukaryota; kingdom Metazoa; phylum Chordata; class Actinopteri; order Syngnathiformes; family Syngnathidae; genus Entelurus; species Entelurus aequoreus. Next base: position 61,392,449 of record NC_084741.1, on the reverse strand, counting down.
CCTTTTGTCCTTAAAAAGCCGCCACTGTTGTCTTAATATTTGCACATTTTGTAGATGGCTGTCTGCGGGTCTATTCAGATATATTAAAGTACGTCCACATCACAGTCATGCTGCCTCCGCTCCAGACCATTGCATGTGTATTGCATACGTCATCACAACATCCTGTTTCGGAGCTCTGTTTCAGTGATCAAAGTCTTTTTTCGGTGGACAAATTTTTGGTGCATCATGAGTCAATAATAGTGTGCAAATAATAGGCTGTATATTTCCAGCCGTACAATGTACTACTTAAATGTGTTGTCATGTAAAAATAAAGAAAATAAAAAAATTTTAAGGTGTAGTGCTTTTTATTTTGCCGTGGCCTTAATGAACTTAATTTAAGATCCATACTGACAAAAAAGTACAAGGACAGGAAGAAAAATCAGAGGCCAGGAATGAATACATTGATTGCTATTTTACATTGGAAAATAAAATGCTTAAAGGCCTACTGAAATGAATTTTTCTTATTTAAACGGGGATAGCAGATCTATTCTATGTGTCATACTTGATCATTTCGCGATATTGCCATATTTTTGCTGAAAGGATTTAGTATAGAACAACGACGATAAAGATTGCAACTTTTGGTATCTGATAAAAAAAAGGCTTGCCCCTACCGGAAGTAGCGTGACGTAGTCAGTTGAACATATACGCAAAGTTCCCTATTGTTTACAATGATGGCCGCATGAAGTGAGAGAGATTCGGACCGAGAAAGCGACAATCTCCCCATTAATTTGAGCGAGGATGAAAGATTTGTGGATGAGTAAAGTGCAAGTGAAGGACTAGTGGGGAGTTGAAGCTATTCAGATAGGGAAGATGCTGTGAGAGCCGGGGGTGACCTGATATTCAGCTGGGAATGACTAAAACAGTAAATAAACACAAGACATATATATACTCTATTAGCCACAACACAACCAGGCTTATATTTCATAAAGCTTATATATTTTTAAAAAGTTACGTACGTGACGCGCACATACGGTCAAGCTATCAAATGTTTAGCAGCCAAGGCTGCATACTCACGGTACCTGATATTCAGCTGGGAATGACTATAACAGTAAATAAACACAAGACATATATATACTCTATTAGCCACAACACAACCAGGCTTATATTTAATATGCCACAAATTAATCCTGCATAAAAACACCTGCGTGTTTGTTATGCTAGCTCCTAGCTCCTATGCTAGCTCCTAGCTCCATAGAACACGCCAATACAATTCAAACACCTGATCAACACACACAATCACTCAGCCCAAAAGACTGTTCACCTAACCCAAGGTTCATAAAGCTTATATATTTTTAAAAAGTTACGTACATACGCAAAAAAAAGTTGCGCACATACGGTCAAGCGATCAAATGTTTAGAAGCCAAAGCTGCATACTCACAGTAGCACGTCTGCGTCTTTGTCATCCAAATCAAAGTAATCCTGGTAAGAGTCTGTGTTGTCCCAGTTCTCTACAGGCGTCTGTGTATCGAAGTCAAAAGTCCTCCTGGTTAGAGTCTCTGTTATCCGAGTTCTTCCATCTTGACTGCATCTTCCGGGAATGTAAACAAAGAAGCGCCGGCTGTGTACTGTTGTTGCTGACTACGTTCGAAAAATACGTCCATTTCGCACCGACAACTTTCTTCTTTGCTTGCTCAGCTTCCTTCTCCATAATGCAATGAACATGATTGCAACAGATTCACGAACACAGATGTCCAGAATACTGTGGAATTATGAAATGAAAACAGAGCTTTTTCGTATTGGCTTCAATGTGGAAGGCATACCCGTGTTCCCCGGGTTACGTCACGCGCATACGGCATCCTCAGAGGCGTTTCGAACCGGAAGTTTAGCGGCAAATTTAAAATGTCACTTTATAAGTTAACCCGGCCGTATTGGCATGTGTTATAATGTTAAGATTTCATCATTGATATATAAACTATCAGACTGCGTGGTCGGTAGTAGTGGGTTTCAGTAGGCCTTTAACCTAAATAAAAACACAAAATAATTGTTTGGAACTCTGAAATGACAATTGGCAAACATTGCAACGGCCATTTCTCTGTTTGTCCAGAAAATTCCAATGCCCAATGTTCTAAGGTTTTCTAGCAGAAGGTGCAACATGCTTCATATGGAGTGTTTTCATGTACCAGCAACCAGAAAGTCAGCCATAGTGGAGGAAAGCGCAACAAAACATTGTCTGTTAACATCTCTGCTACAGCTTTAGATGTAAATAATGTGGATAGCATTTAAATGTGCTGAGCTCATTTTGTATCAGGTATGTATTTCACGTGGCCTACATTTTCACCTGCTATTAGTGGATGCCTTGCAAATATATTGCCAATAAACAAGAAGTAGATATTACTTTAGCAAGACAAGATGACATTCACATATCTTCCTTGCTTTCAGGGTCCTCACTCAAACAAACTGAAGGCCGACAACCTTTAAAGCTTTTAATGGCAATCGTTGTACAAGAGTTTGGAAAAAAGACGAGCACTGGTAGCAGTTTACAATGTTTGAGCAGCTGAATTGATATTACTGGAAAAAATAAATATGTATAAAATAAGAGTTATACTGCTGTGAGTGCACTACTATGAGTCATTACACCACAGAGAATGAGCGTGTGCTTACTGTATGTGATAGAATGATTTCACTAGTAAACAACTCATATGGATACTTTTCTGCAATTGGCACTACTTTCCCTACATATCGCTTCTTTGTGGGTGTTATTCTTCAGGACAACCTAAAATTATCAGCCCGGAGGTTGGGTCTTGGGCGCAGTTGGGGGTTCCAACAGGACAATGACCCCTAACACACGTCAAAAGTGGTAAAGGAATGGCTGAATCAGGCTAGAATGAAAGTTTTAGAATGGCTTTCCCAAAGTCCTGACTTAAACATGTGGACAATGCTGAATAAACAAGTCCATGTCAGAAAACAAGCAAATTTAGCTGAACTGCACCAATTTTGTCAAGAGGAGTGGTCAAAAATTAAACCAGAAGTTTAAGGATGGCTACCAAAAGCGCCTTATTGCAGTGAAACTTGCCAAGGTACATGTAACCAAATATTAACATTGCTGTATGTACTGTATACTTTTGACCCAGCAGATTTGGTCACATTTTCAGTAGACCCATAATAAATTCATAAAAGAACCAAACTTCATGAATGTTTTTGTGACAAACAAGTATGTGCTCCAATCACTCTATCACAAAAAAATAAGAGTTGTAGAAATTAGTGGAAACTCAAAACAGCCATGACATTATGTTCTTTGTATGTAGTGTATGTAAACTTTTGACCACGACTGTATATACATATACATACATGTATGTATTTATATGTATGTACGTGTGTGCGTGCTTTATAGAATAGATAGATCAGGGGTCGGCAACCCGCGGCTCCGGAGCCGCATGCGGCTCCTTGACCACTCTGATGCGGCTCAGCTACATACATGCCGACCCCCCCGATTTTCCCAGGAGACTTATGGATGTCAGTGTCTCTCATAGATTACTCCCAGGGAAAAAATAATCCTATTTACACTCTAATTACTAAATAAAGGGCGTGCCCTAATTGCACTGCAGTAATTGTCCTCTACAGCATTTACATACAGCGTGCCAGTCCAGCCACATGTTGCATGTTATTACTTGCACACACAGGAGACAGCAAAGCATACTTACTCATCAGCCACACAGCTTACACTGACGGTAGCCGTATCAAACAACTTTAACATTGTTACGTTACAAATATGCGCCACACTGTGAGCCCTCACCAAAAAAGAATGAAAAACACATTTCTGGAGAACATCCCACCGTAACACAACAAACACAACACAACCATTACCCAGAATCCCATGCAGCCCTAACTCTTCCGGTCTACATTATACACCCCCGCTACCACCAAATCCCCCCACACATCAACCCCCCCCTCTCCGTGCGTTGGTTGAGCGGAAGAGTTAGGGCTGCATGGGATTCTGGGTATTGGTACCGTCAGTGTAAGATGTGTGGCTGCTGAGGTAGTACGCCTTGCTGTCACTTACGTGAGCAAGCTAAAGCTGCATTCCACTTGTGGTCGAGCAGGTACACTGTTAGGACAGACTGTAGAGGGCGCCAAATGCAGTGTCATCATGCTCTGATATTCGGGAGTCTCCCGGGAAAAATGAGAGGGTTGGCAAGTATGACGCCATCAAGAGACATTCATTCAAAACTCGCAGGCTGCACTAACATAAAATTTCCAAATTAAAGTGCATGCCGGTGCGTGTGTCTGAGACCCCTGGTTAACATAGCACAAAGCATGTAAGCTTTTTATGCGGTGTTTTTCATTTTAAATTTTAAAAAATTTTTTGTGGCTCCCATTACTTTCTATAATTTGTGAAACTTGCCAAAATGGCTCTTTGAGTGGTAAAGGTTGCCGACCCCTGAGATAGATAGTACTTTATTGATTCCTTCAGGAGAGTTCCCTCAGGAAAATTCAAAATGTTAAGAATGTTCTGTACTTAGTGATTTATATTCTTTTTTTGTACCTTTCTGTTTTTAATCTGTACAGTACTTTTAAGCAGTAGTGGGGGGTTTTAAATCGTGCTTTATATATAAATAAACCTTGACCTTGAATGAGATTTTGATCAAATTGAAGATATTTTAAGGCCTTAAATTCAAATAATTGGTTATAAGAATACCTTGAAAACACACTATAATAACTGTATTTTCGTCAGACTACTAGAATGCTTCTTATACTCCCATGGAAAAAAGAGAGAGGTGCTTTTCAATAACCCATAATTTAGTATTCAACTGACCTTTTAAACTTTTCAAGCAGCATGGACTCCTGCTCCTCCTGGAAACGAGCTCCTGCGGGGCAGTCTGGGTAGTCATGGGGGAAGTGGGGGGCACCTTTATTCCGAGTGTGTGTCAGACTCATTTTTAATCCACCAATGCGCACTCCTCGGTACACCTGGCAGAATGACAGGGTAATGAGTGAACACTGGATTTGGTGCTTCATGATACAAAAACAAAATCAATCGAGAGGGGCTTTAATCGGACCTTCATTTCAAGGTTGATTTAACATTGAATCTTACAGTCATTAGACCCTGATTTTAATCTATGTAGCAACATCTCTGTGTGGAGCGTGCATGTTGTCACATTCTTTTCAGTTACTGTTCTTCTTCCCACAGTACGAAAACATGGATGTTCTGCTAATTAGAGACATTCACTAGTTGTGGATGTTCTGTGATTGACTGACAACCAGTTTAGTCAACTGGGATAGGCTCCAGCTACTGAAAACAAGTGGTATAGAAAATTAATGTGAGGATTTAACATTTTCACATGGCTTTATGAAACAAAACCTATACAAGTAGCCAAATACATCACATTTCTATAGAACAAAAAAAAGGAACCTAGTTTAAAAAAGCTCACAAAAACTTTGCATGTCCTTGGTTTTCTTATCGCTGTTGAGTGGAAATAAACATTGACAGGCATGCTAACACTTTATAGACCAAATTATTGAACCACTAGCACAGGACTTTTGGTGACTTCCCAATTTAAAAAAATATTGTATCCCAACGTTGCAGCATCCACTCTATGAAGACTTGCTACAAAATATTTAAGTGTATTTTTTCTTGTTTTTCACAGTCCATCTCAGTGAGGTGACACACTGCTAATCATTGTGTACTTTACATGCAACAGTGTACTAAGGAAGATGGGAGTTCATGGTACCCACCAGTGGGATCCAGAATGCCATGCCCCAGCCTTTAGGAAGTAGCAGGTCCCATCCAGCACCCCAGGAGTTCATCTCATGTCCCACCTGCTTGCCAGGCTGGTGAACCAGCAGGATGGGGATTCGACCCTGCAGAGGAGTGGGAGTAAGCCTGGAACCAGGAACAAGGACCTCGCTCCTCATGCGGTTCAGCTCCTGTTAATATGTAAAGCCACAGGGTACATTTTCATAAAGTGATGTGAGTCATACAGTGCACAAAATATGACCAAGTTTAATAACTTCAAAATGTATTTTCTGATACCTGTTCTGAGATTTTATTGTCAGTTACATTGTTGCGCACAGACTGTTCCCACAGGAAGCTCTGACAACAGTGTTCTGGTACACCACACAAGGACAATTCCTTTCTCTTTATCTCATCCACCTCTGGAAGAAATGTACATCATACAGTATGGACTTTGGCATCATAAGCACATCTTGAACATGCGCTCAATTCTGATCCATTAACTTCAATGTTCAATGATTAGTATTTAAAGGGGACCTATGATGATCATTGTATTTTCTGACTTATAAATTTAATTGTTAGATACTTGTATTAAACAATGCAAAAGCGTCAAATCATAAGGTTCATAATGCATTTTTGCGTGACCTTTCACACAATTTTAAACTCCTCTGTTCGCAGGGTTTTGCAGTATGGCTATGTTGTGATGTCACAGCGAGGTAAACATACTTATTTAGACATTAAGTTAAGCCCTCAGGTAGAGGGCTATGAGGAAACAAAAAAGGATAAAGTATTATTTTTATCTAATCTGGGCATGCGCACAATAACGGACATCAACATGCAGTGCTATAAATGATGTTAAAAGCAGTTTTTTTATGTTGTTCAGAATCGATCGAGAGTGTGCAGGTGTACCTAATGACCGGGTCAATCTATATAATGCTCATTAAGTTTATTTTTAGCCGTGTCTGGAAAAAATAAAGCGGTGACAACTTCCAAGTTATATATTTAAATTTTTTAAATTTTCAATAGATAAATTACGGTACTTTTAAAGAGGCTGGGGTGTGGTTTCATTTGCAATCTGGGAACGCCACAGGAATTGGACATCTTGCAGACAAACTCAAAAAACGAGTTATTAAAGTGACTGTGGTGAAAAATTTTACACCAAAGCATATCCCATACAAATTCATGCTCTCATTTTTGATGACAATACAAAGTTATATCTAGACCACAATAAAGTGTTTTGAATTGAGATTAAAATCATCATACGTCCCCTTTGAGCAAATAGTAGTTTTAACTATCCAAGCATATGTACAGTATGTACATCCAATCATCAATCCATCTTCTACCGCCTGTCCCTTTCGGGATTGCGGGGGGGCTGGAGCCTATCCCAGCAGCACTCAGGCAGAAGGCAGGGTACAACCTGGACAAGTCGCCACCTCATCACAGGGCCAACACAGATAGACAACATTCACACACTAGGGACCATTTAGTACAGTAAATGTAATATACACTCTGTAGCTTACCTACAGAAGACCATAGTCTCACTTGCATTTATTCTTATACAACATGTAAAAAGCAGAGCATGAAAAATAGGCATGAAAGGGCTTCAATAACATCACTTCTGATATGTGATTCATTTTTTAATGTAAGATATGACCCGATATTTATCTTCTTATATTATGCTTTCGGAAATTGAGCCTATTCCAGCTGACTTTTGGCAAGAGGCCAAGCACACACTTCTTGCTGCTGAGCAACACTTGTATAAAATCTTTAAAACAACCCTGACTGCATTTTAAAAAGGCAGCAAATAAGCTGTTGTCCGTCACTAATACTGTTTTTAGAGTACAGGGTCCTGCCAGGATTCGAACCTGGAGCATCTGCATTGCCGAGCAGAGGCCCCCCAGGAGCACAGGACCAGATGCGTACTCTGTGAAACAGCCTCAGGACAAGGAACAGCAGACTTATTCTAGCCTGCCTATTATCAGCCATCTTTGTATTTTAATGAAAACTACACCTTGACAGAAGAGCTAAGGCCTCCTTACTAATTAGGGTCTCAAATGTAAAAAGAAAGACTATGTGCACAAAGATATAAACCACAATTAGCTTCTGTCGTAATTAGCAGCCCATCTCGCCACAACCCTGAGGTAAGACAGGTATTACCTTGTGCTTCCTTCGCACAGGGCAACGCTTTAACCCTCTTTGGCGGTATCGTCAGCCTGGGGTCATCGACTGTCAGCCCCAGCACTGTGCCTGGGGGCAGCTCTGTGGTCGAGTAGATGTCTGGATGGGTTACACAACTATGATTAGATTGTTGATGAAAACAGAACCACCTGCCCACTCGTACATACACAAGAGAAATAATGAGTAAACCTTTCAGTGTGTGAAAGACATCAGTTTGTTGCTGATGCAGATGCATCTTGCTTTTATCCTTACAGTGGTCAGGCCACCAGAGGCAGGAAGGCTGTGATTTGCTTATTTCCTTAAAAAAAAGTTTGTTAGTATAAAAAAAAACAACATTGTTGTTGATGCTAATAAAGCAACAATTCTCACATCACAATCTGTTGCAGCTTCCAAGGCATCTATGAGCACAGTATGAGACTGAGGTCCAATCAGTCGATACCGTACAATCTCCATTGTGAGATCACTGCAAATTAAACAAACATCATTAAATGAAAATAATAAATTATATTTTTTTGTCAGACTATAATCGAGAAAAAGAACTACACAAACTTTATCACTATTCCAGTAGAAGTGGAAATCCAAGTTAGAGGGGTGTTGGGCGGTCTGGTTCCATCACCAAGAATCTTTTTAGCAGGAGGTCCACTGGTATCCTTACGGCTTTGCTTCCTCTTTGTTCCAGGTACCGGTTGGGCTTCAGGGTTTTCAGATTCCATGGGGGAGACAACCTCTGCGGCCGTCACTAGTGGCACAGGCGGCGGGAGCACAGCCTCATGACACTGGCACACACTTTGTAATTCAGGCAGGATGTCCTGAAAGCAGCAGTACACAAAATCAGCACTACTGAATATAATTATAATACCCAAAAATTGTTTAAAAAAACATGTTTTAAACAAATTCATCACACTTTTGAATTTGGTTAACTCATGATTAATCAGAGGTTTTTACTTGCTTGCATAAATTTAAATTACCTATAGAAAGAGTACAATATTTGGACACAAACGCAATTTTGTTGTCAGAATGTCCAACAAGAAATGCTTTATTTTAATGTGCGTCATTTATTTGTTCAAAAAAGTTTATCTAAAGTCCCATTAGGGAGTATTTTAAAGTCAAATTTGCCAGTGAGCACACCAGTCAGTCTCCTCACTCATCTTTGAACTTACATATGCATTGACCTGACAAGTGACCATATAACAACCCGTGCCGCCTTTCAGGTAACCATCTGCGGAATAGCATAGAGCATATGCTGTCCAATTAAATTGTGATCAATCTGCGTATATACATTATTTTTTGTGATTAATCATGGGTTACCTCAATATTTTTGACAAACTTAAAAAAACATAACCCTACCATTTTAAGAGTGGGATGAGCCCAGATCCACAGTTGCCTGTGATTTGAGGCCTGTGCACGCGGTCTCCACAAGAATGTAACAGGGCCCAGGGGCTGCGAGGGGAACTGACTTGCCCTGTACAGCACCACGCTGCCCTGTCTTTGCCCTGACAGACTCAATCGTTGTGCAAATGTAGGACCTACCAAAAATGAAACGCGCGTTAGGTGATGCTGAATGACTCGGAACAAAAAATCGGAAGGTGTGGTTGTGTCTGAGGTAGCGCACGTTCTTACCAGCCTCTTTGCTGGTCAATTGTGACAGCAATTCCAGCAGCGTGTCTTCCTCTCCCTGGAGCTCGATGCAGCAGTAATACGACAGGTCCTATGACAAAAACGATGAATTACAATCTAAGTGTCTAACCCTTCCTGCCTCACATCAGGATGCGCACCTGGAGTAGACAATGGGTGCTCATGGCTCTGTAGCAGGGGCGGTAGCATTTTAATGTAGGCCTATCTCCAAGGCAGTAGCCCCACTTTTTCACCATGTGGAATCGCTTGGCATGCCAAATGTGTGTCTCCAGCCAAACATTTTTTCTCTGCCGCCTATTGAACTCCAGCAGCAGATTTCCATGTCGGCGGCGAGCTTTGCGGCTCTTTGTCTTATTCTGCTCTTTCTTTCCTTTGGAGCTGGCCTGCAGGCATTTCTCTCGCTGTGGGGTAGATACACTGGAAATGACTCCTTGACTCCTTTTAAAACAAAAAGAAGGAGCAACCACTTTCTGAACATTACCATTCGGATGGCCATCTCTCTCAGCCTGCAAGGGAGGCGCTTGGTGTTGTGGCTCATTGCTCGTCTCCTCATGTGCCTCGGTAGTGCTCCAAATATATTACAGCTGCCTGTTGTCTTGGTAACAGCTTTCAGCATTGCACTTACCTCTGCTGCCCTGGCATTAGCAAAGAATCCAGCTATGGATAAGCATGACAGGAGAGGATACGATTTAATTTAAACAGAACCCATATGACTATGCAAGAAACATATGTTTTGTTACAGCCTTCAATGTTAGTTTGACAAGTTAACAAGTTAGAATAGAAGCTGTAAACAGATATATACAGTAGAACCTGTTTAATGGGGTCATATTATGATTTTTTTCTTTATTTAAAACACTCCATTGCGGTCTACATAAGATGTAATGGTGGTGCTTTGGTCAAAATGTTGCATAAATTATGTTTTACAGACCATTTTCAAGAAATTATCTTTCTCTTCTGATTGCATCATTTTGTGGGCGGTCTTATTCACACCGAAGGCCAAACCCCCATTGACTGTGTCTCCGCCTGGTCAGCCATGTTGTAGTTTTTAAAGCTTCCATCGAGTCCACTAACAGATATAAATTAGAATTAAACACTATCTTTTATTATAAATGGCAACAGCAGAGGATTTTAGCATGCATGCGCATGTACGAACCAGTCTGCCCAAAAACAAGAGGATCGAGAAAAAGAAGGAACTTATTGACTACAAATTTGGACTACAACTGAATAAAAATGGTGGCGTAGGGCAAAGCTTTTGAGATAAACCTTCACCATATATGGTGATCTGCTGACGTAACAAAGGGAAAATAAGTCACTAAAGTCCCAAATTCCAAACAGCTCGTTTGGAAAGAGGCAAAAATGTTTTATAAATATCTCTGCCACGCCTCCATGGTTTTGATTCAAATTTTCAGGACTTATGGGAATTCCCAATTTACAAAAAAAGGTGCCAACAGGTAAGAAAAGTAGGTTTTGTCAAATTTGACCCCATTAAGTCAACATCCCTAGGAAATGGCCAACTCACATAGACATACCGTATTTTTCGGATTATAAATCGCAGTTTTTTTCATAGTTTGGCCGGGGGTGCAACATATACTCCGGAGCGACTTATGTGTGAAATTATTAACACATTACTGTAAAATATCAAGTATTATTATTTATCTCACTCGCGTAAGAGACGAAGCAAATGTCAGCAATCGTCACACACACGTCAGCAATCGTCACACACGTCAACCAATAAGAATTCGGCAGGGGCGGGTCGTGGCAGAAGTGCATTGTGGGTCATGGGATGCTAACTGCTGCTACCTCCGTAGCTATTAAAATTGATTATTTCAACATTGGCGGTAACTTATAAAAACTGAGAAAGGCTGAACAAAAATGGCACCGAAAAGGAAATCATATACTGCAGATTACAAGCTGGACGTAGTGAAATATGCAGCAGAAAACGGCGATAGAGCAGCAGAAAGAAAGGACGCTAGCGGCGCATACCAGGAGCGACAACGAGGAAGAAGATTTCATGGGATTTAGCGATCAGGAGTGACAGATTGTTTGGTAAACGTATAGCATGCTCTATATGTTCTGTCATTTGAATGACTCTTACCATAATATGTTACCTTAACATACCAGGCACGTTCTCAGTTGGTTATTTATGCGTCATATAACGTACAATTATTCAGCCTGTTGTTCACTATTCTTTATCTATTTTAAATTGCCTTTCAAATGTCTATTCTTGGTGTTGGATTTTATCAAATAAATTTCCCCCAAAAATGCGACTTATACTCGAGTGCGACGTATATATATATGTTTTTTTCCTTCTTTATTATGCATTTTCGGCCGGTGCGATTTATACTCCGGAGCGATTTATAATACGAAAAATACAGTACGCGGTTGTTGACATAATTGAAAATAACCATACCTTGCACATTTACTTGTGACATTTGCCATAGACACAAGAAAAATGCGATATAATAAAAGGATGTTGAACCTACGGAATCCTCCATTTGTCCAAGATTTAAATGGGTGCATTTTGTTTGTTGTGGAAAGGGCGATGAAATAACAGCTAAGAGGGAAACGCTTTAAAAAGTAAGTGGCAGTTCCATTTTGACGCACAAGTGATAATGATGATGTTAACAATACCACAAGAAGTGTTCACATAAAGGCATCAATTTTTTATAGAAATGACCCCTTTGGATCTATAATTGTATGCCAGCAAAAGTAGACCATGTATGTCAACGTCAGCTTAAACAGGCTCTTTTTAGTAATGAAGTCCACAGTAGTAGCTTAATTTAAAAGTAATTTGAGATAGGAACTGTCTCTCAGCTTTTTAGTGTCCTTTAAATTGCGAGCATAATTTGAATGACAAGCCCAACCTGCCGCCGGGTGAAGTAATATTTGTAACCAGGTTGTGCCGTTTGAGCAATAAAGAGTTAATATACCTTTTACACATCGCTGTTCCTAATTTGTCTTCTTAAAACACAAACATAAATTTAGATTCAACGGTTGAAGTGCACAACACAATCCTGCCCTCCTCTCACTGGAACTGAGAAAGAGTGCAACGAAGAAAAAGAAGTGGGCAACTGAATCTGAGAAACAATCCCTTAAAAACACGTCCTACTGGTTAGCAGTCTACCCGGCAGGGCGACGATAACAACGATTAACATGTATCCATAAAAATATTGAGAAACTGCAGATGCTGTGTTTGATGTGTTTCAATTCGTTCTGTCTATTACAACCTCAACAAACTGGATGGCCGAGCATTACATTTGGTACACACTCACAGACCTACAGATCACTTGCTGTCAACTGACTTCTCCGGTCCGTCACGAAATCATGTCTGTGTGCAACACAAACATTTCCTATTCCAGTTCCTATTGTTACAGGACGAAAAAGCAGTCCTTAGGAGACACCTACAAGCATCTTCTCCCCAAGGTAAATATTCGATAATTTTATTGCTAGTATGTTTATTCAAACAATAATTCCTATCTAAAAGTGTATTTTCATTTTTAGAAGGCATGTTACATGTTAAAGTTGTGGTAATTTGGGAGGGCCAAGCATAGATTAGGTTGATTTCAATTAATTTCAATGACTTGAGATACGAGTGCTTTGAGTTACGATGTCTGTTGTGGAACAAAACGTGCTCCTAAGTTGAGGTAGCGCTGTAAATTGATTGCAGTATTTTAGATGGTAACACAAAAAGGTGAAACCTAATAACATCTTTACTAAACAACTGTGTGGTTGTGTAGGGGAGGGAATGTGTGTTTACCAGTAATATGCAGAGGCATCTTGTCAGCATAGCCGCCACCATCTTTCTGGTGTCCACGGACCCACCCACCCTTTTGGCGACTGCTCTTCTTTCTATCTGAGGATGGATCTTGGCCAGAAGGTCCATCACCATCTTTACCTGAGGGACAATTGTCATAAAATCACACCAAAGATGACAGACAGCAATTGATTTGTAGAATTTCCCTGAACTGTTTATGTAAATCAGTGTTGGCGTTAACACACTTTTTTTTTTTTTTACGCATTGACATCAGAAAAAACACGCAATTCCGGAAGCCAGCACGTCCCTTGGACGCAGATTTTTTTCCCGCCCAGTTTGCTTGTTTTTGTTTTATTTTATAGATTATCACTTTCCGCTGGTGTTTTGTTTTGTTTTTATTTGCCGGGTCAAATTTCCGTCCCCGTATATTGTGTTTTTATTGGTCGTAAATTTTGATTCACCCAAAGTTTTATCCATCACAAATACTGCCTCAGTTTGCACTTGGACAACTTTACCACGAAGGGCTGTCAAAAGAAAGACTTTATGGTAAACACTAAGGTGAGTGTAAAGTCAACCTTTTTAACTTCATCCTGTGCCATCTTTCCAGTAAATTAGTTGTTTTAGTCTTTAGGAGTCCATGGAAACTTCCCTTTGATCTGCCGCTGGATCGACATCGTTCGAGGATGGACACAGGCTAGCTGTTAGCTTCAAGCTAACAGCACCCGACCAGACTCCTCCACCCCAAAAACATACTTTGCAGGTCAACAAACGGGGAAAATGTGTGCCTTTTGAAGTGTTAATGTGTGAGGAGTGTTCAAAAGGAGTTTCTTGGAGAATTTATCATTTATTATAAGTGGCTGACAAATTAGCAAGTGTCGCTCGCATCGCTGGCAGCGATGTCATCACCGTCATTGTTTACTGAAGCAGAGATGCTGATTGTGCGTTATGATAAACATGCATGCGTTGCCAGGCTCTGCTTTTTATCGATATACTTATCAGATTTAATTTTTTATTGTCTACAGCAGGGGTGTCAAAAGTGTGGCCCGCAGGCCATTTGCGGCCCGTAACTAATGTTTCAAAGGCCAACGGCACATTCTAAAAGTATTATTAAAATAAACAAAAGTAGAATAAAAAAAAGCTTACAGGTAAAATGTAATTTTAAAAAAAGTTGCAATGTTGACTAATAAAACAGCTGTTTTTTTTCTTTAAAACTGTCATTGCTCAAAAACATAATATCGGATCAAAATCAATGTTTTCATGAATTGTTGACCTATCCAAGGCTCTGATTACTTTACATCAAATATTCCACTTTGAAAAATATTTGAGGAAGATTTTGCATATTTTGTGTGTTTGCTATAAAAAAAAAAACAGTTTTCTTTGACAAAAAGGGCAGAAAACAAACAAACAAAAAAACCAACATAAAAAACAAAACTTAGAATTGACAGATAGATCTGAAGTTGATGTAGACTCTAGACATTTAAGCGCTAAATAAATAATGTATGTATGTATGCCATGGCACACCATTATCATCATTTCATGACCGAAGCAAAAAACCTTTTACACTTTTATACGGAAATAAATACACCTACAACTTATTAAATACAAATATAGAAAAAACTACCGGCAGCGGTAAAGTTTAGATCCATGAAGGAAAGAAGAAAGTGAATGAATGTTTAATACTGAATGCATAAAAAGGTGTTTTCTTTTGTATTATTTTTTAAATGAATTAAGTAATGTTTATGACAACCTTTTTCAAAAACACAATATAGAATGTGAGATCCATCGATCCATTTTCTACCGCTTGTCCGTTTTGGGGTCACGGCTGCATTCGGGCAGAAGGCGGGGTACACCCTGGACAAGTCGCCACCTCATCACAGGGCCAACACAGATAGACAACATTCACACTCACATTCACACACTAGGGCCAATTTAGTGTTGCCAATCAACCTATCCCCAGGTCTTTGGAATGTGAGATATAACAGGATAATGTATACATTTATCATGTTTTCAAAACGCTTACAAAAAAGTGGTACCCCAAAAATTTACTGTGGGACCCCATTTTAATGACTTGATGGGGTCCCTTGTTCACCGCTCGCTGTACATATCCTACGAAGTCAGACCTACACTGTTACAATGTCCATTTCTCAGATGATATAATTGTTGATGACTGAAGTGCTGATAGCAACCAAACCTAACACCCGCACCCCAACCCCCTCCACATCCCACACCCCGGATTGTAAATAATGTAAATAATTCAATGTATATACTCTGATGATTAACTTGTGTGATGACTGTATTATGCTGATAGTATATATTTGTACCATGAATTGATTAACGTGGACCCCGACTTAAACTAGTTGGGTTTTTTTATTAATCAATCAACAAAACAATACACAACAATACCACAACAATGCAATCCAATTCCAAAACCAAACCCGTCCCACCAATGTTAGGAATAACAACAAACAGAGCAATTGAGGACACACAAACATGACACGGAACAATACAAATGTAGTGAAACAAAAATGAACATTATCGACAACAGCATCAATATTGGTAATAATTTCAAAATAGCAGTGATTAAAAAAAACAACCCTCATTGATATTATCATTAAAAACATTAATAAAAAATAATTTAAAAACATTAGAAATGAACAATAGTGTCACAGTGGCCCACACCTGCATCACATCTCACAAGCTTGACAACACACTGTGTCCAATATTTTCCACAAAGATATAATAAGTCATATTTTGGTTCATTTAATAGTTGAAACAAATTTAAATAATGGATCCCATATTCCAATATATGACTCATTATTATCTAAACTAAATGCAGTTTGTTCTACTGATATCATCTCCATAGCTTGTGTATACCAGTCAGGATGAGTTGGACTATCAACAGCTATCCATTTTTTTTTGCTATGATGGCACTGCCTTTAACGCCCTCTACAACCAGCTTGCCAGCCCAGTCACATGTTGTATGCGGCTTCTGCGGACACACATGAGTGACTGCAAGGCATACTTGGTCAACGGTTGTTCTCCTGAAATGTGTTTGTCATTCTTGTTTGGTGTGGGTTCACATGTGGCGCATATTAATAAGAGTGTTAAAGTTGTTTATATCACAACCCTCAGTGTGACCTGTATGGCTGTTGACCAAGTATGCCTTGCAGTCACTGACGTGTGTCTGCAAAGGTCGCACACTACGTGTGACCGGGTCGGCATGCAGATAGCATGGTGTAAGAGCGGACGCGGTCGACATGTTGTAGAAGACGTTAAAGGCAGTGCCATCACTGCACGCCCTCAATATTGTTGTCCAGGTGAAAATCAGAGACGTTTTGCTCCGGGAGAGGCACTAAAATCCAGAAACCTCCCGGAAAAATCGGGGGGGTCGGCAAATATGCAGCTGAGCCCATCAGAGTGATCAAAGAGCCGCATGCGGCTCCGGAGCCGCGGGTTGCCTACCCCTGGACTAGGCTCAGTGCAAGTTGTTTTACTCCGTCCTCCACCCTTAGCCAGACCACTTTGGAGAAGTGGGTAGGGAGACATTGCGATGGTAAAAGAAATACACAGCAAGACAACCAAACCCACATTGAAAGCTAAGACAAGAAAATAGTTACCGTTGGACTCTTTGCTTCCCTGCGCATCCACCGGCGTGGAAGAATACTGCACGTTGGCGGGCTGGTTTCTCATTTTCTTCTGACGCATTTTCACTTTAGCAGCAGACATTTTCTATGACGGGAGCAAGAGAGAGTTATTGTACGTGACTGTCCTGCTCATGCCTCATAAACGCAGCAAACGCAAAACTATCACCGTCTTTTACCGTCCAACACGGACGCGAAGAGTGGTGGCGTTTTCAAACAAAACATGAATGAAATAGCATTATATATCACTGCGTTACCTCAATAGACGCCAATAATCGATCTCGAAACGTAGATGTGTCCACTTCGCAAGCTAGCATGTGGAACGCAGACAGCGTGGTGGTTACTTCCGGGTAGATGCCAGTGGTGCTCATGGGAGTTGTAGTGTTTATGACAGATGTAGTTGTATCACTAAAATCAGCACACCCATGTTCAAATAATCCGTCTTTATTTGAGGAAATATGTAAGGTTTACATAAAATTTGCGCGGAAAAATATGCAAAGAAAAAACATTTGATGTTTGATGTCAATAAATTATCATTAAATGTAAAAAAAAAACAAAGTTTATGATTTTTTGTAAGAGGAAAAGGGAGAAAAAGATCAAACTGTCAATAGATGGAATTGCTATTGAAAGGGTTTCTGAATTTAGATTGTTAGGAGTGATACTGGGTGACGGTTTGACATGGAAACCTCATATTGCACATGTACGGAAAAAGATGTCTAAGAGTATTTTTATATTAAATAAGGTAATATATGTGTTAGATCATTTGATTGATTGATTGAAACTTTTATTAGTAGATTGCACAGTGAAGTAAATATTCCGTACAATTGACCACTAAATGGTAACACCCGAATAAATTTTTCAACTTGTTTAAGTCGGGGTCCGCTTAAATTGATTCATGATACAGATATATACTATCAAATATATACTAACATCATAATACAGTCATCACACAAGATAATCATCAGAGTATATACATTGAATTATTTACATTATTTACATTATTTACAATCCGGGGTGTGGGATATGGAGGGTGGTGTGGGTGTGGGTGGGGGGGGGGGTTAGGTTTGGTTGGTATCAACACTTCAGTCATCAACAATCAGCATCAACAATTGCATCATCAGAGAAATGGATATTGAAACAGTGTAGGACTGACTTGGTAGGATATGTACAGCAAGTAGTGAACATAGAGAGAGAGATCAGGAAGTATAAGAAAACGTGTCTACATTTGATTGTTTACATTTGATTATTTACAATCCAAAGAGGTATTATGTGGAAGGGAGGGTGTTACTTTAGGGTTGTAGTTGCCTGGAGGTGTTCTTTTAGTGCAGTTTTGAAGGAGGATAGAGATGCCCTTTCTTTTACAAATGTTGGGAGCGCATTCCTTATTGATGTGGCATAAAAAGAGAATGAGTTAAGACCTTTGTTAGATTGGAATCTGGGTTTAACGTGGTTAGTGGAGATCCCTCTGGTGTCGTGGTTATGGCGGTTATTTACGTTAAGGAAGTAGTTTGACATGTACTTCGGTATCAGGGAGGTGTAGCAGATTTTATAGACTAGGCTCAGTGCAAGTTGTTTTACTCTGTCCTCCACCCTGAGCCAGCCCACTTTGTAGAAGTGGGTAGGAGTGAGGTGTGATCTGGGGTGGAGGTCTAGCAGTAATCTGACTAGCTTGTTCTGGGATGTTTGCAGTCTAGATTTGAGGGTTTTGGAGGTGCTAGGGTACCAGGAGGTGCAAGCGTAATCGAAAAAGGGTTGAATGAGAGTTCCCGCTAGAATCTTCATGGTGCTTTTGTTGACCAGAGAGGAGATTCTATAGAGAAATCTTGTTCGTTGGTTGACCTTTTTGATTACCTTGGTTGCCATTTTATCACAGGAAAGATTAGCCTCTAGAGAGGAACCTAGGTAGGTGACCTCATCTTTCCTGGTGATAACAATGTCACCCACTTTTATAGTGAAGTCGTTGACTTTCTTAAGGTTGATGTGGGACCCAAATGACAGATGTAGTTGTTTCACTTAAATCAGCACACCCATGTTCAAATAATCCGTCTTTATTTGAGGAAATATGTAACGTTTACACAACATTTGCGCGGAAAAATATGCAAAGAAAAAACATTTGATGTTTGATGTCAATAAATTATCATTAAGTGTAAAAAAACCAAAGTTTATGATTTTTTTGTAAGAGGAAAAGGGAGGAAACGATCAAATTGTCAATAGATGGAATTGATATTGAAAGGGTTTCTGAACTTAGAGTTTTAGGAGTGATACTGGATGACGGTCTGACATGGAAATCTCATTCTGCACATGTACGGAACAGGATGTCTAAGAGTATTTTTATATTAAACAAGGTAATATATGTGTTAGATTATAGGGCAATGCGTATATTGTATTGTGCACTTATATTGCCATGTATCAGCTACTGTGTGGAAGTGTGGGGGAACACATATAAGAGTAACATAAAGGCATTGTACTGTGATGAGGTGGCGACTTGTCCAGGGTGTACACCGCCTTCCGCCCGAATGCAGCTGAGATAGGCTCCAGGGACAAGCGGTAGAAAATGGATGGATGGATAAAGGCATTGTATCAACTACAGAAAAGAGCTATAAGAATTATTCATAAAGCAGATTATCTAGAACACACTAACATATTATTTATTAGTTCTGGTTTATTGAAACTACAGGAGCTAGCAAAGTTACAGACATTATGTGTCATGTTTAAGGCTAAAAGTAAAACATTAGCAGCAAATTTACTAAAAATGTTTGTCATCACTTCTGAGAATGAAGAGCATAGAAGAAAAGGTCATTTACAACATCAGTATTCAAGGACAACTTTAAAACAGATGTGTATATCAGTGGTGGGGGTTAAACTATGGAATTCTCTTTACAATGAGAAAAAAGATTGTAGAAATATATTCCAATTGAAAAAAATATATAAAGACAGAACAATAAGATTATATGATCAATAAAAAGAACTATGAAAAGAAAGAACAATAAGATCATATATGGACAGCCGTAAGTGTCTACATGTTGCTTTATATTTATTATTGTACTTATTTTTTGTCTGGTTTTGTATTTGTTTTGTATCATCCCGTTAGGTGTATATGTCTATGTTTGGAATCATTCCTGAAGGGATGGAGCTACCTGTAGGGGGTCACAAAATAATTGCCTTTACCACCCTCCTCGCACGCCGCCTGATACTGTTGAAGTGGAAGGAGGCTGTCCCCCCCTCAGTCTGCCACTGGATAAGGGATGTGCTATTAAACCTGAAGCTGGAGAAAACAAGGTATACATTACGGGGCTCTGAAAACAAGTTTTTTAAAGTGTGGAGACCTTTTTTGATTTTATTTTTTTTTACCAATCCTCTACACAAGTGCAGGAATAGCCTTAGACACGTACCTGAATATGACTGCCGACGTTTCAGGCCTTGTCATGCTGCTTCTACAGTGTGTTTCTGCTTTCAATTACTTGGTCTCAAGTGCCTTGTATTGAACATTTTTTTTGTTTTTTGTTTTTTTTCACTCTGGGTACTTTTGTACTCTTACTTTTGTTTTGTTTTTTGTTTTGCGTGACAGCAGTGGTAGGGGATGAAGAGGGTTTGGAATGTGTTGTTAATGTCAATGTGAAAATCAATAAAAAGAACTATGAAAGGAAGAACAATAAGATCATATGGACAGCCGTAACTGTCTACATGTTGCTTTATATTTATTATTTTACTTATTTTTTGTCTGGTTTTGTATCATCCCGTGAGGTGTATATTACTTTTTTTGTTCGGTTTGTACTTCATGAAGTTTTGCACTTGTGGGTTTTTTTTGTGGGTTTTTGTTTGTTTTCATTATATTTGGATGTATTTGTTTGGTTTGTATGCTTGTGAATCTGGGCTATCCATTAAGTAAGACTACTTATAATAATAATAATAATAATAATAATATAATTTATTTGTATAGAGCACTTTATATTGAATAAACAATCTCAAAGTGCTACAGTGTATTAACAAAAAAAACAAAAAAAAAACAAAAAATAAAAAAAATAAAGAAATAAATAAAAATAAAAACTAGAACAGACAAATAGTTATAGCTAGTATGCACATATCTAAAAAAAAATGATTTTTTTTTTTTTTTAAAAGGGCTTTTAAGCCTTTTTTAAAAGCATCCACAGTCTGTGGTGCCCTCAGGTAGTCAGGGAGAGCGTTCCACAGACTGGGAGCGGCGGAGCAGAAAGCCCGGTCTCCCATTGTTTGTAGCTTTTTCCTCTGAGGTTGGAGGAGGTTAGCCTTTCCGGAGCGGAGGTGTCGTGTGGAGGATTTGGGGGTGAGTAGTTCTTTGAGGTAGAGGGGGGCATTTCCATGGAGGCACTGGTGGGTTAGCAGGGAGACCTTGAATTATTATGTTGAAGAGGGCAGGAAATATAAGATTTTCTTCATGCTGTTCCTTCTCAAGCATAGGTGTGTAAATATGTGTTTAGTTGTTAAAGTTTAATTGTCTATTGATCAAAAATGCGCATCAATGAAGGAGATGAATAAAAAATGAATGCACATTTGTTGCGCGTCGAGACGGTAGTTACGGTTACCATGAATTGATTAACGTGGACCCCGACTTAAACAAGTTGAAAAACTTATTGGGATGTAACCATTTAGTGGTCAATTGTACGGAATATGTACTGAACTGTGCAATCTACTAATAAAAGTCTCAATCAATCAAACGGTCCAGTAGCAGTGATGCTCAGTGACGTCATCCCCCTCCTCCAGCATCGAGTCAAACCGAAAGTAGTGCATGGCAGGGTGTCTGTCCTTTCACCCTGGACAATATTCATGACACATTTGTGCTTTGTTTTAAAGATGTGCTATTTGGTTTTACACAGTATGAGAAAACATTTGAGAAGGAATTTTACCTTTGCAAGCTCATTATACTAGTGGCTAAGTTTTATATTCATAAATGTAAGTTTCTCAATAACCGACCTGTTTTTTTGTGCCTTTATGAAAGAATTAGAACTTTACTTTAAAACGCTTTCCACCTCTAACAACCAAAAAGCTGTGAAAATGATCATGCTGTGCTCCAAATTTGGATTATTTACGGCAGTGTTTTTCAACCTTTTTTGAGCCAATAAGGTGCATTTTTTTTCATTGAAAAAATTCCGGAGGCACACCACCAGCAGAAAACATTAAAAAATGCAGCCGATATTGACAATAAAATTGTTGGATATGAATTCAAACCATAACCAAGCATCCATCACTATAGCTCTTGTCTCAAAGTAGGTGTACTGTCACGACCTGTCACATCACGCCGTGACTTATTTGGAGTTTTTTGGTGTTTTCCTGTGTGTAGTGTTTTAGTTCTTGTCTTGCGCTCCTATTTTTTGTGGCTTTTCCTTTTTTTGGTATTTTCCTGTAGCAGTTTCATGTCTTCTTTTGAGTGCTATTCCCCGCACCTGCTTTGTTTTAGCAAACAAGTTGTGCGGACGCTATCCTTCTTTGTGGGGACATTGTTGATTGTAATTGTAATTGTCATGTTCGGATGTACTTTGTGGACGCCGTCTCCGCTCCACACGCTGTAAGTCTTTGCTGTCGTCCAGTATTTTGTTTTTGTTTACTTTGCAGCCAGATCAGTTTTAGTTTCGTTCTGCATAGCCTTCCCTTAGCTTCAATGCTTTTTTTATAGCGGCATTCGCCTTTGGTTTATTTGTGGTTTAAGCTGTCGTCTGCATATTGTAATAACGACAAACCATGTTCCCGACATCGACACCTACGACATTAGCTACTTGCTGCCACCTATTGATGGAAGAGTATAACATGGTGACTCTGCATAGTTCTAGACAACACCGACACTCAACAACGGCACATTATTTGCGGATTATAACTATTGGTTTGCAAAAAATATTTTTAGCCCAAATGGGTGAAATTACACAATTTCCCACGGCACACCAGACAATATCTCACGACACACTAGTGTGCATCTTGTTCTGTCGAGAGAAACCTCTGTAGGCATCCAACTATTGATTTGCAGATTCAAAGTGAGATATATATCGGGCACTAAATACAATTTTGCCCTCTTTAAGATAAAGTAACTATTTAAAAAAAATGAGGAAAAACAAATTTACAGAACTTGTGTGAGCCTATGGCTTTACACATACATATCTTTTGCATTCTTTTTTAGTTGCTTTATTGAGTTTCCAACCCCCTGGCGCTGTTTTGTATTTTTTCTGTACTTGTTTTGATTACTATTTCTTGCTTGTATGTAAATGTTGAATATTATAAATAAAGGTTTTAAAAATCAAAAAATAACTAAATAAAAAAACAAAACAAAACAAGTGCAAAGTTCTGTCATTTACGTTAGCCTGCTAGTTATTTCTCCTCTTTCTACTGGCTGTACTAATAATCAGGAATAGTATCAGGTAAAACACCTAACCTAATATATTGCAGTCATTTAACGTCCCTCACCTTTGAGAGAAAATTGCACTTGTTCAGTAAATAATTAAACATGGCACGCTATAATAAATTGTTTATTCATTTTTCATTGTAATTGAAATTTTACATTTTTGACTTTTTTTTAACAGTTTGACATTTTTTAAATCAATGTGCACCAAATTGTACAGAGTCACTTACCAGCCACAACAATATGGCACATTTAATCAGGTCCGACACAACTCGGGTGTCAAACTCATGGCTTGGGGGCCAGATCTGGCCCGCCACATTGTTTTATGTGGCCCACGAAAAGCCTGGAAATAATGGGTGTCAATAAAGTTCCTATTTCTTACGTCTTTGAAGTTGAAATTGTATCTGATCATGCAAAAACCTTGTATTAACATACAGTATATTCTAAATAAATGTCGGTAAAATAAAAATAAATACTTAAATATCTGCTTGACTTATGGAAAAAATATAATTATCAAATTAATAGGCAATTGTTAATTAATATCGTGCAATGATTATATTTAAAAATTCATAAATATTCACTTTGACAAGCGGCCCTCCGAGTGCAGTCATTACTGTGACGGGGCCCTCAATGAAAACAGGTTCACCCCTGCAGTATGATATCACTGTAAGTCATTTTTTATTGATACATGTTTCATGGTTATGATTTGAAACACATTATCCATCCATCCATTCATTTTCTATTAATGAATTCAAAACAGAAAGTGGATCAAGCCTTAGGTGTAAAATTTCAAAAAGCACTCTACTTCCTAACTGTTCACTTCTTGTACTGCCTTGCTCAATACTACACAGTCAGGTAGCAGTAGTCGTAGCAAACGGCCCTTAACATGACTAGAAAAGGTATTTTTTTAATCGATATTACGACATTACAAATCGATATTATTTAGTTGGAAAAAGTATCGCAATATATTACCATATCAATATTTTACCCCTCCTTGCTACCGGTTGTCATCATTTACATTACACACATTTGTTTACAATATCAACTATTTGTGCTTCTGTCATTGTCCATGGTCTACAGTATCATTCCAGTCCTCAACTGACCAGGGATCTGAGACTTTATCTTCCATGTTTGGTCTAATATTTACAAAGTACAAATTAAAGCATTTAACTTTTTAATTTATATTTTCATTTGGAGCACTTTCATTCCTAAACATCGTAAGTAGTCTGCTTTCCTACAGCCTTCCTGCATGCCCTATGTTGCCCTAATTATAGTTACTATCCTTATAGTATTAGCAAGCAATCCTGTAATTCGGGACTATGCAACTGACAGCCCGAGGGCCAAATGACATCATTCCGGCCCCGGGTTCAGTTCAAAACTCGGGAGACAAACATTTTTTACAGCAAATTCCTAATAACACTCCTGTTGTAAAGAGGAACTTGCACCGCTGTATACACATCCACACATCTTTGCATTGACATTTTAAACTTGATACCAAACTCATGACTCAGGCGTTCCTCAAGGCACCACTTTAAGTCCTCTTCTTTTTGTTGTAATGTTATTTATGTAACTAAGGTGTTGATCTAGCTTGCTTACTTCAGATGTAGTCAGTAGTCATTTGTTCAACTTCCTAAATTGTACTAGTTGTGTTCGTCAAGGTTCTATTTTTGGTCCTCTGTTTTTTTTTATCAATCAATCAATCAATCAATGTTTATTTATATAGCCCTAAATCACAAGTGTCTCAAAGGGCTGTACAAGCCACAACGACATCCTCGGTACAGAGCCCACATACGGGCAAGGAAAAACTCACCCCAGTGGGACGTCGGCGAATGACTATGAGAAACCTTGGAGAGGACCGCATATGTGGGTAACCCCCCCCCTCTAGGGGAGACCGAAAGCAACGGATGTCGAGTGGGTCTGACATAACATTGTGAAAGTCCAGTCCACAGTGGATCCAACACATCAGCGGGAGTCCAGTCCACAGCGGGGCCAACAGGAAACCATCCCGAGCGGAGACGGGTCAGCAGCGCAGAGATGTCCCCAACCGATGCACAGGCTAGTGGTCCACCCGGGGTCCCGGCTCTGGACAGCCAGCACTTCATCCATGGCCACCGGACCTATGCAACTCCCCCTCGCAAGGGACAGGGGAGAAGAGGAGAGAAGAAAAGAAACGGCAGATCAACTGGTCTAAAAAAGGGGGGGTCTATTTAAAGGCTAGATTATACAAATGAGTTTTAAGATGGGACTTAAATGCTTCTACTGAGGTAGCATCTCTAACTGTTACCGGGAGGGCATTCCAGAGTACTGGAGCCCGAATAGAAAACGCTCTATAGCCCGCAGACTTTTTTTTGGCTCTGGGAATCACTAATAAGCCGGAGTTCTTTGAACGCAGATTTCTTGTCGGGACATATGGTACAATACAATCGGCGAGATAGGCTGGAGCTAAACCGTGTAATATTTTATACGTAAGTAGTAAAACCTTAAAGTCGCATCTTAAGTGCACAGGAAGCCAGTGCAAGTGAGCCAGTATAGGCGTAATATGATCAAACTTTCTTGTTTTTGTCAAAAGCCTTGCAGCCGCATTTTGTACCAACTGTAATCTTTTAATGCTAGACATAGGGAGGCCCGAAAATAATACGTTACAGTAATCGAGACGAGACGTAACGAACGCATGAATAATGATCTCAGCGTCGCTAGTGGACAAGATGGAACGAATTTTAGCGATATTACGGAGATGAAAGAAGGCCGTTTTAGTAACACTCTTAATGTGTGACTCAAACGAGAGAGTTGGGTCGAAGATAATACCCAGATTCTTTACCGAGTCTCCTTGTTTAATTGTTTGGTTGTCAAATGTTAAGGTGGTATTATTAAATAGATGTTGGTGTCTAGCAGGACCGATAATCAGCATTTCCGTTTTCTTAGCGTTGAGTTGCAAAAAGTTAGCGGACATCCATTGTTTAATTTCATTAAGACACGCCTCCAGCTGACTACAATCCGGCGTGTTGGTCAGCTTTAGGGGCATGTAGAGTTGAGTGTCATCAGCATAACAGTGAAAGCTAACACCGTACTTGCGTATGATGTCACCCAGCGGCAGCATGTAAATACTAAAGAGTGCAGGGCCAAGAACCGAACCCTGGGGAACTCCGCACGTTACCTTGACATAGTCCGAGGTCACATTGTTATGGGAGACGCACTGCATCCTGTCAGTAAGATAAGAGTTAAACCAAGACAAGGCTAAGTCTGACATACCAATACGTGTTTTGATACGCTCTAATAAAATATTATGATCGACGGTATCGAAAGCGGCGCTAAGATCAAGAAGCAGCAACATAGATGACGCATCAGAATCCATCGTTAGCAATAGATCATTAGTCATTTTTGCGAGGGCTGTCTCTGTAGAGTGATTTGCCCTGAAACCGGATTGAAAAGGTTCACAGAGATTGTTAGTCACTAAGTGTTCATTTAGCTGCTGTGCAACAGTTTTTTCGAGAATTTTGGAAATAAACGGAAGGTGGGAGACCGGTCGGTTATCATTTGGACTATTCAACTGCTCAGTACATAACATTTTTTTTTTGCATTTTTGCAGCAGATTCTTAAAAGAATTAGAGTGTTGACCAGCTTTTTTGCAGAAGGTCCCGAAAAACAGTACAACGCTCCTCTAACTCTTACAAAATAAAAAGACCAAAATCAAATGTCCACAGTAGAGGACACTGGTTCTCTTTGGGTGGTGTGTCTCAGTTGGTAGAGCGGCCATGCCAGAAGCCTGAGGGTTCCAGGTTCGATTCCGGCTTCCGCCATCATCGTCAGTCCCCTTGTGTCCTTGGGCAAGACACTTTGCCCACCAGCTCGCAGTGCCACCCAAACTGGTTTGAATGTAGTTTAAATGTAGATAGCGGGTTTCACTATGTAAAGCGCTTGGAGTCTCTGGAGTAAAAGCTCTATATAAATACAATTCACTTTTCCGGAATATGCAAAATAACATTTCTGGAAGTGTGGCCCCCAAACCAATTTATTTGTATCATTTATATTTTTAGGCACCATGAATTGAACTGCTATTTCTGTTCTTGTGCTGGAACACCCAGAGACTATTAATTGTGGTGGCAATTTGGTAATTTTCTTCATTGATGTAGACACTATTGGTATGTGGTAGATGTTCTTACACAAAAAACACACAGACAACCACAGTTTATTTTGAAAATCCCCTGCTTACTAGGGATGGGATTTATGGCTCTTTGAAGGGAGGCGGATCTCAACGAGCCTTTCATTTCAACAACCGTTCAAAAGACTGGCTTGTTATCATATTTATTTACATTTTTTTCAACGTTTGTTTTCTTAATCAAGAAAACAATCACTAATCCCAGTTATAAGAAAGGTTGTGCAACGGAATAAATATAATTCATGCAACTATTACTTTATTGCTGGGAATTATTCTGATATATTGGCTACAATTTTATGTTTGTTTTGTTTTCATTGTAAAACTTCATTAAAGGGGAACTGCACTTTTTGGGGGAATTTTGCCTATCATTCACAATCATTATTAAAAACATGACGACGAATGGATTATTATTATTAATGCATTGTAAATATTAAATAAATACGATCAAAAGTCCACAAAAAATGGAGCCTCGGGGAGCCATTAAATTATGCGTTTAAAACCCTTACAAAAACATCCAATCACCTCCATTAGGGTTTTATATACATGATGTAAGTATACATGTAATATAGTAACGGGCACATTAATAATAAAGTTTAATATTTACGTATTTTGATCATTTTAAGCATACGCGGCGCATTGATTTCGAAAACGCATCACGACATTTGCTTTAATTTTCTTCGTCACTGATTATTACTCACTGCAGACTTCATGAGAGCCAACAAACATAATAAAACATCACTTACTGAACACTGTCTGCTGTCATTAGGATGCCGGCTGCTGGGATGTTCATATATTCCCATTTGAATAAAATATGTCTCATAATCCTCACGAGGAAACGGGGTGGGGTGCGTTAGCGCTTATAATAACAATATCACTAATACTAATAATAATATAATGATATTCAGGGCACAACATGTAAATGGAGTATTGTTGGTGCTTTTTGTTTATTTATTGGATTTTATGGGCGAAATAGTGGAGCTCCCATTAGCTCCGCTGTAAGCTGACTTTAACTTACGTTTATTTAATATTTGGAATGTACTAAAAAATCCCTACGTCCTCATGTCTTTCATAATGATTGTGATTGATAGCCAAAATTCCAAAAAAGTGCAGTTAATTAAATAAATACATAAAAATATTTAAAATATATGTTTCCTATGACTCATTATCTAGTCCATTTGCCTGTCGGGTGACGCTATATTTGCATCCATCCATCCATTTTCTACCGCTTGTCCCTTTCGGGGTCGCGGGGGGTGCTGGAGCCTATCTCAGCTGCATTCGTGCAGAAGGTGGGGTACACCCTGGACAAGTCGCCACCTCATCGCAGGGCCAACACAGATAGAGACAACATTCACACTCACATTCACACACTAGGGCCACTTTAGTGTTGCCAATCAACCTATCCCCAGGTGCATGCATGTGCATGAAAAAATCCACCACTCAAGCCAATGACTCGCGACTGCGAATCGGTTGTCATCGGTCAATTAAGAGTCGTTCAAAGCACTTGATTCGTTCGCGAACGTCACATTTCTACCACTGCTCAGATCAAAGGAGTGGGGGGATTCCTGTCTACGTCCTCCATCTGCTTCCACACCTTGCTGATGCTGAGAGATGACGGGAGCAACCACTTGAGGGCGCTGTGTCCCCATGCGCAAAACCTTTATAGTATATTTTTGGAAGCTAAACTTAAAAGTTTTTTCTATATGATAAAACTGCCTTTTTTACACCAAGTCAGCACTTTCTGCAAGTTATTTGAAAAATCGGTCTCTGGTCTTTATATTTATTTTATGTTCAGTCTTTTTGCCAGTTGGGACAAATACATTGTTCTGAGAGCGGCAGGCGGCATATACTGTATAAATATATATATACATATATACTGTATATATATATATATATATATACATATATACATATATACATATATATATATATATATATATATATATATATATATATATATATATATATATATATATACATATATACATATATATATACATATATATATATATACATACATATATATACATATATATATATATACATATATATATATACATATATATATATATACATATATATATATACATATATATATATATACATATATATATATATATATATACATATATATATATACATATATATATATATATATATATATATATATATATATATATATATATATATATATATATATATATATATATATATATATATATATATATATATATATATATATATATATATATATACATATTCACGCAGGTATTTCATGACTTCTAATGTTTTATTAATATTTTCCAACACTGTTTACCAGATAATATGTCATTTGATTGAGTTTCCATTGACACTGTAAGAGTGTAACTGACCAAAAGAACCAAAGTATTCCTCCTGGATGTTTCTGCGTATGAAGGACTGCATGGTTCAGGTTGAAGCAGTTGCTGTCTTCCTCGGCCCTCTTAAGTCTTTTCATGTGACAAATCAAAACAATGTTGTTTATAAACCTGTTGAGGAATTCATATAAAATGTCAGTAATGTTAATTATTAATAAGTCTTACTTTGTCAATAAATTCATATTTTTGGGGGGGAAAAAATTTTTTGTCAAAAAATTTTAAGTACATATTTTAAAACAATGCTGTACTTTATAAATTAAAACTTTACAATTCTTAAATCCCAACAGCTGTTCTGCAAAAGGCTTGTTATGGTTGCAACCCGCATGCGGCTCTTTAGCGCCGCCCTAGTGGCTCCCTGGAGCATTTTTAAAAAAGGATTGAAAATGGAAAAAGATGGGGGGAAAAACACTTTTTTTATTTTAGTATGTTTTTTGAGGACAAAAATTACATAAACCTTCCCAATTGTTAGAAAGCCCACTGTTTAATATGTTTAATATGAGTATTTGGTGTTAATCGTCTTGTCCTACTAATTACGGCGGTTCTTGAACTCACCATAGTGTGGACTGATGCAACAGTTTGTTTACATGTAAAATCTTCCCCTCCTTCTTTGTCTCATTTTGTCCACCAAAAGTTTCATGCTGTGCTTGAATGCACAAAGGTTCGCTTTGTTGATGTTATTGACTTGTTGGAGTGCTAATCAGGTTATTAAGGCTAGATGTTGAGACTTTTATTAGTAGATTGCACAGTACAGTACATATTCCGTTCAATTGACCACTAAATGGTAACACCCGAATAAGTTTTTCAACTTGTTTAAGTCGGGGGTCCACCTAAATCAATTCATGGTATGTACGTACATATTGCATCATTATGCCTCATGTGTATATATTTGAGCTAATTTCCTTTACTTGTATCCTCTTTTTATATCATTTAGTGTTGCATGTCTCATGACACATTATCTGTATGTAATATTGGCTGCATTTCAGATCGTTGTTTGTGTGCCATGTTGT
Organism: Entelurus aequoreus; assembly: GCF_033978785.1. Taxonomy (NCBI): domain Eukaryota; kingdom Metazoa; phylum Chordata; class Actinopteri; order Syngnathiformes; family Syngnathidae; genus Entelurus; species Entelurus aequoreus. Next base: position 61,361,611 of record NC_084741.1, on the reverse strand, counting down.
TCCAGACCACAGCAAACATTACCTAGCTTGCCAAAGATTGTAATAAATCTATTAGAAGAAGACAGCCTGCCGCTTCCTTTAACTTGGACACACACATCTATACCTTTGGCCATTAAATGCCAGTCATTTGCAGGAGTTATCTCCCCTTCTAAGCAGCCTCTAATTTACTAAAATGTTTTCTAATGCTGTAAAAATGTGTAGAATAAATATTACATTTCAACATTTCCGTCAACAAAGATTTGCTTCAGCCTGCGACACAGTTATTGTGATAGTAGGCTATTATAGACACATACTTTGTTGTGTTGCCTTCATTATAAAACCTATACACGGCTTCTCATTTTTTGCAGCTCCAGACAGATTTATTTTTTTTGTATTTTTGGTCCAATATGGTTCTTTCAATGTTTTAGGTTGCCGACCCCTGTGTTAAGACAAATAATGTTTTTAATTTACCATAATAATGATTTGTTGGCCAACAGCTTAATATTTGTTTAGTAATTTCAAACATGCATAAAGCTACAATATAATACGAAACATATTTACAGGAGCAGGATGAAGCAGATCTTATTTAATCCCTCCCCTTTTTCTGTTTAGAAGCAACATGTGCTCACTTCCTGTCTCAATCAGTAACACCAACAACTGAATGAATAAATAAAAACATAAATATCAATGATGGATAAGCAATAAGTTGTGGTTCACAAATTGCTGGATAAGTGACAGATAAACGTCTAATTTATCAATAAAGTTGAAGATGTTTGTCCAAATGGTGAAGATGTTTGTCAAGATTCTTCTTCTGTGTAAACACTTTTGAGCAGAGATGTCGGCCGATGCTTTAAAATGTGATATCGGAAATTATCGGTATTGTTTTTTTTTGTTTTTTTTAATGTTTTTTTTTATTAAATCAACATAAAAAACACAAAATACACTTACAATTAGTGCACCAACCCAAAAAACCTCCCTCCCCCATTTACACTCATTCACACAAAAGGGTTGTTTCTTTCTGTTATTAATATTCTGGTTCCTACATTATATATCAATATAGAACAATACAGTCCGTAAGCACACATGATTGTGCGTGCTGCTGGTCCACTAATAGTACTAACCTTTAACAGTTAATTTTACTCATTTTCATTAATTACTAGTTTCTATGCAACTGTTTTTATATTGTTTTACTTTATTTTGTATTCAAGAAAATGTTTTTAATTTATTTATCTTATTTTATTTTATTAATTTTTTAAAAAAGGACCTTATCTTCACCATACCTGGTTGTCCAAATTAGGCATAATAATGTGGTAATTCCACGACTGTATATATAGGTATCGGTTGATATCGGTATCGGTAATTAAGAGTTGGACAATATCGGAATATCGGATATCTGCAAAAAAGCCATTATTGGACATCCCTACTTTTGAGTTTGTGCAGTTTTAGTCCATTGTCTGACTTCTTTGCTTAATCATTTCCATAATTTAATATATACTGAAGGTTTTAAGTGTTGTACATGCATACAAATGTTTTAAGCCAGATTTTCCTCTTTCTGGTCGGACCATGTAGGCTACGCCCCACTTTTAGGAGCTTATAAAAGGTGTTTTTTTTCTGGTAACCAATCAGTGTCAGAGTAGTTTAGACTGGATGCAGTTTTTGATATCTTTATTTAAAAAAAGCATGTTTACATACAAAAGATCACACAAATACGGTATTGTTATACCTGTGACCTGCTAGATGTTAGCATGTTAGATATTAGCATTGTCAGCGTTGACATTTTGTTGGCATTCTCCCATCATTAAAAGGTGAGAGGAATGACTTTATGTACATACTCTGGTACCTTCCTTGCAGTCCTCGCTTCAGTATTTTGGATATCATATGCTCAGCCTGGTTGTTAATGGCTCTGTTAATTTAAACATGACACTTCACATCCTATTACGTAAATGAACCATATCAGATGTTAGAAATATTACACACACACGCACACACTGTAAACAAACGTTTCAGACAGCTTAGACCTCTGAAAAAAGACAAACGTAAACTTTTTCATAGTAAAACATAAACAGGTTATTGGCACTTGTTCATGTGAGCTGGTATACTTTTCATAGCACTTTGTGATGATACATATACGGAAAGGGAACTTTTCAAAAATGTGCAGTTCGTGTTTCATCATAACATTAATTGTATTAGTTTTATTTTCATCATAGTCATTCTTTTTCATTGACCCTCGAAGGTTTTTAAAAGCAGGAATTTGGCGCAAAAGTTAGAATTTATCTGGGAATGTCCCTATAATTTGAACCTGAACTATAAGTGACAAGTTACGGCTGAACTTGTATTAAACTATCTTGTCTGGTCAGACAATACTGATAGTGTTACATTTATGTGCTTTCATCTTCTTCCCTCCAGTTTGCATGTACCTTCGGAATGTCGCTATTCTGGAGAAGGTCCTTTGCCTGGAAAGATGATAAAAACAAAACAAAAACAGTAAGAGCATGCTAACAAATGTATCTTTTCCCTTGTGGCTCTCCTTTTCCTCTCACCCCTCTCTGCTCATCGCTGTCTTAGCCGACAAGTGTTCAATAAAGGTAATAGTGATGTTAAATGTTTATCCATCCATTTCCTTCATCAATACATGTATTTCACATTGTTTTCTGCATGTAAAACTATATTTATTCTCTATTAAAAAGTTTTTTGTTAATAATTGTATCCAACTGGAACAGATTATTCAGATGTGCATGAACATTTGCCTCAGTTCTTGCACGATTTGGTCTTTGTCAGACATTTTGGAAAGGATTACTAACAAAAAAAAACTGCGGCATCATTGAAGTGATGCCAATCCAACACATTAAAACCGAAGACATTAAGATTGTGTAATGCAAAATGTGAGTATATAGCTGTCAAAACCTTTAGTAACTACTGTACATTGACTGGTGTTCTTCTGGCAGTCGCTTTAAAAACTACATTTTCCGTTTGGCTCGCACAAGAAAAACAAGGAGAGGCTAGTAATGATATCCGTGCATTCATTCTTTCATGCATAATTCCACTGTCAAACCCCCCCTCCACACCCCGGATTGTAAATAATGTAAATAATTCAATGTGATCATCTTGTGTGATGACTGTATTATGATGATAGTATATATCTGATAGTATATACCTGTATCATGAATCCATTTAAGTGGACCCCGACTTAAACAAGTTGAAAAACTTATTCGGGTGTTACCATTTAGTGGTCAATTGTAAGGAATATGTACTTCACTGTGCAACCTACTAATAAAAGTCTCAATCAATCAATCAAATTCTAGAGCGAAGGCGTCAAACTAATTTTAGTTTGGGGGCCACATGGAGAAAAATCTATTCCCAAGTGGGCCCAACTGGTAATATCATGGCATGATAACCTAAAAATAAAGACAACTTCAGATTTTTTTCTTTGTTTAAAAATAGAACACGCATGTTCTGAAAATGTTGTTTTTTTTACACTTACATGTTGCGGTTCTATCTTAATTTGTCGTTATTTATACGTTCTAAATAAATGATGTGATAATGTTCATCGGTCAAACAGGTGGAATTGAGTGGCAGATTTTTAAAATGCTCTAATTGGTGTTCATTTTTAATCTATCAAGATAAAATATTCATATCAAAATTCAACTACTGGATGTTATTTATGTATTTTACTAATTTTCCTCAACGGTTGTCCTAACATGTGGTTTATTCTGTACACATCATCTACACAGATACAAGGAATTGCTATAACGACATCCAGTGGACACATTTAGAACAGCAGTTTCTTTCATTCAAGGATTTCAGCTCATTTTTATACTTGGCAAACTCATCCCGTGGCCCGGGTAAGCCGTGTTCGGCCAGATCAGGCCTGCAGGCCATATGTTTGACACTTCTGTTCTAGAGAAAAAGTACCATTAAAAAGTTATGCAACAAGACCAGCTTTAAACGCATGTTGTGCCCAGCTGAGCCATGGGAGTAATGTGTGTTCCCAGCTAACAATGTTGGTCCTCTTTCTCAGAGACTAAAGAATTCCAGATTTATACGCTCACCAAATAATGATTGTCGGTTGCTTCTCTTTTAGGAGAAATACATTTTTACATTTATGTGATGTACATTGTTGGTATTTAAAAAAAATATATTCTAAGTAGTATTCGGCAATTGTTATAGTTAAACCTGTTATTGAAAACCAAGTTAAAACCTGTTGTGCAAACAGGATAAATCTAATCAGAATGTGTCTTAGCACACATCACTTCTCATGGTCACATACTATTTGCTCCAATTGTGTTTTTACCCTGCCCAACGTTTCAGTTGAAGTGAATTTGTATTTGGCAAATGGGTATCTTCTTCCTTGAAATTACACAAAAGTACTATTGTTTATTGTGAGACCAACATGCTAACTCAGGGGTCCCCAAACTTTTTGACTCGGGGGCCGCATTGGGTTAAAAAAAATTTGGCCGGGGGCCGGGCTGTGTGTGTGTGTGTGTGTGTGTTTGTGTATATATATATGTATATATATGTCCTGAAAATTTGCGCAAGTCCGCCACTGTAGTCCGTGGCAATCCCGTAGTCGATAAGCTTCTTTTTTTCACTATCTTCTTGTTATGGCGTATTCACCCTCTGCTGTTGCTATTTCTAATATAAAGTAGCGTAAAGTTCAAACTTATATCTCGCTATGGAAGCACTAAAAACTACCAGTGTAGTGAGTTTACATAATTCACCCACGGAACTTTAGTTATTAGAGTTCCAGTCGGATGCTTTTTCACGGGACACATTTCCGGCCTTGTTGATGCACTAGTGAGCCACGGATGAGGAGATGCTGCTCCGTTATTGATTTAAGTAAAGTCTGAATTTCATTAAAAGAGTTTGCTCCATCTTTTGACACTTCATCCACTCCCGTCCTTGCACGCTACACCGCTACAACAAAGATGACGGGGAGAAGACGCTGTCGAAGGTGGGCCACGTAAATAAGACCGCCCACAGAACGGCGCATCCTGAAGCGACTGTCAGAAAGCGACATGAAGATGGTCTGTAAAACATAATCTATGCAACATTTTGACCAAAGAACCACCATTACATAGTATGTAGACCACAAGGAAGTATTTTAGATTTAGACAAAATATCATAATATGACCTGAATAAGGTCCTGAAAATATGGTACACAAACACAGGTGCCAACAGGTAAGAAATGTTGGTTTTGCATGATATGATCCCTTTAAAGCAAAGTTTGGACACAAAAAGGTACAATGTAAAGCTTCAGGAACCTGCCTCTTTAAAATCAAAATGAAATGGAATCCTAATTAACACGATACACAGCCTTTATCCTCCCTAGTATTTACTGATAATTACGTCAAAAAAGTGAATGTCATTAAAAGGTGGCCTTCAAGACCCTGGTAATGTCAGTCATCCTATACTTGTACATCTGTGATGACTGGAATGTGGTTGGTCTTGCAGAGCATTTTTCTTACGTAATGTGAAGCTTATGTGCGCGTGCCTGACTAACAATGTCTTCTTTTCTCCAAACAATGTAGTTTAGACCAGAGATATGTCGAAGACCGTGGAACAATTCAGTGTGTGTTTTTGGGTTGCTAGCCATCAACGTGTTGGGTATCTGGTAACGCCATGGTAACAAATCCGCATGGTTGGGTATTTGCTGAAAGCCGAACGTCAATACACTCAATAACAACTTGATAGCTAAGTGTCTTTTATCCTTAATCGTTGACGTGGACGTAAAGAAGATCTTATCACCTCTCTGCACCTGTGCTGACAGGCTCAGTGCACAAGTCTGTTTAGATTCGTCAGGCATTTCATGCAGTGAACATGTTCTTCGCTGCTTCTTCCAACATGCTAGTCATTCATTATTTAACAGGTTTAGACACGATATGACATCTTGGTGTCCTAGTATGTTTGACATGTAATAACTACAGTGTATGTTAATGAACGCAAACCTGTAAAAACTGTCATCAACTATCAGTCGTATTAACTTGAAGGGCATGAAAACAACCACTTTATAACAACACACATGGTACTTCTTGTGTTGTTTCACTACTTCACATTCAAGCTAGCTTAGCGGTTAGCATGGCTTCTTGTCTCCTCCTGCTGTGTTTTGCTCTGTATGTGTCGACACTTGTTCTGGATTACTTTATTTAACATACCTTAATAATCCATATTTGGACGTTCACAATCATGCATGTACAAATCGTTATGCATCTAAGAATCGATAATTTCCCCTACCCTTCAAAGTTGTAATTTGACTTTTTTATATCTGAACCAAAATGTAATGGGTTCTAGCCCAGCACATGTGCTACCCCTCCTGCAAGTGTCATGGGCATTGGTCGTGTGTTTTATAGCGGAATCCATCTAACTAAATAGTTAACAACAAACCAAACAACATCTCTTGCCTTTGTTTTTGTCTGAATTTATAAAAATTAAATTTCAGTCAGTGTTACATACCTTCTGACAACGATTTGCAGACTTGACCAGCAGCAACTGGTGCCAAAGTGGCTTCAGAGTCTGTTTGTGTAGGCTCAGGTGCAGGAACCTCTACGGCAGCATCGCTCTGCCCTGAACATGGAGATGTTTCAGAAGTTGGTTCATCTTTTAAAATGTCCTTTGTTTTGGTTTCTGAAAGCAATGGTGAAGATACCAGGACTTTCAAGTCTGTTTTTTCAGCTACTGCTGCAGGCCTCTGATCAAAGGTAGCATTGGTGGTTTCTGCTTGTGTGGAATTTTCTGAGGGCATCATAAGAGCTTTGTTGTGCTCTTCATTCCCATGTTGTTGCTCTGCTTTTGTATCATCTGTCACTTCAAATGAAGGAGGCATCTCTGGAATGGATGCCACTGCGATCCCTGTATGTATTACAGCTTCCACCGATTCACTGGGAGCTGAGGATTCAGTGGTAGAAGCTTCACTTGGTATTGTTTTACTGGGTGCCACCTCATGTGAAACAGGAGTTCCAACTGGTATTTCTGAGGTTGGAAGTTGTAGAGAACTATCCATGGACACGTCAAAAGGAGAAGGCTTATCAGCAGGGACATCAATTACTGACTCCTGTGTGACTGGCACCACAGGTTTGACAGGAGGCTCCTCAGGAGAGGTCTCACTTGGGATAGTCTGCTCTACAGCCTGCACTGGTTCAACAACTTCTACCTGAGACTTTAGCTCTTCTTCAACAGATTCTATTTCAGGAGCATCTGTCTTTCCTGTTTCAGCATGGACCCCAGCCTTCATCTCTTTAACATCTTCTACAGCCTGCTCCATGTCAACACCTTCCACGGCAGGAATCTCCACTGACGCCTCACAAAGAGATTCGACCATCACATGTTCCTCTTCCACGACAGTGGCGGCTTCTTCTTCTTCTATTCCAGCAACCAAATCCCGCTCTTCAACGTTGAAGGGTTCTGGTTGTGGCTGAGGAAGAGCCAACAGCTCTTCCCCAGACCCCAGATCCTCTTCAGCCTCAATTGCCATCAACACAGCATTTTCCCCATCATCAGCTTCCAGTTGAAGATCATCTGCTAAGGCACACGCAGGCAACAGTGTCTGGTCCTGGATGGTTTCTGCAATGACGCCATTTCTAACAGCTGTCAAGAGAGGGACAAGCAAAGACGGGAAGATTTATAACTATGGAGAATTGATAACCTTTGTGAACAGTCTATGGTGATATGTAATAACTCAGCAACACTATCAATCTTGACAACCCTGTGACCTCAAACAACAACAACTACAGGGACCTGATGTTGACTCAATAACTGTATGGGACATTCTGTGTGTGGGAAAATTGACACTGAGCATGGTTTCTCTAATCACCTCCAGTACGTTAAAGGCCTACTGAAACCCACTACTACCGACCACACAGTCTGATAGTTTATATATCAATGATGAAATCTTAACATTGCAACACATGCCAATACGGCCGGGTTAACTTATAAAGTGCAATTTTAAATTTCCCGCTAAACTTCCGGTTTAAAACGTCTTTGGATGATGACGTATGCGCGTGACGTAAGCAGTGGAACAGAAGTATCGGTAGCCCATTGAATACAATACAAAATAGCTCTGTTTTCATCTCATAATTCCACAGTATTCTGGACATCTGTGTTAGTGAATCTTTTGCAATTTGTTTAATGAACAATGAAGACTGCAAAGAAGAAAGTTGTAGGTGGGATCGGTGTATTAGCGGCGGACTACAGCAACACAACCAGGAAGACTTTGACTCGGATAGCAGATGCGCTAGCCGGCGCTAGCCGACGCTAGCCGATGCTAGCCACCGACCGCACGGATGATCGTGGTGAAGTCCTTCGTCCTTCCGTCGATCGCTGGAACGCAGGTGAGCACGGGTGTTGATGAGCAGATGAGGGCTGGCTGGCGTAGGTGGAGCACTAATGTTTTTATCACAGCTCTGTGAGGTCCCGTTATACTAAGTTAGCTTCAATGGCATCGTTAGCAACAGCATTTTTAAGCTTCGCCAAGCTGGAAAGCATTAACCGTGTATTTACATGTCCCTGGTTTAATAGTATTGTTGATCTTCTGTCTATCCTTCCAGTCAGGGATTTATTTATTTTGTTTCTATATGCAGTTAAGCACGATGCTATCACGTTAGCTCCGTAGCTAAAGTGTTTCGTCGATGTATTGTCGTGGAGATAAAAGTCACTGTGAATGTCCATTTTGTGTTCTCGACTCTCATTTTCAAGAGGATATAGTATCTGAGGTGGTTTAAAATACAAATCCGTGATCCACAACAGAAAAAGGAGAGAGTGTGGAATCCAAAGAGCCAGCTTGTACCTAAGTTACGGTCAGAGCGAAAAAAGATATGTCTTGCACTGCATTCTAATCCTTAACTCTAACGTTCCTCATCCACGAATCTTTCATCCTCGCTCAAATTAATGGGGTAATCGTCGCTTTCTCGGTCTGAATCGCTCTAGCTGCATTAAAAACAATATGAAAATATGAGGAGGCTATCAACTGACTACGTCACGCTACTTCCGGTAGGGGCAAGGCTTTTTTTAATCAGATACCAAAAGTTGCAATCTTTATCGTCGTTGTTCTCTACTAAATCCTTTCAGCAAAAATATGGCAATATCGCAAAATGATCAAGTATGACACATAGAATGGATCTGCTATCCCCGTTTAAATAAAAAAAAATCATTTCAGTAGTCCTTTAAGATCATATAAACTGTGGTTGCCTTGAAATGCACTATTTGAACAATAAGGCACAAAGAATGCACAGAAAATTGAGAAGATATGCTTTCATTTCCTCAGTTTAAAGAGAGATTTATTAAAGTTAAGTCCTGGATGCTCGGCAAGGCACGCTCAGAGGAAATGAGGCACTTATGATGAAGGCTTTTCTGAGACACACCTCATCTTCACTCACATTCTACTGACTTAAAATTGTATGTGTAAACACACTATCTGCTTTTGGGTAAATCTACCAAAGACAAACAAGCATAGAGAACTCACGATTCAATTTGATTCTTGCAAATTATTATTTGGCATACAAATGATAATGAAACCTTTTTTAAAACAGGTTACAGGTTAAAAATGCTCCTCATGGCTGCAGATGTATGACGTATTCGCACAGCAAGTAAGCACGGAAATGGGAGTATGATAATAATCGTGAAAATTTACATTTTACTGTCACACCTGGTGCATTGATATTTCAAGTCAACGTCAACATAATTTAATATAAAGTCTCATTTCTAAAGGTTGGTACTTGCAAAACCAAATGTGTGTTCCTTGCACAACAACATTTTTGAGGCAGTGACAACTGTAGACTCAAATTCACATTTCATTCCACTATGTATTAAACTTAAATTATGTATACGCTTCATCACAAAACCAGTCACATTATTTGTGACCTTATGAAATCAAGTAACCACTTTTACTTGTATCGACACCCCTTTTCATACCAAGTGTGTGCTTATCGTATTATAATGGGGGATGGCGTGGCGCAGTTGGGAGAGTGGCTGTGCCAGCAACCTGAGGGTTCCTGGTTCGATCCCCACCTTCTACCAACCTCGTCACGTCCGTTGTGTCCTTGAGCAAGACACTTCACCCTTGCTCCTGATGGGTCGTGGTTAGGGCCTTGCATGGCAGCTCCCGCCATCAGTGTGTGAATGTGTGTGTGAATGGGTGAATGTGGAAATAGTGTCAAAGCGTTTTGAGTACCTTGAAGGTAGAAAAGCGCTATACAAGTATAACCCATATAATGTTTCCATTAATTTTTTGTACTTTTTAGAGGCTGTATAGTACTTCGGTACTATATTTGGTATGATTCATTAGTATCGCGGTACTATGCCAATACCGGCATACCGTACAACCCTAATCAGCAGTCAGCATCTGTAAAGGCTTTAATTTGGGTCGAGAATCAATGCCTTTATGGACAAACCCCTAGGGCGGGGGTCGGCAACCCGCGGCTCTAGAGCCGCATGCGGCTCTTTAGCGCCGCCCTAGTGGCTCTCTGGAGATTTTTCAAAAATGTATGAAGAATGGAAAAAGATGAGGGGAAAAAAATTCTATTTTTTTGTTTTAGTATGGTTTCTGTATGAGGACAAACATGACACAAACCTCCCTAATTGTTATAAAGCACACTGTTTATATTAAATATGCTTCACTCATTCGAGTATTTTGCGAGCGCCGCTTTGTCCTACTTATTTTGGCGGTCCTTGAACTCACCGTATAGTTTGTTTACATGTTTAACTTTCTCCGACTTTCTAGGACGTGTTTTATGCCACTTTTTCTGTCTCATTTTGTCCGCCACACTTCCAACGTTGTGCGTGAGTGCACAAGGGTGAGTTTTGTTGATGTTATTGACTTGTGTGGAGTGCTAATCAGACATATTTGGTCACTGCATGACTGCAAGCTAATCGATGCTAACATGCTATTTAGGCTAGCGACATGTACATATTGCATCATTATGCCTCATTTGTAGCTATATTTGAGGTCATTTAGTTTCCTTTAAGTCCTCTTAATTCAATTTATATCTCATGACACATGTAATATGGCTTAATTTTTGCGGCTCCAGACAGATTTGTTTTTGTATTTTTGGTCCAATATGGCTCTTTCAACATTTTGGGTTGCCGACCCCTGCCCTAGGGGAAGTTGACCCAGCACAAGTGAATTTTGGGGTGATTACTACTCAGGCCCCTGGCTAAAATTGGGCTCTAAAATGTCTTCCATTGTACAAATGACAATATGTAATGCTATGTGAGCTGTGTTCAGTTATACTGTATTAATAAGCACAACAGTATTTTAACTTCATTCTCAGGTGTTGGATTGTAAACACATCCTCTTAATGTAAACCATTTCAATCATGTAGCACCTACATCAAGTAGAAAGCTGGTTGCAGAGTGAAAAGTGTACAAAGAGTTTCTGCATGGACGACTGGTGTGTCAACATGATTTGTCTGCCAAAGATGACAGACATTGCAGTCAAAACAGAGACATGGTTGGTTGGCAACAAAGGGGGTGGAGGTCAGAGCCAGACAAGGGGTGTGAGGGAGGGGATGGGACCACTAGTGACTTGGATGGCGTACAAATGGTTTATGTGTAATGCACTCACATTGCATTATCTCAACTGGGAAAACCTTGCATCTTTTAAGCCTAAAATATTCAGTCAATGCCCCAAAAGGGTACAGTATTAGAAAATGTTGCCGCATGCTTTGTATCCACGTCAAGAAGGGAATCCAGCATTTACACATTTAAATCAAGTTCAATCCAAGACTGGTAGACTGGTGCTTCAACAAGAGCAGAGAAACTAACAATAGCAGGGTCTGTCATACATGAACAGTATGTGGAGAGGGTTTGTGCAAAGCTGTGCATTGCTTAGTGGAAAGGCGTAAAGATTCCCTTTACTTGTTGAAATAAAAGAAAATAATGATTTATCAACGAACCTAATGCATCTACCGGGAACTAATAATTTGGATGCCAACTCAATGCTTTAAACTGCAAATGAGGGAAACCAAAACAAAAGTATCACACGCAACCAAGAAGGTTTTGATTTCCACAGTAAGCATAGAGTAGAAGGCAACGTATGACCGAATACCATCTTAAATAAGTACAGTATGCCTCAAAAAAGTGTCAAAGGACATGATAAAGGTTGTTTTAAAAAGAGGTAGTCTTTGAAATATGGACACAAATTCAACAAAACTGCAAATAAAACACTAAGCACTCTCATTCAAGTACCTTTCATTTTTACGGCATGTCTTAAGTCTTAACGGACCTTAAGTGTTTCAGCCAACTGGCCTTCATCAGAGGTTCACACCATGCAACAAACCATATTGGTCTTTAACGATACACTTTTACGATTTGAGCTACAATATCACTATTTATAGACTAGTATCTGATGGTAGTGATGTATAAACTCTTAACTGCTTGTGAAAAAAATAAATACTCAGTGTGTACAAATTGCATGTAGATATTAGCGTATACCCACCGTTACTTAGGTGGATATATGAAAATACTAAATGTCAGGAGCCCTGAAAAATACTTTTCTAATCAGACAGCTGACAATTTCATATTTGTTGCTGGACATTGTTCTCCAGAGTTGAGGCTCAGCAACTGTTACATGTGTTGAAAATCACATTTCTTCAAAATGCAATTTTGTTCTAAAGTAATTCAATAATGCACTCAATATACTCTGTGTTTCTGAAGAGAAAAAAATGGGGCTGCGTTGTGGGAAAGGAAATAAATTTGGCCTATTTGAAGGTAATTAATTTATAGAGTACAGAAAATACCTAATACCTCTGCAACCACAATAACCATAATGTTGAATAAATAGCTATTGCAATTGTATACATTACATTGTGCAGGGGCATATCTACACAATCTAAACGATAGTATGTTTAAGAAACATGCTTCGGAGCAACCAAGTAAAAAAAAAATCACAAATTGCTTAAATGTGTTTCTGAATCCTAAAGATACAAAAAATCTATAGTTTTCAGTATTACCCCATGAAGTGAGACATCACACAAGACATTACAAAGCAATATGCAGAAGATACACAACTCTAAGAAAATGAGTGAGACTAAACCTATCAACATGTACAACACCTTGTGGGTGTTTACAGGTAAAGTATTTCAAACTTACCCACTGTATCTCCATTGCTCTCCTCAGGCTTCGTGGCTGGTCTTTTTTCTTGATCGACATTCTCTGCACTGGATGAGGAGCAGCCCATATTTCCTGAACAAAACTTTACATAAAATAGATGAATGAAAAGGTAGTGAACTATTACTACAGCAGATATGAAGTGTGTGTGTTAGTGACCAAATGCACAACTACACTTTCTGCACCATTATGTCTGTGTGTGTGTGTGTGTTCGTGTGTGTGTGACCATCTATTGCCTGCTGTCCCCCTAACAACGATCTGTTGTTCATGCACATGCTCAAACTGTAGAGAAGGAGGAGGCATACATACCATTATCAGAGTGTTTCCTCTCCTTCCTGTAGAAAAGATTCTCCACCTGGTGGTAATGTCTATGGCAGCATGTGAGCAATGAGACTGTTGGGTAAATGAGACCTTGCACCAAATCGATTTGCGTCCGCAGGAAATAAAATGTAAAAATGCATGATAAAAATAACTGGCCTTTTTTTTTTTTTTTTTTAATCAAGCAAAGTGTCCTACCCAATGATTGGATTGTATATTAATTCAATTAATACATTTTAAAATATTAATTTAAACTACCTTGGACAAATTTCTATAAAATATAATCTACATCCTTTTTCCTGCAATATTTTTTACATAGTTCTGTTTTTCCTTTTCTTTTAAAACAACAGTTTTGTTAAAATTCCGACTTTAGTCGTATCCAAGCAGGGCCGGCCCGTGGCATAGGCCGTATAGGCAAATGCTAAGGGTGCCGTCCATCAGGGGGCGCCACGCCAGTGCCACAAATGTTGGAGAAAAAAAATAAAAAATACAAAAATACAAAAGTTGGTACTATTATTTTTAAATACAAAAAATAATCCCACGTTAATTAAAATGCAAAGTAAAGCCTATTTAATAGAAATATTATTTGTTACAACCTTACAAATCCCCCCCCACCCCCGCCCCCCCCCCCCCCCCCCCTCGGTGCGCCCCCTCCCTTCCCGTATCATGACTCTTTTTGGACGTCACCACATCAAAAAATCAACGCAAGATGTCAAAACGGCCAAAACTGTCAGGTGCCCAGGGAAGAAAAAAGAGAAAAGAAGAGGAGAAACGAGAAAAAGACGGGGGTAGCAGGGAGGTAACGTTAGCCTACATGAAATTATTTGTCTGTTACAGAATGTGATAGTAACCTGGCTTTTTAGCATTAAGCTAATGTTACATGATTCGGCAATTGCTAATCAATAAATAGCTAGTTCTGTTTTAATGTCGGGTTAATATTGTGGAGGGGGCTAAGTTGTTATGGAAAATAAAAATGTAACGTTAGGTAATTACTAGGGATGTCCGATAATGGCTTTTTGCCAATATCCGATATTCCGATATTGTCCAACTCTTTAATTGCTGATACCGATATCAACCGATACCGATATCAACCGATATATGCAGTCGTAGAATTAACACATTATTATGCCTAATTTGGACAACCATGTATGGTGAAGATAAGGTACTTTTTAAAAATAATAATAAAATAAGATAACTAAATTAAAAACATTTTCTTGAATAAAAAAGAAAGTAAAACAATATAAAAACAGTTACATAGAAACTAGTAATTAATGAAAATGAGTAAAATTAACTGTTAAAGGTTAGTACTATTAGTGGACCAGCAGCACGCACAATCATGTGTGCTTACGGACTGTATCCCTTGTAGACTGTATTGATATACATTGATATATAATGTAGGAACCAGAATATTGATAACAGAAAGAAATGGGGGGAGGGAGGTTTTTTGGGTTGGTGCACTAATTGTAAGTGTATCTTGTGTTTTTTATGTTGATTTAATAAAAAAAAATTTTTTTAAAAAACAAAAAAACGATACAGATAATAAAAAATACAGATACCGATAATTTCAGATATTACATTTTAACGCATTTATCGGCCGATAATATCGGCAGGCCGATATTATCGGACATCCCTAGTAATTACAGTACTCCCTGGTGTACAGTAATTTGTAAGTCATTCTAGTTAATGCAATATTAAAAATCACAAATAGAGAACTCTGTAGAATCCCCTTTTTTTGTAATATAGTTGTTAAAGTCATACTGGTTTGATGTGTTGTTTTGTGTAGTGCCTTATTTATATTGTATTTTTAATGTATTCTATGCAACTTGTTGACACGTTTTATTTTGTGTTTATGTATGTAAAAAATATTGTATTTCATATATTCATTTTTTATTTTTTGTATTCATTTATTTATTCATATTTTTTTTAATCTTGTTAACTATTCTGATTGTTAATTTGCTTTCTTTAAGTAAAAAAAAGGTCAAAGACAAAGCTATTCGGTTTCTTGTGAGTATATACACTTCACTGCCGATGTGGGGGGGGGCGCCACCTAAAATCTTGCCTAGGGCGCCAGATTGGTTAGGTTGGTTGGTTATATATATATATATATATTGGTTGGTTATATATATATATATATATATATATATATATATATATATATATATATATATATATATATATATATATATCCCACCCGGCCTCTAGCCAAGATTCGTATAAGTTTATTTTTTATCAATAATAAAATCATTTGTCACCAAAGCTAATGTTCGACCATCCAGTTTGTTGAGTCAGGACTAAATACAGCAAATTCAAACACAGGTTCTGCAGCTTTGCAATATTTTTATGGATGAATGTTTGTCGTTTGTGGCTCGCTGCATAGTGTGATGCAGACTGACTCTGTATCGAGGCTGACTCGTCTGGTAGGCTGTTAATACGAGGGTATTTATTTACCATAATGGTTTGTTTATCTGATTTGGTCGTGTGCTTCGTCTCCTTCACACTAACTTTTTTAGTTCTGATGGTTGAAGAGCAGGATGTCGATCTCTGAAGCGCACATCAACTGTCTAATCAAAACTTAAGTTTGCTTGTTGTGTAAATGAAGCAGAAAGAGCAACAATTAAGAAAAAAAAAGATTTCTTGTTGTAACGGCACATACATGTTACAAATATCACTTCAATTGAGAGCGAAAATACGCATACTTCAAGGTATGCTCGCAATTTGAAGCATTAAAGCCGATAGACACCTTGTATCTCTAATTACTTGTAAGTTAAGGTACTCGTAAGTTGAGGTACCACTGTATTTGATGATATTTCTACAATGACTGGGGGTGTTTTTTTGTTTATTTTTTAAACACACTTTTTTTTTTACCTAAATTCCGATAAGGTGCTGAGTGTCCGCATAATATTAGCATAAATGTGATTTGATTTAGATTTAGAGTTGAAAAAAGATTGAAATTTAAGGTTATTTCGGTGGATTGTCCAAAATTCTCCCCATATCAACGATTACAGAACCAAAACTGCTGTGCATAACCATTTATTCTAATAACATAACAACAATCCTGGTTAAAAATATATCGCACTGGTTACAAAATTTAATAAACAGCTCCAGAGGAAAGCATGTTTTAAAGACTGAAATCCGATGATCCATCGTAATGTTTTATTTTTGCACAAGTTGATTCTCAAGAAGCTCCAATCTCCTTGACATAGCTTCGAGTGGCCAAGTTAAAGAAAACTTCAAAAAATATATATACCATTTTGTAATAGCAATGTTCTACACGGATGTTAGAAATTAAATTAGACTGGCTTCCAGTAATTGGTACAGTATGTGGATTATTAGTAGCCCTTATCCTGTTTTGGGTCAAAGTTGAGCTGAGCCTATCCTACCTGACTTGTGGTGAGAGAGAGTACATCCTACACTGGTTGCCAGTCAATCACAGGATACAAACACTCATTAACACTAATATCACTAGGTTGGAACTGATCCTCCAAAAGGATATCATTTTGTATCAGAATCCTCAGCTTCTCATTGACCTGGCTCTGAAACAGTATGAGGTCCTCACACTGACATGTGTTTTCATCGGCTGGTTTGTCTATAGAGGGGAAAAAAGAAAGTAAAAATTATTCAGCTTATTACTAACATTTTCTCATCCATTCTAGTTATCTTTCCTTCTTTTTGTTTTTGTACAGTTGAGATAGTTAAAACACTGTGAGACCAGAGCTATCTGAAATGAAACGTGTCTTCTTTGTCCTATTCAGTCATCATAGGAGTTGCAGTACTGTAGATGTCAAGTATCTATGTGTGCATACAAGTTAGGTAGAATTTTGTTAAACATTTGTTTGTGATTGATGTTGGTTGTTGGTTTGTCTGTGAATATTCCCATTCATCTAGGTCGTTGTACTGCCAGGGCATCTGATCCATCCCAATTTGTCTGTTCAAATTGCCTTAGAAGATGTTTCGACCCCATATCCGAGCAGGCTTCATCAGTTCATGCTCGCAGACTTGGATAGGACCGCTTAAGTCAGAGGGCATGGTGCAGGACCCAAATGATTTATCCTCTACACGAGGGAACATGCCCAGACTGGAATAGGTTTGCTCCATTGTAGTGCAAAACAACAGGGGCTGCATTGAGCCCCTGCCACATTCCAGTGGCCGATGGACCAAGTCCTCTAGGGATGTGAGCACTGCAGTGCAGCCTATCTCGAAATTGGGATTATCTTTGGTTAGACCTAATAGGATTTCATATCTGCTATTTGCTGCTGATGTACACCTCCAAATCTGAGGCTGTAGTCCTCTGCCACTCCAAACACTTTGGGTTTGGAGTGACATATTGTCCCGGGGGAGGAGTTCAAGTATCTCGGGTTCTTGTTCACGACTGAGGTAAGGCAGTAGCAGAGATTGACAGGTGAAATAAAGCAGCATCAGCAGTAACGATGTCACTATACCGGGAATGCTGAGTCAAAAGGCAAAGCTCATGATGTACTGGTCAATCTGTGTTCCTACCCTCATCAAACGTCACAAGCTTTGGTAGTGACCGAAAGAGCAAGATCGCGAGCGTAAGCGGCCCCAATAAGTTTTGTCTGCAGGGTGACTGGTCTCACCCCGAGAGATAAGGTGAGGAGCTTGTCATTCAAAAGGACCTCTGGCTACAACAGCTGTGACTTTGCATCAAGAAGACATGGATGGATGGGCCATTTCTGGATGCCTTCTGGACACCTTCTTGCTGAAGTGTCCCAGGGCAGACTGGAGAGATTATGTTCCACATGCCGTGGTGGCCGGAGACGGGAAGTCTGGGCTTCCCTACTGAGACTACTGCACCAGCGACTCGAATAAGTGGTGGAGAATGGATTGACGGATGGACATAACACAAATCTGATTTTTGCAGAAACACGCAGGTGAAAATGACAAAGTCAATTATACTACACATTGGACTGATTTGTTACAGGCAAACCTTACCTAGCTTGCAAAGATTGTAATAAATCCATTAGAAGAAGACGGCCTGCCGTTTCCTTTAACTTGGACACACACATCTATACCTTTGGCCATTAACAGACAGTAATTTCCAGGAGTTATCTCACCCTCTGAGTAGCCTCTGATTTACTAATAGTTTCTAATGTAAAAATGTGTAGAATAAATATTAAATTTCATAATTTCTTTTAAAGAAAATTTGCTTAGGCTATTATAGCTAATATAGACACTTACGTCATGTGTTGCCTTCATCATAAGACTCATATAAGACTTTTAATTTTTTGCGGCTTCAGACAGATTTGTTTTTTGTATTTTTGGTCCAATATGGCTCTTTCAACGTTTTGGGTTGCCGACCCCTGGACTAGCCCTGTTAGCCACGTGTGATGTACCACTGCAGATCCTGGACTTGAGCCTTTTCGTCACTTCTTCCATTTTTCCAAAGTCCTCAGCGTAGTAAACATGTTTGTCATCTGGCTCGGACGCTATATCTCTCAGCTCCTGTTCCACTGCTTTGCCCACACCTAAAGCATAAATTATGACTCCTAAAAGTACAAGAAAGGGTTAATTAGTTTTACAAGGATGATGGTTTGGATATGTATCCTGGTGAAAAGGTGTACCAGAGTTCTTGGCTTTACTGGCCCATTCGGAGACATCATTGTGAGATCGTCCATCAGTAAACACGATGCAGACATGTGGGATGTTAGTCCTGGCGCCTTCTTTGTCTGAAAAGCTGTGCTCAAACATGTGACGCAGGGCTGAGCCAGTCATGGATCCCTTCCCCATGTACCGCATCCCAGTTACAGCTTGCTTGACGTCCTGGGCTGTACTGTACTTCCCCAATGTGAACTCTGTGCGGACTTTGGTGGAGTACTGAACAAGGCCCACATGTGTGCCCATCTCAGAAATGTCCAAAGAGTCCACAATTGTGTTTACAAACTGCTTGACGAGCTCAAAGTTGTCAGGGCCCAGACTCTTGGAGCCGTCAATCACAAAAACTAGATCCATGATTCCTTCGCTACACTCTGGTTCTATTTGAAAGACAAAATTCAGCCCAGTGAATTGAACATTTTAGGTAACATTAAAAAGGTACCGGTGTTACTTGACATACTTTTGCAGCTCTTCCCGTCGTCAGCCAGAATGAATCCTTCCATACATTTGCACACGTAGGAGTCAGTGGTGCTGACACACAGATGCTCACAACCATGGTCCACTCTCTGGCACACGTCCATACCTGCTCGTTGTGTCATGTAACTGTCATTTTCAATGGCTGAATCGTTTAGGCACATTTAAATTTAAAAAAAAAAAAAAGGTTAATCCAAATAGTTATAGAACAAAATACTGTTTTTGTAGTAGTAGTTTTTCATCTGAGGAAAAGCTGGGCTTAGTTTAGTTTAGTTTATTTTAGTTTAATTTAGGTTAGTCTTCATTTGAAGGGACAATGCACAGAGACATTAAGCTTAAAGACGGATATGTTCTGCACCAGATTATAGCTAAATAGAGAATTTCTATCTGCAGTCCCTGGTTACCTAAATTAAAGATATGGAAAAACATGCAATAGAATTATAACAATACAATTATACAACATCCATGTAATCAAATTAAGAAAAGTCATAAAATGTCCTCTTATTGACACGTACTTGTACATTACAACCACACCTCATTTACATCATCATACAGAGACAATGCATGCTCTCCACATCTGTCATCATTTGTAAAAACAACCATGGGCCCTCAGTAAAATTGAGTTTGACACGCCTGATCTACACGAAAGAGAGTAGAATAGAATATTCCATAAGTACACTTGAATAAGTATACTGCGTACACTCTGTACTTCTGACTATGTATTGCTGTCTCAAACTGATTCATGTCGTCGCGCACTTAACTGGGCCATTCCTCTTCTTCTCTGTGAATTGCTACTTCTTGAGTCAGTTCCTCACCTTTTGCTACTCTGCTAAGATGGTGGTTATTGAGGGTGGTAACTTGTAAGGGCCCGTCACTGCACAATCCCCATTTTGAGTGCAACATACAGGCACGGTCAGCGCATTGCCATACTTCCCAATGTGAACACACTCAAAAAGCTCTGTGCAAGCAGGGAAGTGCGCAAATTAAGACGCAGCCAATGAAAGTGTTTGACTCACTCTGACATGTTTTCCCATCAGGTTGCAGTGTGAAGCCTGCTCTGCAATGGCACACACATGAATCGTCTGTGCTGACAGATTCCTGTTCACAACCGTGTTTCCCATCAGCGCAGTGGTCAGTCCCTGCGAGAACGTGGATTTTTAGTCCGTGCATATTATGCAAAAGCTCACATCTTTGTTTCTGATTGTGAGCTTTAACATTGTGACCAGTGGGTTCAGCCTAGTCTGTGTGAAAGTGATACTATTAATTTTTTTTAAACTGTTATGGTAAGAAGATATATTAAAAAAAAGGGAAAAAAAGTGATAATACACTCACTTTTGCACGTTTTTCCATCAGGTCTGAGTGTGTATCCTTTTCTGCATTTACACACACATGAGTCCTCCGTGTTCATGAACTCTTGTTCACAGCCGTGTCTCTCTTCAGCGCAGTGATCAATCTCTGCAATAAACAAACTACATTGTTCACTCATGAATGTTTTTTATCCTTCAAGCAGTGGTGGGAAGTCAGGGCAAGCAAGGCCTTCTCTGCTGGCCTAACATAACCAGAAATCATGATCATAAAAAAGATAAAGGTAATTTTTTATTCACTTTCCATAAATATCTTAAAGTATTCATAATCTCTTCATGTCATATTATGCTCCTTCCAGCGCTGTTGTTTTTAGGTTAGAGTTTGTATCCAATCAGAATTCAGTTAGCTTATGTTGCCATGCTGTACCAAATATGCCCGGGGCCTTCAGAATCAACAATGCGGGCATCCGTGCACTGTAAGTGAACGGGCACATACAGTTGATAGATAATTGCGATAGCCAATCAGATCACGAGTTGTTGTCAGTAAGGCCTTCTAGCTGGCCTCACGTTGAACGTGACATTTGCGCGTCCTGCGATTGGATACTCACTGGGAACAGAGCCACACCTGGGACCGTTAGCGGATGAATTTGAGAACACACACCGTTGATAGACAGTTGCAACAGCTAATCAGATCACAAGTTGTTGACAGTAGCCTATCTAGGTAGCCTGATGCTAACGAGACTGTGATTGGATACTCACTTGGGAACAGGAAGTGGCACCAGAGCCATACGAGCCATAGAAAGTCACAGAAAACTCACCGGTACAATAACCATGAAGATAAAGTGTTTGTCTTACACCTAGTAATCCTCTGTGGACATACGAAGATAAGCAATGCAGGTTTAGCAAGCGGTGCGCGCTCCCGCGAAGGAAATCCATTTTTGGCAGGCAATCACATTTTGGCACAACACCGGCGGTGAAATGGGGAAATGCCCGCCACTTTCACACAAATCAACCGACTACGAGCGGTACCACTGGCTTATACGACCGTTTTGTACACAGTAGTGTGCAAGTGTGTTTCTGTATAGTATCTCCAGCCGTGTCCATGTGGTGACATAAATTACAAGTATTTTGAGAGATGAAGTCGGACTAAGTAGGACATCACTGAAGGCCTAGGTGAGAAACTCACGGCCCGCCACTGCCTTCAAGTAACTACAGTTTAAGACAAAATAAGCAGTTGTCGACATAACTGAAAATAACCATTGTTTGTCTATTTACTTTTGACTGTTGCCAGAAAGTATTTTTGTACATACTGTATGGCAGTTGTTTTTCTCCATTTGTACAAATGCGTACTTTTAATAGCGAAAAGGGGAATGAAAGAGCAGCTAAGAAAAATAGCTTTGTTTTTATTAGTTTAGGCATTATCACAAATCTGTTTGAATTCTGCCTTTACAAAGATATACTATTGCCCAGCTGTGAGAGGTAATTGTTTACCAAATGTTTATTATTGTGGTTGTAATTAGGGATGTCCGATAATGGCTTTTTGCCGATATCTGATATTCCGATATTGTCCAACTCTTTAATTACTGATACCGATATCAACCGATACCGATACTGATATATACAGTTGTGGAATTAACACATTATTATGCCTAATTTGGACAACCAGGTATGGTGAAGATAAGGTCCTTTTTTTTTTTAATTAATAAAATAAAATAAGATAAATAAATTAAAAACATTTTCTTGAATAAAAAAGAAAGTAAAACAATATAAAATCAGTTACATAGAAACTAGTAATTAATGAAAATTAGTAAAATTAACTGTTAAAGGTTAGTACTATTAGTGGACCAGCAGCACGCACAATCATGTGTGCTTACGGACTGTATCCCTTGCAGACTGTATTGATATATATTGATATATAATGTAGGAACCACAATATTAATAACAGAAGGAAACAACCCTTTTGTGTGAATGAGTGTAAATGGGGGAGGGAGGTTTTTTGGGTTGGTGCACTAATTGTAAGTGTTTCTTGTGTTTTTTATGTTGATTTAATAATAAAAAAAAAAATTTTTTAATAAAAATTTTTTTAAAAACGATACCGATAATAAAAAAAAAACGATACCGAT
This sequence comes from Entelurus aequoreus, assembly GCF_033978785.1. Taxonomy (NCBI): domain Eukaryota; kingdom Metazoa; phylum Chordata; class Actinopteri; order Syngnathiformes; family Syngnathidae; genus Entelurus; species Entelurus aequoreus. Next base: position 61,338,705 of record NC_084741.1, on the reverse strand, counting down.
AATTTCCGATATTACATTTTAAAGCATTTATCGGCCGATAATATCGGCCGGCCGATATTATCGGACATCTCTAGTTGTAATGTAATGTATCATGCAGACATCAAAGTAGTTGTTAAAGACAAGGAACTAAACTATTAACATATTATCTTGTGCTTTCCTTGCATTGAAAAAAAATATTATTTGGAACACCACCAAGTGGTAAAAAGTGAACACTTACTATGACACGTTTTCCCATCTGGTCTGAGTCTGTACCCGGTTTTGCATTTACAAACACATGAATCCTCCGTGTTCATAAACTGGTGTTCACAGCCATGCTGCCAATCAGCACACGGATCAGGTTCTGAAAAAATAAAAAAATAAATGCTTTGCTACATTAACTCTCCATGGATTTTGTCAATGTTCCCGTAAAGGTTTGTGCATGCACATTCACCCCAAATTGATGCAAACATGCAGTCGTGGCCTCATGGCCAAAACAACTTACTGCTGCAAGTTTTGCCATCTGGATTAAGCACATAGTCCCCCTTACACCTGCACACGTATGACTCGAGAATGCTGACACAGTCGTGTTCACAGCCATGGTCCACCAGGTCACACAAGTCTATTTCTGAGGGGAAGGAATATGTGTTGAATGTTTCCTCTCCTGATGCTTTTTCTAGTTGCACTTCTGCGACACTTAACACCTTTCCATTATGCCATTGTTTCACATTCTATTTACATGAGCAACAGTTTGAGTCTTTTATTGGCTAGAAAGAGTATATATGACGACAGGACTAAAATCAAATATGGTGATGATTCAGTAATTGTTAGTTTGTTAAATAGATATGCAGTCACGGGTGCTATAGTAGACGTTGTTTGTTTACATGGACGTGTCCTCGCAAGACCCAAAGTTAAATCATGAAATGCAACCTTACCCAAGCAAAAACAAAGCATGATTTATCCAGGAGAGTCTTGATACCCATTTCCTTGACCCAGCCAAACACAAATAAGTTATAGACCTCCATGCTTTTCCAAGCTTTCATCTGTTTTGTCGTGTAAAATGAGGTCTCACGCACAAAATAGTTCGGTTTATCTGGGATCTCCACCGACGGATATCACTCGACAAATCATTATTTGATAAAGTACAGGGATCTATTTCATTGCATAGTTAGATTTTTTACTCGTATCTGCTTTTTGCGTACTCAGAGTTTGCGAGCTGCTTGCTGCACAACAGCCATCTTGGCTTGGTTGACCACCACTGGACTTCCGGGAAGAAGACACATGACGGCTTACAAGCAGATGTGCTTGAAGAAGTGCTACGTATTAGCTTGATATTTGTGCCAATATTCACACTACACAAAACAGTTGAAAGTGGTTAAACCAAATACATATCTCAATCATGCTGCTACCAAAAATATATGTATACACAAAAAGTAACCCAATTGGGACACACAATCTAACTGCACCACCCAGGCTATGAAGGTATCAAAATAAACGCTTAGCACATGCAAAACAACAGTATTTGATACCAGGCAAGGCTGCACGTGGGCTACAAGTGCATCAAAATATGACTAATAATATGAATACTTGAACAATTCTGTTGTCTTTAAAGGTTAGTTGATGGCAACAGCATCAAAATGGCACCAAGACTACATCTCCTGAAGTGTCATCTATGGTCAGTACTGCTCTGTGGAGTTGAAAGCTAGACAATCAGCAGGACCATGCAAGATTGTCTTCAAGCTTCTGAGATGTGGCTCCTAAGAAGAATGCTAAGGATATCCTGGACAGATAGAATAACAAACAAACAAGTACTTGGCCGAGCTGGCGCTTGCGACAGCTTATCAAGACTATTATTACAAAACAAATCAGTTTCCTTGAAAACATCTTGAGAAAAGAGCTTGAGCTTGCAGGAAAGATACAGGGTCGAAGATCAGGTGGACGGCAAAACCTGACATAATTAGGATGGCTGCAGAGAGCCACTAGTATTGCCTCTCTAAGAGCTCATCAAGTTCTGCACGACATGATTGCCGCCAACATCAGAATGTGATATGGCCCTGGAATAGATCTGTTCTCGATCTCCCATTGGGTTAAAAAAAAAAAAAAGTTTAAACTTTTGAACAAAGTCTCTCCCAACATTTATAACCCAAGGAAGTACAGTACATATTTTACATCAGAAAAATCTCACGGCACACCACTGAACAACAATTTTGCATGAATGGCATAAGGTTGGATACACGGTACCTAGAAAAACACGAGGAAAGCGCAGACCTCCACTAGGCCCCATCTGTCAATGGTATGGAATCCTTTAAAAAAATCCTGAACCCAGACGGTAAACCGGATCACCCCAAAATGTAATCACTTCCCTATCAGTTTCTAACCTTTCCTGAAAGTTTCATCAAAAACTTCCCTATAATCTTTGATTGCTTTTTGTTGCGAACTAACAGACAGATTACCAAACAAACCCCAGCGAATCAAATAATAATTTAAATGACCATGTCTGCTTTGTTTCTGTGGGTATAGATGCGAGCATACACATACAGAGAAGTTGAGCCTCACAATGTTAACACGGAAACGAAAATCCGTACAAATTAGCCGGATCAACCCCAAAATCGATTCATGATTGTGAATCTTTCTGACATTTCCTTCAAGTTTCATTGAATTCCACCAATAATGTTTTAAGTTATGTTGCTAACTAAAGTGCAGTTTACACATTCACGGTTTAATGGCGGTTCTCAAATCGCCGTGAACTGTGTTTCAATGTTGACGGAAAGCCTTTCTCTTTCTCTTTTCAATACAGCACTGACGCAGACTGGCGTGGAAGTACCACGGACCTCCAGCCTCTACTCCGCATAGACTGCAGTGCCACTGTGTAACTCCTTGATGAGCCTGTGATGTTTTCGTGTTTACCTCTGCTGCTTCCATGTAGATACCGTGTTCACATCGTGAAGGTCCGAAAGAAAAATGTGACTGGCGGATTGTGGCGGTGCTAACACAATATTATTACCGATCTTGCAGTGCAAATACAGAGCCTGCCGTTCTTTACACGGCAAAAGGCCCGTTTCATACCGCCAATCATTTGTTTGTTGGGTCACTACGGTTCTTAGGGTTCATGATGGATGAGTGCACACGACCAGGTTTTGCGGTTGGTGTTAAAATGGTCTTTGGCAAAGCAAGAAAATTGCCAAACTGCCGTCTGACCCGGCAATGTGTGAATGCCCTTTAACTATCGTATTTTCCGGACTATAAAGCACACTTAAAATCCTTTTTTTTTCCTCAAAACTTGACGGTGTGCCTTATAACCCGGTGCGCCTAATGTAAGGAATACGTTTGGTTGAGCTTACCCACCTCAAAGCTATTTTATTTGGTACATGGTGTAATGATAAGTGTGACCAGTAGATAGCAGTCAACATAACAGATAAGTGTAGCCTGCACTATGATGGGTCTCAAGTAAACAACACCAACATTTTAAATGTTCCATTGAAAATATAGATTATCACACACAGCGCTCAAAAATCTATCAAAATGTTTTAGTACGACTTTGGTAAGCTATGAAGCCGCACCGCTTGAAGGATTGTCGGTGCATTAAACATACCAGTAGTATTATGGTGTGTGTATAAGGTAAGACATATTGTCTGGCGTTTTGTTTCGCAATATTATGCAAAAACAATTTTTCTTACCTAATGGTACCTGCTGATTTGTATTCGGGATCTGCTTAAATCCTGAAAAATTGTGCATGTCCGCGCCGTTGATAAGCTTCTTCTTTTTGTCTATCTTCTTGTTATGGGACATTCATCCTCCGCTGTTGCCATTTCTAGTATAAAGTAGTGTAAAGTTATTACTTATATCTGTCGGTAAACTTGCCATGAAAACGCTAAAACATACCGGTGTAGTGAGTTTACATTATTCACCCAAGGAACTTTAGTTATTAGAGTTCCAGTCGGACGGTTATTCACTGGACACATTTCCGGTGTGGTTGTTTCCGGATGAGGAGATGCTGCTCCGTTATTGATTTAAGTAAAGTCTGAATGTCATTAAAACAGTTAGCTCCATCTTTTGACACTTCTGCCACTCCCGTCCTTGCACGCTACACCGCTACAACAAAGATGACGGGGAGAAGACGCTGTCGAAGGTGAGCCACGTAAATAAGACAGCCCACAAAACAGCGAATCTTGAAGCGACTGTCAGGAAGCGTCTTGAAGATGATCTGTAAAATATAATCTATGCAACATTTTGACCAAAGAACCACCATTCCATGTTATGTAAACCACAAGGAAGTGTTTTCCATTTAGAAAAAAGTAAGAATAAAATGACTCCTTTAATGCGCCCTATAATCCGATGCGCCTAATATATGAAAAAAAATCTAAAATATACCATTCATCGGCAGTGCGCCTTATAATCTGGTGCGCCCTATGGTCGGGAAAATACAGTAACTTACTGACGAAGGAACCCCAGCGATGTCAGAACCATCTGGCAGAGGTAACTACAATAATACTAATAATATCTTCTGCCAACAAGTGGAAATGCAGTTATTTGTTCAACCTGTCACTGTACGTCTGGCATGGATAGAGGATAGTAATATAACAATTTCCTGACCAACTACGTGATTTGGTATACTGTCACAGACGGCCCAGTGATTGGGAATCACTGTTCTACCCTATCTACGACCACTTACAAATAAGAAAACAGCTTATTTTGGGAAAGTCTCTGAAAAGAACAGTAAGAAAGAGAAAGGAGGTCAATCACCGTTGCATGTCTTGCCATCGGGACTGAGGGCAAAACCTTTTCTACACGTGCACCAGTAGGAAGCGGGACTGCTCACACAGGTGTGCTGGCACCGATGGTCCACCAAGTCACACAGTGCAGTGCCTATACATGCACACACAAACACACAATGATACACGACCAAACCAAAAGTGCAAACAACCATGCTTGAGTTAATAGAAAGTGTACAATGAAATGGCTCTAATCACCTCCGCAGAGTTTGGACTGGAACACTGAGAGGAGCGTCTCCATCTGGCTAAAGTTGGCCACCAGGTGTACATGCTCGGCGTGAGGCTCACTCCCCATGACCTTCAGGGTGCTCAAGTCCACTCTTCCCACGCCGATGGCATATATCTGGATGCCGGCCTGTCTTGCTCGGGCCGCGATCTCATCCACCGAGTCCTGAGGCCTCCCGTCGGTCACAACCATCGCGATCCGAGGGATGTGCAGGTGTGCCGGTCGTGCTCCTTCGCCCTCAGTGAAGGCCGTCTCCATGGTGTACTGGATAGCCAGACCGGTCATGGTGCCTGTGGCCAGATGCTCCATGTTCTTCACCGCCCGCTCTACCTCAGCTTTGGAGGTGTATGCGTTGAGGGAGAACTCATTTTGGACCACGCTGCCATATTGGAGCAGACCAACACGTGTAGCGTCAGGACTGATCTCCAAAAACTGAAGCAGTTTGTGGATAAATGTCTTGACCTTCTCGTAGTCATCTGGTCGGATGCTGCGAGAGCTGTCGATCACAAAGACGAAATCCACCGGGGAGCTGCTGCACTCTGAGATCACATGATTCTGGTGAGTTTACAATGGAAGAAAAGCGTATGATAGAAACGTGCACGTACCAGCTGCTTTGGTTTCTGCATGAGTCACGTTTGGTGTTGTGGTTATGAAAGGTCTGGGACGCCCTCTGTCCAGTCGAGCGGCGTTACAGCACAGCAGCCAAAGGACCGCAAGGACCAGAGACCTCATACTGATGAAGGCTGGCAACTAGAGCATTAATAGATGAGAGAAACTGACCCATAATGCAAAGCAAACAAGTTATATGCATCATATTCTGTACCACACATCCTGCCCAGGGGCAACTGCAGTCTATGCCGGCTAACTTCACATGGAGACTACAGTAGAGGTGGGTGGCTCAGATCAAACATCGACCACATTAACACCAAGGGTGGGATTTTATTCCAAAAAAAATGTTCACTGTTCATAAAAATAAACATTTCTGTCATTATGTCAGAGTTAGCCAAAAGGCTTGTTATTACAAAGATATTTTTCATCTCTCTTCTATGTTCATTTTCCAAAGATATCTGTGTTTTTGTTGTGTTTGTGTTGTTGCTATTGCTATATTTACAGTATATTTTGTTACATTGTTTACAAACTCAATCACTACACTATCACTGAAATCCATCCATCCATCCATTTTCTACCGTGAATCACTACATTATCATTTAATCTACACTATTATTGAATTTACCCAAGTATATAAGGATAGGATAGGATAGGATAGGACTTTATTGTCATTGCAACAAGTACAACGAAACTATGTTACTACAATGGTATTGAATCCAGCTAGGTGAATCACTACACTATCATTGAATCGAGCTCGGTGAATCACTACACTATCCATAAATGTAGCTAAGTGAATCACTACACTATTGTTTAATCTAGTTAAGTGAATCGCTACAATACCATTGAATCCAGCTAAAGGAATCACTATGCTATCATTGAATGTAGCTAAGTGAATCACTACATTATCATTGAATTCAGCTAAGTGAATCACTACACAATCATTCAATCCAGCTCAGTGAATCACTACATTATCATTTAATCGACACTATTATTGAATTTAGCTAAATATAGGTGAATCACTACACTATCATTGAATCGAGCTAGGTGAATCACGACACTATCCATTAATCTAGCTAAGTGAATCACTACACTATCATTGAATACAGCTACAAAGTGAATCACCATACATACTATCATTTAATCCAGCTAAGTGAATCACCACATTATCATTAAATCCATATAACTGAATCTCTATACTATTATTGAATCCAGTTAAGTGAATTACTACATTATCATTGAATCCAGATAAGTGAATCACTATGCTATCATTGAATCACTACATTATCATTGAATCCAGCTAAGTGAATCTCTATACTATTATTGAATCCAGCTAAGTGAATCACTACAGTATCATTTAATTCAGATAGGTGAATCACTACACTATCATTGAATCCAGCTAAGTGAATCACTACACTATCATTGAATCCAGCTAAGTGAATCACTACACTATCATTGAATCCAGCTGCGTGAATCACTACATTATCATTGAATCTACAATATTATTGAATTTAGCTAAGTATATAACTACAATGGTATTGAATTCAGCTAGGTGAATCACTACACTATCATTGAATCGAGCTAGGTGAATCACTACACTATCCATTAATGTAGCTAAATGAATCACTACACTATTGTTTAATCTGGTTTAGTGAATCACTACAATATCATTGAATCCAGCTAGGTGAATCCCTACACTGTCCATTAATATAGCTAAGTGAATCACTACACTATCATTGAATCCAGATAAGTGAATCACTATAATATCATTGAATCTCGCTAAGTAAATCACTACGCTATCAATGAATCCAGCTAAGTGAATCCCTACATTATCATTGAATTCAGCTAAGTGACTCACTACGTTATCATTGAATACAGCTAAGTAAATCACTACACTATCATTTAATCTAGCTGAGTGAATCTTCACATTTTAATTGAATTCAGCTATGCGAATCACTACATTATCATTGAATCCAGATAAGTGAATCACTACACTTTTACACTATCATTGAATTCAGCTAAGTGAATCACTACACTATCATTTAATCTAGCTGAGTGAAACACTACACTATCATTGAATATACACTATCATTGAATTTAGCTAAGTGAATCACTATACTACCAGCCATTAGAAAGGTAAAGCTGAGGAATGTTCCATCTTTTTCCATGACGGAATGTGTGAAAAATATCATTTTTGGTCAGAGTTTTGTAATACCAGGATTTCGGAACTTTTGTGTGCTCATTTGCTTCAATTAGTTGATGCAACATTGTTGCCTCACAGGTGCAGGTTCAAAACGATATCAACTTTACACTTTCTGTTTGCTTGTCCCTCTTATTACTGTTTATTTCCAAATACATGAATTAGAATTCATGTCTGAATGTCTGATTGAATGTCTGATTGAATGCTAAAAACGTTATGGCAGACCGCCTTAAAAAACGGAATGGAATTTTAAATTTTTTTACTAAATGAGACACCCAGAATGTACATAAAAATAAAGAATGTGTGATTTACAATATTAACTATGAACGATAAAACACTGAATACTGACAACATATGAACATCACACCCCCTCTCGATCGACATATTTTACAATCAAGCGAAACAACAAAGGGAAATATGAATGCGAAGGGTACAAAAAAAACCCCACCTACAATCTCATATATCTGAGATTTCACTAAGCTTTAGAACTTTGTTGTAAAAAACTCCTTCAGCGTCTGTCCCTAAAATCCGCATTTTAGGCTGTGGAAACGCTCCCCACCCACACTTTTTGGTGCCTCGTCTGAGCTACTGTGACGTAGATTACCATAGTAACTAGTATATCATGCAAAAGTGCAGAGTCCAACCATTTAAATACTTTGTATAGTTCAAGACTTGCGGTAATTGGAAAATATCACTGCACATCATAATGGCAGCTACAGTTTCTATCTTAAAGATCTAAAATAATGATTCGGGAATGTCCGGGAGCCACATTGAAAAGCTTAACGGGCCGCATGTGGCCTTAATTTGCCCAGATCTGTGCTATACAGTCAGTGATCAGATCAATGCATAAGTCAGTGCAAAAATGAGTGAGGCGACTCCGACTGGCAAATTTCACTCCAAAATACAGCCTGCAAGAACTTTCGATCAAGCTGTTACCAAGTTTTGTGCAAATAAATGCGTTATGACTATTAAGTTACATTTGTGTACAATTTTCATTTTTACACACGACTAATCATCTGTGATTAATCACCATTAATCCAAATTCCAAAATGTGATCAATCTGATTTTTTAAAAATAATCATTTGACAGCCCCAATATTTACCTTTCTACTCTACGGGTGGAATAATCAAGAGCATCCGGCACCATTGCACTGATTATTTTTATAATATTAATGATGTTCCCTTAAGGACAAATAACATACAGGTACAATTAAAAAGTTATTGGAAACCCAAAATTTTCAATTCAAGGTTTTCATAAGCCATGATCGTCAAAATCATATAAAAATAAGTCTTGAAATATATTCAGTAGCACGTCATATATTAGTTTCACCTTGTGAACATATTTGCTGGTATAAGCGAACATTTTTTAAGTTACACCTGTATTTATCTTTGACACCGAGGACAGATTTAACAAAACAAAACATCACCATCACTAAATCTGACTGACACCTCTGATTAGTTGAGGAAAGCAGCCACAAATAGCAGAGAACCAAACATTAGACGTAGCACTTAGTAAACAAATCTCGCGATACTAGCCAGACAGCGAGGTGCTGCATCGAAGTTAATGAGGAAGAATATAAATAGGCAGAACTTTCACCCGCTCTTGCATATTTGACCTTCCCAGTTTCACATTTCCTACTTTCGGATGTACACATGTAATACAAATACAGTAAACACAAAGCTTTCAAGATGGGTCTTCACTGCACGGTTCAATAACTTAGAAGGTCTCCTAACTAATCAAATCATTTTACCAAGTAATGTTTTCACATTTACCGTCAAGTAAAGGTGACTAAACTGCATTTGACTTGCCTATCAATTGTTTGCTTCTTCCACATTCGAACACGTCAAACCTCCGAAACGTTGACAGCATCTTTTGTACGTTAATGCAAGCTACGTTCCCACAATGATGCATGGATGCTGTGTGATACGGCGTCTACACGTGTCAGGTTTATTATAGCAGTTATTACCCCGCAAGTGTCAGATGTCCACGCATGCATAAAGTTGTCAACCTTTGACCTTCCACCTGTTTGTCAACATGGAGTCGCTCATAATGATCATTATATAATATACACTACAGTATATGCAACATACACCTTCCTTATGAACTTAGTTTAATATTCTTCATAGGAATAATGGTTGATTTTTATGTTTTTATGGTTAGCTTTGATGTTCTTTCATTTAGTTTAAATTTGTTTTTGTCTTAGACTTAGACAAACTTTATTGATCCACAAGGGAAATTGTTCCACACAGTAGCTCAGTTACAAAGGATGGAAAAGATAATGCAGGTATAAAGTAGACTAAAAATGTACCATAGTAGCAATATTACATTTTACATATATGTAATATTTTCATATTATATATACAGTATATAATGTATACTAATATATTATATTATATTTGTAAATAATATATGCAATATATAACAAATCCCAATTACCATGTACAATAGTACAGAATATGTAACAGCTGCAGCAAAAAAAAAAAAGGGTAGCATAAAATAGAGAGTAGTTTTATTTTATAAGATTAGCTAATAGTGAACTGTTGCCAAACCCTAATTTTCCGTAGAAACAGAGCATAAAATTCCTCATGTGTTTAATAATTATTCAAGGTAATATCATCACTGTCTGAAAAAAAATAATGTATCTCTAAATTGAGTTTGTTGGTATTTTATTCGCTTAGCTATTAGGTAACTGTTGTCAAATCCCAATCTTCAATAGAAACATAGAATAAAATTCCTCATGTGTTTATTATTATATCATCATATCACAATAATATCGTCACTGTCTGGAAAAAAGGAATGTATGTCCAAATTGTATATGTTTATTGTTTCGGTTTAAAAATAACTCAAAGTAATACAACAATGGCGTGTCTCAAAGTTCCTTACCTTGACTCGGAAGATGACCATTTTTCTTCTCTGCCACACACAAAAAAATATATATATATCTTAATTGAAGCAAGAGAAAAGGTTGTTGTGTAGAAGTGTGCACTCACATTTTTGCCTCCCCCGTCTCCTCTGACTGCAGCCACAGAGACGCCTCTTCTTCAACTGATGGTCAAACCACCAGCTTCACCTTTTTCTTTCTCATCGCTCCTTCATTTCTTCACTTTTTACAGTTTGACTTGTAACATTTGATATTAGACGCCGCAGTCTCACACGTTCGCTTTAAACTCCTGAGATTTAGAAAATTGAGCAATAATTGTTTTGTTTGTTGGCATTTATTGATAACAAATTCTAATAAAACAGTATCTTTGTCATACATTTCACTGTTAAGCTTTTTCTTATTACAGTCTTATTAAATATATTTTTTTGTCATTATTGTCCTAAAGTTTGTACAGTTTGGGATTCAAGCAAAATTGTTAAGAAAAAAAAGACTCAAGTCACACAAAAAATCCAATATAATGTTATTTTTGTTTCCTTGTTATTGTATGCTTGGTATTCCTGGCTAAACTAAGGCCTCAGTCAGAATTGTATTTCAAACCCCCACATTTTTTTTATTCACGTTAAATAATATTTGTACTTTTTGATGGGGGTGTCAAAAAAAATCTATTTTCGAATGAATCATGATTCTCATTTGTAACGACAATTCATTTAATTAAATTAAATTAATCAATTAATTTTAAAAAAGCAAACATTTTAACTTTTTTTTTTCCTTTAAATCCGTCCTGTCCAGCCACTTAGACAAATCATTTTGTTGATGTAGATGCTACAGTAATACAATAACACTAAAAGTGTAAAGTATTGCTTGCAATGCAGTTTTTACCTTCAAACAAACTAACTAAAAACTTGCTATAAGCAGAATAGTGCAGCGCCCCCACCTGGCGGTAAAGAGACATGTGAAACATTGCACAACATCAGGTGCAGTGAAGAATAAATTCTGTTGGTTTGCTAATAAAATCCATGTATTGAAGGGGTCAAATTATTGTACAAATATAATATAATCGTACGTCTAGCAATGATACATATACATACAAACATATATATATACATATATACACTACCGTTCAAAAGTTTGGGGTCACATTGAAATGTCCTTATTTTTCAATGAAGATAACTTTAAACTAGTCTTAACTTTAAAGAAATACACTCTATACATTGCTAATGTGGTAAATGACTATTCTAGCTGCAAATGTCTGGTTTTTGGTGCAATATCTACATAGGTGTATAGAGGCCCATTTCCAGCAACTATCACTCCAGTGTTCTAATGGTACAATGTGTTTGCTCATTGGCTCAGAAGGCTAATTGATGATTAGAAAACCCTTGTGCAATCATGTTCACACATCTGAAAACAGTTTAGCTCGATACAGAAGCTACAAAACTGACCTTCCTTTGAGCAGATTGAGTTTTTGGAGCATCACATTTGTGGGGTCAATTAAACGCTCAAAATGGCCAGAAAAAGAGAACTTTCATCTGAAACTCGACAGTCTATTCTTGTTCTTAGAAATGAAGGTTATTCCACAAAATTGTTTGGGTGACCCCAAACTTTTGAACGGTAGTGTATATATATATATTTATACATACATACACATATCCATACATAGTACATATATATATATATATATATATATATATATATATATATATATATATATATATATATATATATATATATATATATATATATATATATATATATATATACATACATACATACATACATATGCATGTATATACTTGGCCAACCCCTATAATGTTATTCATTTTCTCTACCTAAAGTAAAAAAACAGCATCTATCTATATCTAAACCAAAATAACCTTGACGTGTGTGTTGTTTGGGAACAGTTGGTAATGGTTATGTGCAGTAAAACTTTCATGAACTCAACTCACCTTAATGTGTGTTCCTAAATTTGTGTTGGACGTCTTAGATGAAGAGAGCAGTTATGATTTTGGTGTACAGAGTAAACAACTAAAAACTAAGGTTGAGGGCATTGTTTTCTCTAAACGTGTACATTTGTCTAAATATTACCAAAGACACTCATTATTGTTGGGTTCCTGCACGTCGTCTTCATCACTAAAGAAAAATCTAATCTGATCACTAAAGGAAAAATCTAATCTGCGGTAGAGAATTCCTCTGCCATTTTCAACTATGTTTATTGTTTTTTGTCATCAGCTTGAAGCGTCCTTCTGTCTCCGACTCCCTTGTCGTCATGTGACATGAGTGCATGTCTGTTATGATTTTGCTTACTAGTTTCAATGACCCGCTTTATGTTGCCTCTGATTGGCCAGTCCGTAATGTTTCGTCCTCACCTTAAGTTAAGTTAAGTTAAGTTAAAGTACCAATGATTGTCACACACACACAAGGTGTGGTAAAATTTGTCCTCTGCATTTGACCCATCCCCTTGATCACCCCCTGGGAGGTGAGGGGAGCAGTGGGCAGCAGCGGTGCCGCGCCCGGGAATCATTTTTGGTGATTTAACCCCCAATTCCAACCCTTGATGCTGAGTGCCAAGCAGGTAGGTAATGGGTCCCATTTTTATAGTCTTTGGTATGACTCGGCCGGGGTTTGAACTCACAACCTACCGATCTCAGGGCGGACACTCTAACCACTAGGCCACTGAGTAGGTGTTAACCAATTGTGACTCATCATACGAACACCAACCAATCATCATGGATTGTCTCCATATGTATGGATGTTCTCATTTATCCATGCATTTATAGACCTTGAGCTTCAGTTCTTTCTATGGATTTTTGATTGAATTCAACTCTGCTTTAGTTTTTTCTTTGAAACCAATTGAGAGTTTCATCGGCAGTATGCTTTGGATCATTATCTTGCTGAAATGTCCACCTTTGTTTCATTTTCATTATCCTCCAAGATGGCAACAGATTTTTGTCAATAATATGTTGGTACATTTGCCAATTCATCCTTCCTTCAATGGGAAGTTTACCAGTACCATTTGCTGCAAAGCAGCCCTACACCATCATGTTCCCACCTCCCAACTTCACCGCTGGTATGGTTTTTTTAGGGTGCAGTGCCAATTCACCTCCAAACATGGTACATTATGGCATCCAAACAGTTCAATTTTGCCCTCATCAGACCAGACCATGTTCTCCCAGTATTTAACTGGCTTATCCAAATGTTGTTCAGCAAACTTTAAACAAACTTTTTATTCAGCAATGGGTCTTGCGTGGTGACCTTACATACAGGCCATGGCGGCGGAGAGCATTACTCACAGTTTTCCTTGTAACAGTACCTGCTAATTCCAAGTCTTTTCAAAGCTATCCTCTGGTGGTCTTTGGCTTTTGGTCAACCATTCTGATTATTCTTTGCACTCTGTCAAAAATCTTGCGAGGAGCACCTGATTGGAGCAAACTTATAGTGGTATGATTGGCTTTCCACTTACGTATTATGGTCCCAACCGTGCTCACTGGAACATTCAGAAGCTCGCTGTAGATATGTGCCTGTAACCAAAGCCATCATTATATTTTGCAACAATAAGCTTGCGATGATCTTGGGACAGCTCTTTGCTCTTACCCATCATGAGATGTGTCTTGACTCACACCTTGGCAATGAGATCATTTTGTCGACCACCAATTAGGACTGAACCAGCTAATAATAATTTGCACTGACAAGGGCTGGATTGTTGTTGATTATAGATAGATTGTTGGTGTTGTTTTGGCTTTGCATGCCTTTTTGCGCTTCCCCTTCTTCACGTGTTCAGTACTTTTTCTCTGTGTCACACAATTTAATTTCTGAGTTTAGCTGTTCTACTTTCTTTGTATGTATGGATTACTTGGGTTGATTGCAACATCTGGTGAAATGTTCATGTCAATAGCACCTTTGGAAAAAATGGTGACGTCTTAAGTATGTAACTATATATATATATATATATATATATATATATATATATATATATATATATATATATACACACACACACACACACACATATATATACATACAATAACCTATATTATGACTTAGAAAGAACACTATAAACTTAAGGTGAATAAGACGTTTGTTCTGATTATTTTTTTAACTTTTATTTTTTTCCTGATAGTTTTTTTTAAATATATATTTTCTGCAAATAAGTGTGAATTCACTGTACTTATTTTAGCATTACAACAGAACAGCTTGTGGTTGTCTTTGCAGGTTCCACTGTAAATCTACAGCAGATTTGTAATGTCTAGTCAAATAGAAAAAGGTAAAGTCAGAAGTTCCATTTCAAAACTGGACAATTGGTCATAAATGTGGTACTGCTAATTCCAAACACAAGTCTCTGCAAAGGTTATAAAGTCTATTTTTGAGATATATATCATCCAAAGTCGAGCTTGGGTTTATGGAAAGACTCCGTCACTGGAATCCCAACCACACAATGAGCACTTCGCAAGGTAGTAGATCATATCGTACAAATACTTTCCATGTTGTATTCACACCCCAGAAGCAAGGATGTATTAAAAGTATGAAGGTAATACAAGACACATTTTGCAAACATCTATTTATTTTTCATTTTGATTGCACATCACAGCATTTTCCAATAAGCATACCTGGAGAAACAAACGTGTGTTTCCACATAGCAGACCACTGGCCTTATTGAGGAAAACACAACTAGGTTCCATTTTCTTTTTTTCATAACACAAAGGCCCAATGCTTTACAACGAGACTGTTTTTTCAATAAAATAAACATTTTCAACATGTTAAGGTGCAGCTGATAGGAGACAACATGATAGGACGAAACAACACAGCAACCATTCACTCTTTACTAAGGGTACTTTGCGTAAATACAAAGTGTGTGTCTGACGCACAATACAATTACACGCACACAGCAAACACAGCATTAATAAAAATATATCTTTCATCTATTAATAATGTCAGCCAAAATTACAGATATTGGTAGTTAGTCAGTATGACTAAGAAGAAGGTCACAAGTCCATTACACAATGTATTATTAGGGATGTGACAAGATCTTGTGTCACGAAATCTCACCAGGATAAAACGTGACGATATTTCTCCTCATAAGAAAAGTGGGTAGAAGATAGTCAGAAGGTTGTTTGTTTAATAGAAGTATATTTGCCTGGCTGTGTGTGAGTGATTGGAACCACGTTGTGCACACTAAAAACTGAACGCTAGCAAACAGAGCTAGCTTCTGCTCTCCTTCAAGCCAACGCTCCATGTCTACGCCAAGCATAAACCGCTAAATTGTCAAGTATTGGACGCCAAAAGGCGACGGAAAAACATTCTTAACACACTGGATTGCTTATGCCAGCAGCAGAAGCAATCCAGCAGTCTACAGCAGCCCAGAGATAATACGATACAGACGAATCTGTGACACACTTGACAGCTGCGATATCAGAGATGCAGAAGACACCGTAGAGCTCCTCAAAAAATATTACTATATTTTCTTTATCTTTCTATGATTTTTTATTTTAGGTTTTAGTTGTGAAAACAAGTTATAAGTTCATGCATTGCCCCATAAGCCCCCTCAACACCAGCCAATCAGGGTCCCTAAGAATTGTCACAACTCTACCACCTTGCATGGGGCCCTGCTTGAAATTCATGTTAAAACCTTGTCTCGCGAACCCGATATGTATCGTCTCGTGAAATGAGAGTATCGTCACACCCCTACGACGTACACAATGATGGTATGTGACGGCTGTTCATAGCAAATTTGTTATGGAATGCTTAAAGAGGCAGTGAGGTGCAGACGTGGATTGTACAAAGACTTCCTACCGAGGGTCCTTGGGAATGTCCTCATGCGGTCATTGTGGAAGAGGACCGAGGAGCGCCCTGTTTAGTCGGAACATCCACGCTGTTGTCATAAGGAGGAAAGAGCACCTGTACATAAGGGGAAGCAGATGGAGAACAAGCCTTTAAAAGAAAACTGCTTGCTTTATGTGAGCCAACATGCAGTCCAAAGCAACATTGTCATTATGTCTGACCAATGACCCAACAAACAACGACACGTTGAAGTGTCAAACAATGCAGCGTTTCATTTGGAATTCTAATCTCATAAGGAGTTTATGGACCTTAAATAATGAACTCCCTCTGACTGCCAGTGTAATTAGATTAGATTAGATTAGCTGTACCTGAATAAATCAATATCTCGGTCAGCTCTGCTCCTAATTGGCTCGTCATAATGTCATGGTATCATAGCATTATACCATGTTAGCATCAGTATAGTAGTGTATAGTGATACACTACCATAGTGTCATACAATCATAGTATCACACTAACATAGTCATGGTATCACAGCATCATAGCATCACCCTATCATACAGTAGTATCATACTATCACAGTGTCGCACTATCATAGCATCATACTATCGTAGCATTGTATCACACTATCATAGTATCACACTATGATACTATTATAGTAACATTATATTATAGTATCATATCATTCTGTTAGTATCATACTATCATAGCAGCACTATCATATCATCATAGTCCATCCATCCATCCCATTTCTACCGCTTGTCCCTCTCGGGGTCGTGGGGGTGCTGGGGCCTATCCCAACTGCATTCGGTCGGAAGGCGGCGTACACCCTGGACAAGTCACCACCTCATCACAGGGCCAACACAGATGGACAGACAACATTCACACTCACATTCACACACTAGAGCCAATTTAGTGTTGCCAATCAACCTATCCCCAGGTGCATCATCATAGTATCATACTATTTTAGTGTCATACTACTAATACTGTAGTATGATAACATCGTAAAATAACAGTATCATACTGTTGTAGTATCATATCATCATAGTTATCTTAATATCAGATCATTATCGTATTATACTATCTTAATATCATAGTTTCCTACTATTACAGTATTAGAGCCTCATAGTATCATACTATCATAGCATCGCAGTATAAATGATAAATAAATGATAAATGGGTTATACTTGTATAGCGCTTTTCTACCTTCAAGGTACTCAAAGCGCTTTGACAGTATTTCCGCATTCACCCATTCACACACACATTCACACACTGATGGCAGGAGCTGCCATGCAAGGCGCTAACCAGCAGCCATCAGGAGCAAGGGTGAAGTGTCTTGCCCAAGGACACAACGGACGTGACTAGGATGGTAGAAGGTGGGGATTGAACCCCAGTAACCAGCAACCCTCCGATTGCTGGCACGGCCACTCTACCAACTTCGCCACGCCGTCCAGTATGACTATTATAACATCATACTATCAGTGTCTTAGTACAGTTCTGCAGTATCATAGCATCATACGATCATAGTAACTGACCTTATGTTACTATAATAGCAGCCCTTCTCAAGGGGTGGACGGGGCCCCCTGGGGGGGAGTGGTGCGATACCAGGGAGGCGCATGTGACCTTGGGGAAGATGCTTTTTTTGCCGTACCAGAATATAATGAAGCGTATGTTGCACTTGGCTTCACTGTAAGCACGGTGGGAGACGAGGAACGACCGGTGTGTTGTTTCCTTTAATGTTAATAAGCTTAAAATGTTATGCAGAGGTATAATTGTAACAATTTTATAGACAAATTACACTATTTATAGTCACGGCGGAGAGGGAGGGGGCAAAAATTATGTTCTTCTTCCGGGGGGGGGGTAACATAAAATATTGGAGAAGCACTGCTATAATAGTAAGAACATACATAGTATCATATCATCACTGTATCATACTAAGATGACATGACACTATGATACATCACAGTATCATACTATGAGGACATGAAAATATCACACCATCATAGTATTATGGCATCAGATCCACAGAAAATGTTTCATTATTGTACATAACGGCTGTGGGAAGCTGAGCATATTACATTTACATAATACAATAATATAATGGATACATAATTAACAATTATTATAATTTAATATTAAGAGTATGTGAAAGTTCAACTCCTACCTTGTGTACTTCCGTGACAACCTCTTTAAATCTTTGTAATCAATCAGAAATATCTAGCAGCTAAAAGTCAAACATAGAGAAGTGTCAAGAGAGCATTTTTCGTATTATGCCTTGCAATGGATTTAAATGGGTGCAAGTAAAAAAATAAAAATTATGGTGATGGGACATTTTTTTTTATTATATCCAAAAAGTTCAGTGAGCAAGTTGTGTTATGTGTGACCATGTGTGTTAACTTTTTGTGCTGGTTGATTTTTTTTTTCTGCACCATGACTAGGAAAGGTTGTTTGGATTGGGTCATACAAGTAACTGCCGTGCTTGTGATGCAAGTACAAATCATGGTCACTGACCAGTTTCTCTCACATTGTCCGCAAGATGGTGACAAATTGCCACCTGTCAGACTCCTGGCTGCTTCAGTGGCCTAGTGGTTAGAGTGTCCGCCCTGAGATCGATTGGTAGGTTGGAGTTCAAATCCCAGCCGAGTCATACCAAAGACTATAAAAATGGGACCCATAACCTCCCTGCTTGGCACTCAGCAACACGGGTTGGAGTTGGGGGTTAAGTCACCAAAATGCAGAGGACAAATTTCACCACATCTAGTGTGTGTGTGACAATCATTGGTATCTTTAATCTTAATCTTAAAGGTGCCATATGTAATAATGTGGCCAAAAATGGTACTGTGTCACAGGCAAGATTTTGTAGTCATCTCCCTCTCTCCCTGACTGAGGTTGCCAGATACGCAGGTCAAACTTCCACTGCCTCTAACTAGGGGTAGAGGGGCTGGGACCATAAGAGCTGAATAGACAAGCGTTGTCAATAACAAATCTCTAACCAACAAATTTTGTACAGAAATTAGGCCATTTTCAGGAAGAAGTACATCATGCCTGTGTACAATATCACAACAAATGGCAATCATATGGTTATTGTCAGTACTATCAGAAAACAAAGACTTACACAAACAAACAACAAAAAAATCTTCTCCGCCTTCAATCGTCTCCATCTTTCAAAGGCATCCTCGATACAAATCCTCGTTTTGTTCCTGGCTTTGTCATGAATAAGTTGAGAACCTAAACAACGCCTTTTAGATTTACTAAGGTTTGACATGTTTAGTAACTTTACCAGTGGCAGTAGCCAGACAAAACGAAGATGGCGGTGCGTAATTGGCAACCTGGATGTGACACACTCACTGACTTTCTAACTGGTCAAACGGTGGAGGGCGGGACATCGAAATGAAAACAATCACAAGATTTCGGGGCTGTAAATCTAATTTTGAAATAAGCATATCCCGGCTGAACCACTGTTATCAGTCATAGAGGTACTCAAGAAGAAAATGATTTATTAATGCCTTTTGACATAGCAGGGCCATTTAATGATGACTTGACATGAAATTATTACATATGGCTCCTTTAAATTTAATATGAAAACTCCTCGCATGGCCAGGTTGCTTATTAAAATTGCACAAGTGCCGTGTCTCGTGGGCTAAATTGAAAATGGTCGTGGTTTGGACACCCCTACTCTAAATACACCATACTAGTATTGAGTTTTAATTGGCCTGTGGACCAGGTGTTCATCGAACAAAATGTTAATAATTGTGTTTGTAGTTTACAGTGCAGCATACGTAGCGTTGTTTGTAAAATTCTGTCTTACCTTTGTGTCATCGGTTGTGACGTAGAGTAGGATTTGTGCAGTGCCGCGGCTGCACACGTATCTGTAGCAGCTCCACACGCATGCTATCAGGTAAGCCTGGTGTAAAAAATAATGATTATGTACAGTGTGGCAATATGCACTCCTTTAACACCATCAATTTAGTATGTTTCTGTTCACATCTGACTGTTGCACTGTACTGTAAATCATACATTCAGTGAAAATTTGCAATCCGGAAAAATACCGATCCGACAACACATCATCTCTACAAGCCAGAAAAAAGGAGCTTTAACTGTTTTTCTTAATATTTATGTAATATGATAATATAATTGATAGTGTTGCTCCACAAACATGGAAGAGAACATACCTTGAAGGCCAAAATACAGCTGATGAAGAGCAGCACGACGAGGACCAAGCACACATTACTGAGAGCTGCAATGTCCTCTTTGTAGGGAAAATTGTCCGGCTGCAATAGGGGTGTGTAGAAAGTGTACATGAAGTACAGTATATTAGAGCACTATACTTGACCATATCCATAAAAGATGTACAAACACTTTAAAACATAACACCAGGCTGTGTTTCTTACCAATTGCTGCAGGTAATCCTGTATCGTATTTGGATAGACCACAATGCTCACAGCAACAAGGGTGTTGAGTGCAAAGTCGAAGATCTGATAGCAGAAAAACGGTATGATCCAGGCAGCATGCAACTGAAAGAGATGGTTTACATTTTAGATACGGGGACACCATCAAATAACAAAACCACTGCGATTAGTCTTTCGATTAAATAAATGAACTGTTCAAATAATTCATTAAAAGTTCTGAATATATCAGAAGTCGGTGAATATGCAGCTTTCATTTGACTAGTGGTTTGACTTTGTCTGTTTTCTTCCGGTACTTTCGTCGCACGCGCCAGTGCCTCAACCAATGAGAAGAGCCGAATTCTGTGTCGTAATGGTCACGTGTGAGGGTCCTGTCAGCTCATTGGTCCCGTGCTGCAGCTTTACCGTAAAATGCGATATAAAAGCGCCTTGTCATGCAATAATTCTTTGACATTTCAAAGACTGTTTTGATTTACACGGTAAACGGGACAAAGTGCGTCCCTTTACGGATTGATATGCATACTTTTGTTACTAAATACGGAACGATTCCGTTTTTCAAGGGACGGTTGGCAACTACAGAATCCTGCCCAATTACAATACTGTAAAAGCGTAGGGACTAGGGATCAGTATTGGCGGATTTATGTGAAATCAAATCTTTATCGCCATTGCCAATTAAGGTTTTTAATGTTGATCACAAACACCCAGCCCCTCTGCCTGACACTGTATTTATTGCTGGTGCTGGTGTGGAGGCGCTCTTATAAGCTAGGAATAATAATAATCACCTCCATTGCGGCAAATACACTGTACATATCTTACGTACCATTATCACTGGAGGACGAGGATAAACATGTTACACACCGAGAGCAAGCCCGAAGCAGGCATGCTAATAGCTAAGCTAACCGACCACTAAGCTACCTTTAAACAACACCAATAAAGAGGTGCTTAGTAAAGTTTTTGGAAGTGTAGATGGAAGCAAGTTACAGCAGAAAGTAATCAGTTATTAACATGAAATTACTTTCCAGAGTAGATTAACAAGAGTTAGAGAGAGGATAATATAACGACAATTGTTGGTGTATCTGCATTGTCACAGTCAGTACATGACACGCAAGAGGAGGACAGATCAATCCACAAATTGGTGGTGTCGATAACAAGGGTAGTATCATTATATGTGCGACACCAGAGTGGTTGTATCGATATTTGTATTTACTCAAAATAATATTTTGGTCATTTTTGTTAAGTTTTACATACTCATGAAATGAGTATGTAAAACTTGGAGGGCAGAGGATTGAAATTAGTAAATGTGTTTATTTATTGCGTACTATAGAATTTGTTTTGATCAAAAACTTATATGTAATTGATATAATAAGCAATACGTTTAATTAATGTGTTGATATTGTTAAATTGTCAATAGCACTCACCATAAGTAAATTTATAATTAATACATGTGATTGGTATTGGTATTGATATCAGCCAATTTCACTCATTGATGATCGGTATTGGAATAGGCAGCATAAAACCCTGATTGGAACATCCCTCACTAAGGAATTAGATACAGAGGGATAATCCAATTATGTCCCATTCTTTCCAATAATACGCATGAAGGTGTGCAACAGCAGAGCAGACTAATAATAAAACAATATTTAGTTGACCTTGTATGCACCATATGTTGCCATCCCACATATGAGTATCATCAGCAGGGAGATGGATGAGGCGATGCACATGTCTAAAACAGAAAGACAAGGCACACTTTTAAGAGAGTATTGTAACGTTTCAGAGTACTACAGAGTCTACGCCTGTAAAATGAGACAATCTAAGACATGTCAATAAACGTACTGTAAAATAGCAGATTTAGAAGATCCTGGCGCAGTGAAAAACCAACACAATAGAAAGTAAAATAAAATAATAGTTTTTAGGATAAGCCAAAAACACCCAAACAACTGGACAAACTATTGTATTTCCTGAAAACCACAATAAGAGACAATCCTTTGAATTCCGAAAGAACTTCATCAAAATATTTGGTAGAAAATGCAAAGGACTTCAACTGCATGAGAAGAGGGCTGCTGTGGGAATGTTGGGAGCTTTCAAATTGTGTGTAAAATGTCATGATGACGAAGAATCACACATCTGATATAAAACAAGGATTGCATATAAGATTGTCATTACGTTCTCCTTTCAAGAAATCACAAAAGAAGATGAGGACTAAAAAAGAAAACAGGCAAATGTATTTATGAACCGCTGAATTGTTTGTATTAACTTTCCTCAGAAGAAATGGAAGGAATCAAAAAATATTCAGCAAACGAATCATCAAGTACTTTATGGAGTATGATGACACATCAGAGATAGGTGATCATACCATTACTATAGCAGTGGTTCTCAAACGTTTTTCACCAAGTACCACCTTAGAAAACCCTTGGCTCTCCAAGTACCAACATAATAACAAACATTAAAATACAGCAGTGTAGCAGGCCTAAGTATTCATTAAAAACAAGGCAGAGGTTTACTTAAAGGACCCATATGTAATAATTTCATGTCAAGTCATCATTAAATGGCCCTGATATGTCAGAAGGCATTAATAAATCATTTTATTTTCGAATACCTCTATAACTGATAACAGTAGTTCAGCCGGGATATGCTCATTACAAAATTAGATTTACAGCCCCAAAATCTTGTTATTGTTTTCATTTCAATGTCCCACCCTCTACCGTTTGACAAATTAGAGAGTCAGTGAGTGTTTTTTTTTAATGAATTGATTGAAACTTTTATTAGTAGATTGCACAGTACAGTACATATTCCGTACAATTGACCACTAAATGGTAACACCCAAATAAGTTTTTCAACTTCTTTAAGTAGGGGTCCACGTCACATCCAGGTTGCCAGTTACGCACTGCCATCTTCATCTAGTTACTGCCACTGGTAAAGTTACTAAACATGTCAGACCTTAGTAAATCTTAAAGGCGTTATTACGATTCTCAACTTATTCATGACAAAGCCAGGAACAAAATGAGGATTCGTATGCCTTTGAAAGATGGAGAAGATTGAAGGCGGAGAAGATTTGTTCATCTGACGCCAAACTTACTAATTTCCTCCTTGATAGGTAAGTCAGGCATTTACGTTTTCTTATTACTTGTAATAAATGGAAATGGATATTTTGTATGTAAACTATATTGTCCAATACAGTCTATGATCTTGTCTGACAAAGCTAGTAAGTTCGTGCAACGAATGCTTTGATGGTGCTCCTAGTGTAATGCTTAGCATGCTAGCCCAGTCATGACATATAGGCTAACGGGGGAAATATATCCGTCATCGAAATGACAGGGCAAAATATATTTTCGACAAATAAAACCTATGTGGATATGGGTAGTGTCAGTGCCCATTTCCTTCTCAATATTGCTGATATGCTGAGGAAATGGGTTCCAACATTAGCAATGTGAAAACGTATGGAGACAACCAAATTACATAATAAAATAATTCTCATTCGTGTCGCCTACAGGCATACCTTGGTAAAATGTCTCCTCTTTAGTTTTTGGCGTACATTAGGCTGCTAAGCACGCTCTACTTATTTTCACCAGTATAACCATTGCTAATGTTGGTTGTAGTTTGGTTTTAGTCTTTGTTTTCTGATAGTACTGACAATAACCATATGATTGCCATTTGTTGTGATATTGTACGCACGCATGACGTACTTCTTCCTGAAAATAGCCTAATTTCTGTGTAAAATGTGTTGGTTAGAAATTGGTTATTGACAAAATGCTTGTCTATTCAGCTATTATGATCCTAGCACCTCGACCCCTAGTAAGAGGCAGTGGAAGTTTGAAGTGCCTTGGAGTAGCCCAGTCAAACGGGCTGGATTCGGCTGCGTATCTGGCAACCTCAGTCAGGGAGAAGGGGAGGGGGTGGGGACTACAGAATTTTGACTGTGATTGCAGTAGCATTTCTGGCCACATTATTACATATGGCTCCTTTAACAAGTATATTTAACATTTTTGGCCACTGTAACATTACACAACGTTTGAACAGTAACACTGTGTTTAAAATTTTAATTATGTGATTCTTGGTCGTACCACTAGATGGATGAAAAACTCAAACAAACAAAAGTCGAAGAGGAATTTCTAAAGCGCAAAAAATATGGCTAAAGTGGTGAAGCTGGATTTTCATTTGCACTTACATTTATTGACAGTTTAGTTAAATATTAAAAAATTCACCTATTTAAATATTCATTTTAATGTATTTTATCAATTTTAACTATTTCATTATCATTTAGCAAGATGGAATATTATTTTGTAAGTAGGTTGGATATAAATATTGATTATTATTAATATCAAGAGTAAGATTATTAATTTAGTGTTAATATTAGAGTGGGCCCTGGGCCCCTCTGTAGTGGAAAAGTTAGACCTCGAGGTCAAAAATGTTAAGAACCCTTGCTATAGTATACACTGAAGGAAATTATGTGCACTTATTAGAGAAAAAGCAAAAAAAATTTGTGTTTATTTACTGGCCTCCCTAAAATATGCATTAAAGCTATACAATGTGTTACATCTGATTACTCAATTAATTAATCAAACTAATCTATGGATTACTAAAAATCGATAGCTGCTGCCCTACTGTCAACAACTCAATTAACCAACTACTATAACCATCTACGCTAATCATCACTTTCTTCACTGGGAATGCAAGATATTCACAATGTTCGTACAAAAGGTAATTGGTCATTAATTATGTGTGATAAACCTGCGTTCATTCCTTTATCTATCAATGGTTGGTTAGAAAATGGGTTGCAGTGCCAATCTGTGGCAAAAAATCAGGGAACAGCTTAATCCCTGGAAAGTAGGACAAAAAAGGCTAACTGTGACTCTCACTGCGACCCACCTGCCATGTTTTTCTGTGCACACCTGCTCCAACTGTGAACAACTATGCACCTATAAATATTATGATCGTATATTATATATATATAATAATATTAGGCAGGTGTAACATATCAGTTTGACAACATGTCCTGTTTGGACGATTTGCTTACTTACTGGCATCATCCATGACATCCAAGTCATTAGCCAACTCAGCACTGGTCAGGTGGTACTGCTCAGGATCACCGAGTGCCGTGAGCAGGATGAGTAACACCACGGCGTTGATGAGCTTAGGGACACAGGACATATGGGCAGATAAGACAAACAATACGGAGGAGGAGGCAGGCCGTTTAGAAAGTAAACTCGCAGAGACATGTCAGGATTTCAAATTACATGTACTGAACTCACTATAATAAAAAATAAAGCAATATCATTATTATCTCATTTGTGGTGTGCAATGGCGTATCTATACTGGAATGTTATAGATATAAAATGAGTATATTTTACTGACTAAACAACTAAAAGCAACCGGCTTCCCAATAATGTACAACCATTTTTAAGCAAGAGAGAAAATGAAATTTAAAACATTTGTGAGCATATACAGTACTAAAAGAATTTTGCATACCCCCAAAATGGAATTAAATAATGGAGTAAAGAACTCAAAGGATGTTCTAATGTCAGACACTTGAAGAGACAGTATAAGCATAGGATGTTTACCAAGTATAGGGACGAAGAGGACGATTAATCGGATATAATCTATCATCTAAAGTCTGAATTTATTAGAAATTGATTAGTTTGTCGATTTAATTGAGTAATCGGATAAAATACCCTTAATATTCTCAATGCGTATTTCAGGGTAAATAGTTGAAATAATCAAAGAGTTTTCTGCTTGCCATAACGGTCACTCTTTTTTCCTCATGGAGACACATCGACACTGAAATTGTACTTACGTGCGTTAATAAAAAAAAAGTTTTTAAACTGCACTCTATTCAAGAGGCCCTTTGGAAACAATGTCCGTATATTTAAAGTTGCGGGCACTCTGTGTGACCTGCATTTTACATTTTTTTATTTATTACCCCTATTAAAGGATTAATTAAAGCAACAGAATAAAAATGTAATCTTTTTTCTAATCAAATTAAACAATTTTATCGAATAATCGTATATATATATATATATATATATATGTATATATATATATATATATATATATATACACACTGCAACGATTTATCGATAAAGTCTCTCGTCTATAAACAATATATATTTGTCAGTTTTAGCTGTAATACACTTTGTATTCATCTACTCATTATACAATGTTTACGTCACTCTTCGGGCGGAACTTATTATTTTAGTAATTGGGTAATCTATCAGTTTGTTCTATTCATCGAGTAATCGGATACAACACACTTTATAGCCTCAATGCGCATTGTAGGGAAAATAGTTGGAATAAACAAATATTTTTCAACTCACCGTAACCTTCATTTTTTTTTTCTAATAAATGCACATCATCATTATTGAAATTGCAGTAATAAAAACAAATAAATAACTTGGCAGTACAGGTGTACTCAACGAAGTCATCGGCATAGAAAACTACACTGACCAGAGTAAACTAATGAAAATATCTAATAAATGAAGTTTGCAATGTTTAGTTCACTGGTATAATACTACATGCATGTCATGAAGATCCTATCTGGTCAGATGATCAGGTGGTGGTAATGGAAAATTGTCTGGCAGTCTGAAACTAAATCCACCTGCTACCTGCAGAGAATTTATTTATTCATAGGGAGGGACACATCATCTTTCCATGTTTGCCTTCTGCATTACAATCACAAAATGGCAAATCAGTTACATTTTGTACATAAACAACATTCTAAAGTGTGCATAGGCATGTGAGCTCATGACTGTTATTAGCTGACTATTTTGAAGCTAACTAGTTAGGAATGATAGTATATTATCAGTACATTGTAAAGTCATCTCTAAAATGTATGATTGTATGTATACGCCAACCTGCCAGGGGAATACCGACGGAAATTAGCCTTTGGCCATAACCTGAAATATTTACATAAATTAATGTTTTTAATATGTGCTGTCCCTATTTGAAATAAAGAGAAACAATAGGTGAAATAATATTGATAGTGATGCTCACCATGTACCAGACCCCCAGGATGATGGTTCCTGTGCGGACATGGCAGCACAAGCAGCAGTTTGTGGAGTACCATTGGTTCAATGTCGTCATTCTGTCAAGCAACTTAAACACTTAAAAAAACAGCGTTTAGAAAACACCAACGTCCTTACTACGAGGGTCCCCAATGAATACTGACAAACACAATACCATCTGCCCGCCTTTGACCTGCACGTTGTTTATCTACGTGGGCAGATTAACCGAAGATAGCGCCAAACCTACTTCCGCTTTCAAATTAAAACCTTGAATGGATTAATCAGCGATTCTTTGAAATTAATTTCGAATTATCGTAATTTTATACATTGTCAGATTTATCGTATCAACCGTGCCCCACAGCGGTACATTTAGAAGGGTTAACAAGATGTAGATGGTGTGCTTTATTTTGGAACGTAATGAGAATATAACGATGTTTTATACGAACGTTACAAGACTGAAAAATTACGTATTTTGGAGTTATTTTATCACATATGTATAGTATCTGTATTATCGTACAAAAGCAATTTGTCATCGGGACTTTTATATTCAAAGTAGCACTTCCGGTGTGCGTGCACTTGTCAAGTGCTTGCTCGAACATCTCTTCTTGCTTTAAACGGCATACAGTATCCTTTTCATTTTAACCACCAGTTACTGTTAATGAAAAAAATTGTTTGTGGATCCGAGAAGACCAAAATTATCAAAATTGGTGCTCATTATGATCTGAAAATAGTGTGTAGATGTACCAACATAGTGGCAATAAAAACAGAATCAAACGTCCAATGTTGGTCTTTTT
This sequence comes from Entelurus aequoreus, assembly GCF_033978785.1. Taxonomy (NCBI): domain Eukaryota; kingdom Metazoa; phylum Chordata; class Actinopteri; order Syngnathiformes; family Syngnathidae; genus Entelurus; species Entelurus aequoreus. The sequence goes on along the minus strand of NC_084741.1, from coordinate 61,310,077 downwards.
ACATATGGCTTTAGCTGTACTTTAATTACAAACAAGTTTTTACAAAACAAGTCAAAGACTTTTGAATTAACTACAGTTGGAAAGTCAGAAAGAGTTTGAAGGTTGTAAGATCTTCAATCAGCAGTCATATGTAGTTAAAAACTGGAAGGAATCGGAAAGCTTGACACAGTATACCACAGAGAAGTTAATTAACCAGATGGACTTAGTCGGCTGTAATCTCACAGATCATGAAAATACAGACATGTTCACACTGTTGAGATAATAAAATATCTTCCAACCCTTTTCCACTCAACGATGCTCACTGTACCATCAAGGCTGACAAAGAAAAGGAAAGGCCAGTTCAGCAGTGTTGTCATGCTGAGTAACCGCATAGTCACCACAACAACAATTTCTTTACATCTACATTTCTAACTACTATATCCTTCACTTATTTTAATAGAATTACAAGACAGTATCAAAAGCATGTTTAAAAATTAATTCACAAAGCATGACGTTAGATTCAGCTGCTTCGAGGTTCACTTTTGATGATGATCCAGACTGACTGGATAAAAAGGTTGTCGTTTTTCAGTCAGGATTTAAGGTAGTCCATCAAGTCGACCATAGATCAGAGTTGTTTTCTTCTTGCATAATCAGGATATCAAGTCTTTTGCATGTGGTTGACTAAAAAGTGGACTCATGTCTCCCTCCTTGCCTTCTTCTTCTTCGATGGCTTGGCTGCTTGGCTTTCGTCAGGTTTTTCTGCAATAGCAAGAATAGAGGATGTTTACTTTCGATTTAGACATTTCCAAATTATTCTATTTCTCTGAAACAACAATCAAAAATAACTACTGAAAGACTGGTCATTAATGGCAGGTAATAATGTTTTAAATAATTGTCATCAGACTATAGCGCTCACGTTGTGTTGCAAGAGGGTTGATCTGAGCAGTGGCTTGTCCCTCAGGTAGCTTCGGTGGCACTTGTGTGGCGAGAGGTTTCTGCGATACGTTTTCCTTCGCTGATCGCTCCAATCT
>NC_084741.1:60966567-61001567 GCF_033978785.1 Entelurus aequoreus | reverse complement strand
CAGTGTAAGTCCACATTCATGCAGTCATACTTTATTACTGTTTAATAATAATAATTAAATAGTGCATCTTTTCTACCAGTTTGTCCCCCAAACCAATGACCCTCATTGGACACTTCTTCGCCGTGGCCGTGTACGCCATCTACTTCAACTTCAAGTCCGAGGCCTGGAGCACCAAACACCGAGCAGTTTTTAAAAGTGGAGCCATCCTCTTCCGAGCCTGCACTGTCATGTTTCCTCTCATCTACTCCGAGCTCAAATACTTGGTGTACTGAAGGAAGAACCCTTCCAAGGACGCTTGGAGCGCGTTTACATGCTAAATGTGCCTTAGGGACTACCGTACTTGTTTCTGTTTGTGTGTGTGTGTGCTCACCTATGGGCCCCTGGACTTGGAAGGTTGAGGTGGACTACACAAAACATCCAGCAATGCCTTATTTGAAACGACTGTAAAAGCACATTGCAATACAACACAGTACTACTGCACTAATACTGGAAACTGCAAAAAAAAAAAAGAAGTCAAATACATGAAATCCTGTGCTGGGAAACTAATAAATCACCTGCATTGTTTTTGACTGTCCCAACCCTGGAGAAAACACTTTTAACTCCTTTTTCTTTCCAGAGGCACAATGTGAAATACCGCTTTTTATTTTATATTACAAAAACTTTGTGTTCCTGTACAACCCAATAAAAAAAAAAGTTTCAGTGTAAGGCAACATCATTATTTTGATGAAATTATGGTTGTCCCGATCCAGTATTGATTTTAGTCCGATATCAGAAAAAAAAAGCAAGTATCAGTTCTGATACAAGCAGTCCTGCAGCCAGTTCACATCTAAATTTCCTCCAACGCGCGCAACTTTGGGCTTGTATTTTACAAAAAAGGTCAACATTATATAGCCTACAATGACCTAGCAGCTACGCAACAGTTAAGCACACAAGCTAGGCATACAGTGTAATAAGTGTCCTTAATTAAATTATACAATGTAACACATTTGACAGTATAAATCATTATAATTACAAAGTCTCCAAGGCAGAAGCCTATATCCAGTAACGAACGTGTCCGCGTCATTCAAATTACTGCATGACTACTAGGTGTGCATAAATAAAACACTCCACTTCCAAAGCATGCATCTGTTATACGGTGAATTTTTCATATCCAACATTGTCCTCAGAGTAATATCACTTGATTCAATCTTTCTTAAATTTCTACACTACAATATAATACAATTATGTATGATTAGTACTCATATATATCGTTATCGGCCAATATTCAAGGTTCCAATATTTGTATCGTATCAGAAGTGAACAATGTGTGTCCTGACACCGCGAGTTAAACTATCTGCACAATATAGTATTTTATTTTAGAGCTTTTAGCTCGGATTCTTCTCAGCATCTTGCGTTACAAGGACATGAAGACAAGCACGTCCGAATCATCCAAAAAAAACAACCCCACTCACCTTAGGCAGAGCCCAGACCTAAACCCAACTAGGAATGTGCAGGGTGACTAGAAGAGTGACACGACACGGTGAGCTTTTGCAAGAATTGTCCACATTGGTTCACGACCAACTAAAGCAAGAGTTTTTGAGATGGCTTTCCATACATTACACTTTAACAACCACTAGAGGGAGTATTCATCATTTGTGTCCACGTCACACTTATTTTATTACTTCCTACCACGTATGTACTAGTAGTACATACTGCACTGCAACAACGTAATACATATGTAGTACTACTACATATGTATTACGTTGTTGCAGTGCAGGTTTTTACATACACTAACAGAAGATAAACGTAAAGAAAAACTACAAATTAGGAATTAATTTTACATATTGCACTTGTATGTATAGATAAAATACAAAAAAACACACCCAGAAAAACGATCACAGTAATGACATAAGATGTTGTATACATTCTACCCTGTTCAGGGTCACATTGAGGCTGGAGCCTACCCCAGGCCACAGTATTTTATTCATGCTTTGAAGTCAGGGATGTTCAACTAAATAGTTTTGGGGCCACATATCCAGACAGCTAAGGACCAGGGAACCAGACTTCTCCATTCACTCTAAGTTGTATTTAGTATATTCTGGAGAACCAACCAACGTCCTCTACAGTGGACATTTGATTTTGGTCTATTTATTTGGTCAGAGTTACAAGAGCTCTCTGCTGTTTTAGAAGACCTTCTGCGTCAAAGATCATCTCCATGACAGCGCTGCATTAATGTGACTCACTGACACCTTTTTGAACTCGAGAGTTACAAGTTGAATAACTCAGATGAGAGGACCTACAATGGAACCTTGAGGAACACCGAGTAAGTACATTTATATTGTACTTCATATGGTTCAAATACAAACTGTACAATCAAAAGAAACAACAGAGACATTGTAAATAAAATAGTACTCATGACAGTAAAAATAATATGTATAAAATGATAGTGGAATGTTACTAGAATGCTCACACTACTCGTAGAACTAAAGAAATTGAACAAATGACAACCGACTACATTCAAAGTGAACAAAATACAACACCGTAGATACATAAATCATAGGGGTGCATAAAAATATTAAATCACATCCAAATCACAATTATTTATTCCGTTTTTAAATCGAATAATTTTCAAAGCTTTTTTTAAGAATACATTTTTGGATTAGAAACAATTGCCATTATTATTTCTGATAACTGTTGCTTTTATGTACTTTTGTATTGAAGTATTGTATTTGTATGTCCTCTCAATTTCTTTGTAAACGTCTATCCTAAGTATTGTACAGCTGTTTTCTTTTTATCAGATGGATTAACTTACTGTGATTTTTGTAAACAAAACTTTAAAAATAAATTTAAAAAAAAGACGATTTTCAGGCCAACAGTGCGTGTATGGGTAATACATCGGCAACAAAGAGCTTTTGTAACGTGTATTCTGTTTTGAAATGGTTTCATTATAGTTAATATACCAAATAATATAATATAAGAATCCTGTTCAATGGAGAATTAGTTCTGAATCCAATCCAAGAATCAAAATTGAAAATAAATTTAAAAAAAACGGACAAAAATGTGTAACTGCCAAAAGGAGAGGATTTAAAGGGCCCTGAGGAACGCCTCAGTAATGTAAACCACAAGTTTGGCTGGGAAGGTTCATATGTCAATACAAGGATCCTCCAATGTGTTTACACTTTACACGTCCAAGTTCCTCAAGACAACATCAGCACTTTAGTTGTTTCTTGTTCGTCTCTCAAGTTTTGAACTGGCAGAGTTGTAGAAGTGGCTCTTCAAAAAAAATCTGGTAACATAGAAATAGAGATGTCCGATAATGGCTTTTTTGCCGATATTGTCCAACTCTTAATTACTGATTCCGATATCAACCGATACCGATATATACAGTCGTGGAATTAACACATTATTACGTCTAATTTTGTTGTGATGCCCCGCTGGCTGCATTAAACAATGTAACTTTACCATGAATTGATTAACGTGGACCCCGACTTAAACAAGTTGAAAAACTTATTCGGGTGTTACCATTTAGTGGTCAATTGTACGGAATATGTACTGTTCTGTGCAATCTACTAATACAAGTCTCAATCAATCAATCAAAAACAAGGTTTTCCAAAATAAGAGAACAACTTCAACTACAGTTATGGAAAAAAGTGCCAACATGGCACTGCCATACAAAGTGCATTATTTTTTTTAACATGCCTCAAAACAGCAGCTTGGAATTTGGGACATGCTCTCCCTGAGATAATCCTGATACCCACTACAACTATGGCAGTGGTTCTTAACCTGGGTTCGATCGAACCCTAGGGGTTCGGTGAGTCTGCCTCAGGGGTTCGGCGGAGCCTCCGCCGCGGAGGTCAAGACACATCCGACTTATCATAAAAAATAAAAACTTCTCCCTATCGGCGTACTATGGATACCCCCAAACAATGTTCCCTCTAATTTTCCCTCTGATTTTCAGGTTGTTTGATTGATCGATTGGAACTTTTACTAGCAGATTGCAAAGGAAGAGAATACATTATATGAAACAGTACAGTTTACACAGTACAGTACATATTCTGTACAATTGACCACTAAATGGTAACACCCAGATAAGTTTTTCAACTTGTCGGGGTCCACGTTAATTAATTCATGGTAATGTGTGTGATAGGTTGTGAGTTCATGCACTGTGATGGTTTTGTTCTTTGAATAAGGTGATGTTCATGCACGGTTCATTTTGTGCACCAGTAAAAAAACATGACTTTGTCTTGAATTAGAAATTTTTTTATTTTTTATTTTTCACTAAAGAAGGGTTCGGTGAATGCGCATATGAAACTGGTGGGGTTCGGTACCTCCAACAAGGTTAAGAACCACTACAACTATGGGAAATACTATACTTTGACTTTCACAAAGTGCATCATTTTTTTAAACATGCCTCAAAACAACAGCTGCAAAAACAATGAAGGCACACAGCTTCAGTCCAGAGTATATTAGCCTACGTCCGTGTTTTACCGGATATGTACCGCTGTACGCGGCGTTTTAAAAAGTCATTAATTCTACTTTTTGAAACCGATACCGATAATTTCCGATATTACATTTTAAAGCATATATCGGCCGATATTATCGGACATCTCTACATAGAAACTAAAACTGCTAAAAGAGGACAACAGATTCAGACACTCCTTGTTATAACCATTAATTCATCTTTATTATTTATACATCACTGATACATGGTATTGTGGTGAATGGTCTATATTAATCTTGGTGACAAATACTGGTGTGGAAGACCAGGAAAGGGGGCGCGGGGGAGAGAAGGGGCCTTGGTCAGTTTGCCAGCGTACCTTACCTACCTGTCTGAGACTCACCTGGCGAGCCCAGAAAGCGAACCGCTGCGATCGCTCTGAACCCCCCTTCCCCCCTCAGAGTGATCCTGGTTTTTAGACACACACACAAGAGCGTTATGGCGTAATAACCTTATGGATATTGGTAGCAGCAAGCGTTCTACGAACAGTTAACATGGTGTGGGTAGAAAGTAAAGTACTGTACAGCTACTGCTAAGGAATCTAAGAACCTGGCTGTGACGCTCGGATTAAAGTGCTAGAAGCAAACCCACCAATCCACACTTCATAATATGTATTTATATAGCATCATTTACAGGGTAAATATACATTATATTGTAACAGCTGAAATATCAGCACAAGTAGATCACTGTCACACTTAACAGCAAAGTATATATGATTATATACAGCCATATAAAATCATATATACTGATATATAATTGTCATATATGCATGTAAAACAGTTAACCACGTCTCAGGCTTTTCAAACAAAAGTAATCGTGTATCAAGACGTAAAAGCTTTACACGGTCCTCTCGTCAACGGCCAAAAAGCCGCCGGGGTGGGAGGGGGCCCTGCGGGGTTATTTGAGGTCACAGGACAGTTATTTGCATATTCCACAAAATCTATTGCAACACGTTACTGTCTACTAACAGTACAACCAGTATCTGCGAGAGGTGTTAGCTGGACTCACACGTACACCCACTGAACACAACATCACGACAATGGCTGATGTGGCTATATGTGCTTTCACCTGCTGTGCTGGGACAGTGGACCACGGGAGGACTACGACACACAATACTCGAGTAGTTTAGCCTCAGAAGACAACCTTCCGCTGGACTTGAGGAGGGTGGGGACAAGGGACGACGACAAACAAAAGGTAAGAAAATAAACACCTCCAATGTACTGCAGCAAGTATTCTCTCATTGGAACCAACCTGTGGCGGCGAATCACTTGATTACGTCACCACGTGTAAAGGAATGTGTTCATCTTCCTCACTAAAGACCCTGACTCCACAGTGAGTAACATCCTACTGAATGGACAACGATGAGGGGGTGCTGGGACTCCTTGAGCTTATAGTACACATAAATGTGCAACACGCACGCCGACACACATACATACACACACACACACACACACATACACACAAAGAGTCCCCTTTCCAAGGCCTCACCATCACTTTTACATCTTCAGAGGTTCTTGACACGCTCTCCCCCATGCTGCAAGGTGCTGCACAGGGCGTTAGGTACCAAGATATACACCAAGAATAAAAAAGCTCCGGAATAACTGCAGTAGTAACGCACAACAAGCATCCGACAGCTGGCTTGCGAGGCCCAGTCGTGTGCAGTTAGGGTTGAGACGTCGCCATAGTTTTAAGGAGCTCCTCTTGCTTTGCCCTTTTTCAGGACTTGTCTATTCCCCCGTGGTGTGCGGTGTGGTTATTCAAAAGCCCAGATCTCTATGTCCTGCACATAGAAATCCTCCTTTTTGGACAGCATGGGATTCCCGAATGTTTTACAGGAGTGACTCCTGCCGTGGTAAAGGTCTCCATCCAGCCACAGGCCGAACTCACCGCTAGGAGAGAAGGAAACTAAGCTGTGTACACAACTGGAACAGAAAGGAAAAATAAAAGGACATGATCTCACCTTCCTCCACCAAATGCTAAAGAGTCCATATCCCCCTTGATAAAGAACATGTTGTCTCCTGTCCATTTGTACACCTGTTGCAGACACAACAAATAAATAAATGATAAATGGGTTGTACTTGTATAGCGCTTTTAACAGTGTTTATATCAGATGATATTGCATGACAAATCCTTGTTGACATCATTTAATATGTTCTGTGACATACTCATTAACACCAGGAAAACAGCAAAGATGCACATTTACCACCAGAGTTAACAGACAATTCATATGGTCAATTTCAACAAAGTCTCACTAAAGTGTAGAATTATAATTCACTTTCAACTGGTGATGTATTTGACTTTTTTAACCCATCTTCACCACAGCTTTGTCCCAGTGTTTGCATGGCTAGAGATTATACACACGTGAAAAATTCATTCAAAAAGGGGTGCTCAGGGAGACAATTACATTTCCGTATTCCTTATTACACACGTGCAGAAGTTTCATAAATTCTAGGAGGGTGCGTGTCTTGCCAGAACACCGGCTCAATTTATTGAGCAAGTCTAGCTCCAGTACGAAAAAGTCGCTGATAAGACACTAAAGGAAAAGGAATGGTTAAGCATGCTACACATTCACACCGAGCAGGACGACACAAATAGCAAAATGTCAAAGCTTCAATGAAAAGTAGGATTGATTGATCCAGATGTCAATACTGTCGACACCTAGTATAGTATCCTTACATAAACGATACCAAAGTGATTAGATCGATATTTTTCTTTTTCTTGTTATTACAAAATATTGTTTTTCTGGAGGTTTTTGTTGTTTACAAACTCCAAAAGGTAAGTCACTGGATACAGGGAGGCTTTGAGGGCAACACACAAATGATTTAAATGAGAGCCAATAGCAGTTTTTGCTTTTGTTTAGTTACTGTGCACTCGCCACTTGATAAAAAAAAAATTGTATATAGCATTTAATACCACAAATTGAATCAATCATTTCATTTACAGCAATACTAGGAAATTCTACAGTTAATAAGATTATCTAAAGGTGTTATTGTGTTTACTTAAGTTAAGTGCAAATTAAACATTTTCCGTTCTATAATCTATTGTGAAAAAATCTGAATGGGACTCAAAATCATATCGGGATTCGAGGCCGAAAATATTGATCGGGAAAATCTCGACTTGCAACCAATGTTCTGTATCATAAAGTTTGTATTCATGGCAGGTAAAAACCAGGTTAAAGCAACACGCTTAGTCTACACTACAAAAAAACAGACAGGGTCACACTGCTGCACATATGCATACTTTGACCTAACTTACTGCCATACAAACATGTGCTTAATTCTCAACATTTGTGTACTAATCATGTTCAAGGTCGCAGTTCACTCGTGCAGTTTGATGATCAAAGCCTGGAATACAAGAAGAGGGTGTACCTCAAACTCTGGGTTGAAGGTGAAGAGGAAGGTCTCTCCTGTGCCATAGAAGCCATCGCTGACTTTAAAGGGTTCTGACGCAAGGGCACCAAAAACCTGGTGCAAAAAAGACACAGGACTTAGGTGAGATGCTCCATCATGTTCCTGTGCTGCAAGATTGCGTTAAATCAGGCAGGGGTTCTTCACCTTGGGTCCAATGACCCCTATGTGGATGGATTTCAGGGGGTCCATGAGGATCACAATAAAAAATTAACAATTTCAAAAACTTGTTAATGTTAATTAAAAAAATTAAATGCATCATGTACTTTTTACGTCCTTCATTTTAAATTTTGGTAATAATTTCTGTATGGGGCAGCACAGTGGAACAGGGATTAGTGCAAGTGCCTCAGAATAAGAAGACCCTGGGTTTGATCCTGGGCTCGGGGTCTTTCTGTGATTTGTGTGGGTTCCCTCCGGGTACTCCAGCTTCCTCCCACCTCCAAAAACATGCACCTGGGGATAACTTGATTGGCAACACTAAATGGTCCCTAATGTGTGAATGTGAGTGTGAATGTTGTCTATCTGTGTTGGCCATGCGATGAGGTGGTGACTTGTCCAGAGTGTACCCCTTGACCCAAGAGGGACAAGCGGTAGAAAATGGATGGATGGAATTTCTGTATGGTCATATGTAAGAGGCAATACAGTCTTAGGGCACAATTCTGCTGTTTTTGCGTAGGTGTTTTTCATGCTTGAAGTGACGCACATTTATTTATTTTTTTAGAAATTTCTAATATTTTTAAACACATTTTGGAGAGCACCTCAATTTCGTTGTATATGTTGTTTTACAATGCCAATAACGCTTATATCAACAGTATACATACAGTATATTCTCTCACCTAGAATAAGTGAGGAAAAAGTGTTTAAGCATCGAATGAGGGCAGGCTCATTACGAATGAGGCGCATCAGGATGGAATTAAGACACGAGTCTCTTTGTGTGCGTGTGCTTGCAAGGGTGAGCATGACAGCTGATAGTTTGATACCACCTGTCAAAATATCAATCGGATAAATATAATATTTCTATTAGACAGTCACATACTTTCAATGCTTACGGTGCACCAAAAATGGTTGAATGCACTTAACATTAGTTTGTCTCTGGATGTCCAAACACGGCCGATACATACTGTACCTTCCACTGTGGCCACACTTTTCTTTTCTTCTACTCAAGCAGACAAGCCAATGATGTGCCTTTTAAATTTTGATGGTTAATTCAGAGTGGCATTATGGTCCTTTAATCCTCACCTCATTTGATGTTTCCAGGTGTTTCAATTGAAGCTATCGGAAATGATTTGATAGCTTTCTGGAAGTCTCTTTTATCTTTTATTACCGGTACATGTGGTGTACACTTGCAATATAATGGTTCACTTTCCGTGGGCGCTGGTCTTATTACTACCTCAGAAAGCGCGTAGGAACAAACAAAAAGTACTTACCGTAATATTACGGACTATAGTGCACACCGGTATATTAGTCGCACACACTAAATTTTAGGAGGGGAAAATATTTTTCCACATAGTAGCTGCACCCGACTACAAGCCACAGATATATACGTTGTGAAATTAGTTATTTACACAGAAATACTTTGTAAATGTTTATTCACATACCTAAATTGTTTCCAAAGTGAATCTTTATTCACATACCTTAATTGTTTCTAAATGGTGTTTGTAACACGGCAGTAAAACGGCTTATCAAACAAAACAGAATCAGCTAAACAAACTCAATAACTCCATGGTGAGTTTACTGAGGAATTTGTAAAACAAACAACACAAAAATAATTCCATTGTAAGTTAATAATACTTACACAGACATTCGTAAACGTGTTAGCATATAAGGTAATACTAACGGCGATAGCGTCATTACATTACAATAGCATGTACAAATATGCATGAAAACACTCCTACAGACATCACACATGGGACGGTTTAGTAAGTATAAACAGTTTTAATCATACTGTAAAACTTACAAACCCTGCTTGGAGTTATGAATGAAGAATCCATACGCACTAAACAGAAGGAAATTGCAGCATCTGCAGCAAGTGAACTCGTCCAAAAGATGGTGCTATAGCACAAACAAAGAAACACTTTCTCAGTGTATTTGCTTGTTTTTTTTTAAAACTAATTTTACTGTGGCCGTCAGCGAAGAAAAGTCCGGAACTTATAATAAATTGATGGGAGAATGCGAGCAAATCCAGATTTGACAGGGAACGCCCACATTTAAAGTTTGCTCCACCCAAAGTGCGCATCTTGGATGAAGGCATCCAAAACAATTGCAAAGCTTTTTTTCATTTAAGCACATGGTAGAATATGGCCCTGAATGAATAAAACACATTGTTCATCTTCCTACCTGTCAATGTTTGCATTTAAAAATAATGGGAATGTTCTGGGAAAATAGTGGAAACACACATTTTGAATCACCCTGAGGTAGGGTTGTACAGTATACCGGCATTAGTATAGTACCGCCATACTAATGAATCATTTTTGGTAGTATATCGCCTCTGAAACGTACCGGTCAAGTAGCCCCCCCCCCCCCAAAATGTATATTATGTTTATAAACTCAGGAAGTATGTCCCTGGACACATGAGGACTTTGAATATGACCAATGTATGATCCTGTAACTACTTGGTATCGGATTGATACCCAAATTTGTGGTATCATCCAAAACTAATGTAAAAGTATCAAACAACAGAAGTGATTATTACATTTTAACAGAAGTGTAGACAGAACATGTTAAAAGAGAAAGTCAGCAGATATTAACAATAAATTAACAAGTAGATTATGTTGACAAAATAATAGAATGATAAATGACACAATATGTTACTGCATACGTCAGCAGACTAATTGGGAGCCTTTGTTTGTTTACTTACTACTAAAAGACAAGTTGTCTTGTATGTTCACTATTTTATTTAAGGACTTAATTGCAATAACAAACATTTGTTTAATGTACCGTACCCTAAGATTTTTTGTTAAAAATAAAGCCAATAATGCAATTTTTTTGTGGTCCCCTTTATTTAGAAAAGTACCAAAAAGTATCCAAATAATTCTAGCACCGGTACCAAAATATTGGTATCGTTACAACACTACCCTGAGGTTTAAATTACAAGAATGGGAATAGCGCTCAAAAAGTCCAAAATATTGGATATTCTCAGAGAAAACCGGATGGTTCACAGTTATGTACATATTTGATGTAAAGTTGTGTGGGTCAATAGCTTCAGTGTTTCCCACACATTAATTTATTTGTGGCGGCCCGCCACGAAAGAATTACGTCCACCACAAATTTAAAAAAAAACAAAACAAAAAAAAAAAACTTTTTTTTTTGTCCTGTCCAGCTTCTCAGGCAAATCATATAGTTGATGTAGATGCCCATATAGGCTGTTCAGATTTACTTTACAAAAGAGAAGTGTAGGATACTTCTCTTGTTGCCTTATTTGTATTTGACCACTACTGTTTTCTGTTTATTTGTTACTGACTGTGGCAGGACACCTCTGCCTCTGTTTCACTTTATGTTGCTGGTAAATAATATGGTTGTAGTAGTAGGCTAAAGTTAAATTCTTTAGTATGCACTAATTAAAGGGGCAGAGCTTTAAGAGACATTTTAGCTTTTATATTTTATAAGATATATTTTTTGTAAGAACCACAATTAATACATATATTTCAGTGAATAACTTATTGTATATAAATATGTACATAACGTGTTGTAATTATATTGTAAAATGGATGGATGGATGGACGTTTAAAACAAAACTTATTATTAATTAGTAAGTATACATTTTTTGAGCCTTTTTAGAGAAAATCATATCATTGTAGTAAATTATGCAAATTACTCAATGATGTCATGGTGACCACGCCCTTTGCCACGCCCCCACTGCTACAGGTATCTTGGCCGTTTATGGGAAACACTGAGCTTCCATCGGATTCTTAAAATGATAATAATCACTGTTACATTGACAGCGTACCTGTCCGTCGCTGTCCTTAATGACCATGAGCACGGGGGTGTCTTGTCCCTGCATGGCCCTGTACAGCGACTTGATGCTCATGCCATGTTTTGATGTGCCAAAAGCAAGAGTCCATGGGTACCCGATAGTTCGTGGTGGTAGATTCCTGGCAAGCTATGTAACAAAAAAGAGAATGAAAACACCAAACAGGCCACAGCAAGCAATGCTCAATTACATCTGTGGTGACCTTTTTACATAATTTAAAGAGTAGTAAAACAGCTGAAAACACACACACACTCACGTCGCTGGAGAAAGTCAATTAGGACACCTCATGAAAAGGCTCCCCATAAGTGCCAACAGCAACTTTGCTACATGAGGAGGAAGGCTGGCAAATGCACTGGCCTAAAATCTTCCTTTGAGAAGATCAGATAAAACCCCAACAGCCTAAAGAGGCAATTTTTAACAGAAAGAATAGCAGCAGTTTTGTTGTATGGTCTTAAACATTGTGTTCACCCTAATAGTTAATCAGTCTAATGCCTCTTCTTGTTGGTTCAGCACATTTTGCTTCTTGTGTTGCAGCCGCAACAAAGTCCTGTAATGAGCGCACTGAAAATGATGCCACCAGCAGATGATGCTACACTTGGGTCCCTTCAAGCGTTCATGATTAAAGAAAGTCGCATATTGCTAATCTATCGGTCAACGTGACAACTGGGACTCATTTGGAGGTGTGTGAGTATTTGTCAGGGCAAAATGCCAAACAGTGCAGATACAGTAGGAGGAGATATTGTTTGATCCATGCAGATTTTTTTGTAAGTTTCCAAAGACATGAACACTCAGAATTGCATGGTGGGTTTCTTTTAAAAAAGGAAAAAGTATACCAACAAAAGAAGACTCAAACTATCTTCCCTAAATTTCTAGTTGTGCTAAACAGTCATTAAATCTGTTTTGATATTTACATCAATAATTTTTTCCCAACAATTGAACAACCTTAGGGAATAACTATGTCTTTGCAGTCACACATGACTTACAAAAAAATAAAAAAGAGAGCCACCATCATGGATCATTGTCATGTGAGAACCACAGCAAACCGCAGGAGATCTCACTTTGTCCAAAGAAGAGCCAGCCTCAACAAAGGTTGTTCAAAAGAAAATACAGTACATACAGTTTGTGCACAATTATCAGGAGAGTGAAATTTTTGAGGATTCATTTTATTATGGAACAGCTGCAGTACTAATTAAACCGCCAACCTGATTTTCTAAGGGAGTAAAAATATATGTGTGCAGAATTATAGAGCAACTTTTTTAGTATGCAGAGTTACTATGCAACTAAATGAAAAACTAACATTCAACTTATTTATTTTACAACCTATTTGTTTTAATCTATTTTAGTGAGTATAAAGAACCAACTGAAAATGTACTGAATACTTTGTCCTTCTGGCCACTACAGCTAGTTTGGAAATAATGGCTTCCTGGTCGCTTCACATTTGATTCCTTTCATTTTTTTTTTTATTCGGTATTTACGGTAATTTGCCTCTTTGCAAAAAACATTTGATTGTCCTTTGATCACTGCAAGAATCATGCAACTTTCTGAAACACAGTTCACTGGTACCTCAACTTAAAAGTACCTCAATAAACAAGTATTTTGTTATACAATATGTTTCTTAGCTTTGTGTTATGCTTTAAGTTACGAGTATGCTGTTTTTTTTTTTCTTGTTACATTTTAACATTGTGGTGTTTTGGGGGCGCCAGGCATGAATTAACGCGACCCCGAAAGGGACAAGCGGTATAAAATGGATGGATGGAACTTGATTTCAATTCATTTTAATGTGTGTGGCTGATTTGAGATAAAACTGGAATGTTATTGAAATGGTAAAAGTGAGCTGGATAAGGAACAAGTTACAAGGCCATTAAATTTGCATTATGCCTTAACAGTTCCCTATTCAATGTAATGATTTATTCCTGTGTAAAATAAAACTTTAAAAAATGCATGAAATCTAATAGTTTTTTTTATTGTGAAAGTCTTGACTTTGGATCAGATGATGAAATAAAGCCATAAAAATCCAGCAGCACTTAATAATTGATTGTGCTCAAACGCAGCACATTTGACATACTACTGTATATACGTATAAGCTCATGGTTGATATGTAGAGATGCACAAGGCACTATACCTTCTCAATTTGATCAGCCTCCAAGAGATCACTTGGTTCTCTTAGGTTTGGTTTGAAGGTTTCAGGCTCCAGCTCAGTCTTAATGGATGTTTCATGCTTGGAGTTCACCTCTTCCTTCGTGGTGATCTACAACAACCAACACCAGTCAGAGATGTATGCATTGCATAACAATGTTAAATGAGGGTCGCAAACAGCACAACCTACAACTAACTGTAGATCATTACAAAGCTACTTTAGCTACAACTACTTTGACTACAATCTAGATGATGTAAATAATATCACATTGGCAGTATCTGGGTAAAGTGGGACACTTAGATTAGGGCTGCACAAAAAAAGTAAACCTCAATTCACAATAACAAGCAATCCTTTTTTTGATGAATTGAGGACACACCACTGCCTGAGCAGATCAATGGAATTTCCTTTTGTTGTGAATGATAGTAGTCAAGTCAAGTTTAGAAGCATGCCATTTTTTCCCCCAAAATTATTCCTGTGTAGCAAGAAAGTCGCCCGTCAAATGTCCTTTGAGGACCACACATGAAGGACAGAACGACTATTAGAAGTTTTTTTTTAAAGCAAAACAAGCCAGTCTAATAATATTAATACTAAAATGTTATTTCTATAAAACGGAAGCACGTGGGCCTGGACAAAGTGTGTTTTAAAATATTGTCCCAGAGAATTGCAAAAAAAAACGTGATTCACATTTTTTGCAGAATTGTGCAGTCCTAATTCAGATGTAATCATATAAAGAGAAGATAATCTACTAAACATTTTAGGTAGGCAACAGAAGAACCACAACCTTAATATCTTCAAATTTGGAGTTTTGACACCAGAATATTTCCTGCATAATTTATAGCCTTTTGCACTACCCTGTTGGGCCTTTTTGGACTATTTACATTTCTCAATAACGCCACCACTGGTGGTTACTGATGTGTTCATGTTCGAGGCCTCATTCACACTGGGGCTACCTATAAAGCTAGCAGAGGACACTGACCCATTCGGGAGAGAGAAACACTTCCACCCTCTTCAACTCACCATGTCTTCTGGCACAGCGCATATCAACTTCCAGCAGTTTTGTTGAACAATCACATTACCCTGACCAGACTTATTTCTGACAGTCACACACAGTATTTGTTTATCTAACACAAATGGCCAGCAATATCTAGCTTCTAACCAGACGTTTAAGAACACGAGGCAAATAAGTCTGACTCATGAAGATAAGACAGTTGTGATGACAACGTCATCACTCCATAACAGGGCAACTTTTCCGTACTCAAGTGATACACTTTTTCAGTCAACTGCTCAAGAAGGAAACATTTGTATTTGCCCCATAAAACAATGACATGCATTATTTTAGTCACTGCAGCAACAGATCTAGGTTTGCAAATGCATTTATGTGCAACAACAACTGCTGGGATGGGCAGTCTGGCTCCTAAAGGAGACTGTTGGCAGGGAGAGCAGGAGGGCTGGGTGAAACAAAGAGTGAGTGGGCACACAGGGTTGATCAGGGCACCTGTAGTCGTTTGCAGAGTGAGCGCAGATCTTCGCTGTTTAGAGCATCGATCCGACGGTGGTACTCCGTCATAGACACTACCTGGTAGTACAAAGACAGGAATGGGTAGTACATACAATTCTGCTAGGTCTAGCAATGACTAAAGGTTTCTGAAGTCACACATGTGCCGAAGCACTGTGATGCAACAGAGGTCTTCATAAGAAGAAAGGAGCCGGGGCAATTTTAAAGCACTCGGCCGTTTTGCATGTTTGTGTAATATGTTTAATAGCATCCTTTTGGACACTGTGAAAAGACTAAAAATATTAAGCAAACTGCTGTTCTAACAAAACAACAAACGGGTTCATTAATCCAACACGACCAGCGATGATAGTATGATAGAGCCATAAAAATACTAACTTGTAGGTGAGAAAGCTTCAGTTACAGGCTGCATTTACACTGCAGGCTAATTGGGTTTTCATAAATGAATGCATATGTCCTTTATTATATTTTTCAAAGAAAAAAAACAAAAAACTACCATGTTTAGACACATTCTTAAATTTCTGCCTTTTCTGTCTCAAACAACCATACATTGTCATTTATAGCTAACAAATGTATTGAGCTCCATTTTAAAATATATATATTTTCATGTACTTTCTGACCAGACAACAAGCATTCATCGACAAAATCAGCAGATCTGTCTGCATCTGCAGTCAAAGAAAAAACGTTATCCCGGGAACAAAAGTATTTTATGTTTGACTGCTTTTATCCTCCTAAGCCCTTGGCTATCAAGGCACACTGTGTTTGGAGCAATTCGCAAAACTACAAGTCCAGACATATCGACATGGTGACCTTCTAAGCATGGATTTAGTCCAACAAAGTCACACCCCAGACAGCCAACTCAATCAGGACACACTTTTTTGTTTTACAGAGTAGAAACAGTAGTACATGCATTATGATAGAACTTTATAGCTTGGGTTTTCGGGAAAAAAAACAACATTGTCAAAAACGCAACAATAAGTCCCTTTTGCAATGCAGAAGCATTAGCCGGGAACTGTTCGAGTTTGAACTGCCAAAACTGTTGCTTGTCATTTTTAGAGGGAGAACAGACTGAATTTAAATTTGTACATAAATAGCCAATTATACAAAGTAAGAGTGTAACGGTATTGTAGATACCGTGGAATTGCGGTATCAAAGTCTTCACAATAATGCTGTGATGTGTGACGGTATCTATCAAAAAATTGGTGAGTGTAGTTTTTCTGGCGCTTCAGTGTTGGCCGGGTCTGAAAATAAACTACATCTCCAAGAATCATCTCTGCAGTGCAGGACCACCATAAGTGTGGAACACCATAAGCAGGAAGTGAAGTGTCACAGTAGATAAGAGGAATTGTTTTATTGTGGACATAAAGGTCATCAAAATCTAGGGCGAGGGGCTGGGGTCTTTTACAGTTGCACTCGGGTGAAAAGCAGGATACATCTTAGACAAATCACCACTTCATAAACCGTTACCCAGAAAATATATTTGAAGCCAGCGAAGCTTAACATCAGTTTTTGAGGTATGTACACAAAAGTTCAATTGTAAATTAACTTTTCTGAGAAACTGCATTTTCCAAGCTGAAATAAAAACATGTGCAGTTTCTAATAATCAGGCTTCCTGCAGGTTTCAACAAGTCGAAATCAAAATCTAAATTTGATTAATTGTCTAGCCATAGTTGATAACAGCACTTTGATTAACTCACAGACTGGTGATGCTGCTCATTTACTGAAGAAGTAAATTAGCACGCTAATGACTGGGTAGCTAGCTGAAATGCTAACATGAATACCAGAAACATTGACGTCTTCACCCATTAAGAAACAACATAACCCAATCTAAACACATTGTTGTCTGGGCAACTAAGCTATTCAGGTCTGCACATTGAAATTACAAGCTGTGCTCTCTTAGAACAAAGTGATCAATCTATGGGTTGATTTAGTGTCCTTTTTTGTTGTTATCTCTTTCCAAACAAATTGGGCATATTTTGTTGTTTGTCCATGAAGATGGGCTTATAGTGTTGATACACATACATACATACACTCCTACTACTACAAGAGAGTAAGAACAACAAATCAATGATTGAAGTGACAATCTTGCAATCCTACAATATCCTGTTTGGGGACAAGGAGACTAAAGCCATCAAAGCACATTTAATCTCTTTATTGACTAGCGCTTACACAATCCAGTGAAAATATTCACAGAGCGTCCATCACTGCCGGCAAACTGCCACTGCTAAGCTAACAAACAAAGCTGAGTTAAAATTCTGCTCTGTCGAGTCCTGGGCGATGTATCGATATCTTCAAGTTTTTTGTTACAGACTATTTAAAAAATAAAAAATATTTTCTTTCTCCTCTTACCCAAGTATATTTATTGCCCCAAGGAGCTTCCGTGCCTTCCAACCTTACTTCCTTAGCGGCACACCGAGAAAAACATGGATAACGCTAACAAGAGCGACATATTTGTTCCAAAGTAAAGAATAGTGACAGTAGTCTGGTTCTGCGGCAACAGACGTGGAACAAATGACACCACACTGCAAAGTTTGTTTAAAGGCAGCAGAACAAAAAAACTTATTGCTGCATATTGCCCTGTCTGAAGACACTTCAAATTGCTTAACAGAAGTTCAATCCAATCCTATCCACTTTATTTATATTGCACATTTAAAAAAAACAAAACAACAATATAAATTTCACCAAGTGCTGCACAGAAGTTAAGAAAAGCATACTAGAAGAGTCAGTAATTTAAAACATTAAATTATAAAAGAGTAAATACATAAAATACATCAGAGAAAATAAAATAGACTAAAATCACACAACTCTTATGCTGGTTTAAAAGCCAAAGAGTAAAAATATGTTTTAAGACGTGATTTAAAAGTCATTAAAGAGGGAGCCGTCTGAAAAACTATAGGGATATTGTTAGGTTAAAGTTAAAGTACCAATGATTGTCACACACACTAGGTGTGGTGAAATTTGTCCTCTGCATTTGATTCATCCCCTTGTTCACCCCCTGGGAGGTGAGGGGAGCAGTGGGCAGCAGCGGTGCCGCGCCCGGGAATCATTTTGGTGATTTAACCCCCAATTCCAACCCTTGATGCTGAGTGCCAGGCAGGGAGGTAATAGGTCCCATTTTTTTATAGTCTTTGGTATGACTCGGCCGGGGTTTGAACTCACAACCTACCGATCTCAGGGCGGACACTCTAACCACTAGGCCACTGTTCCAAAGTTTTGGAGCCACAGTAGAAAATGCACGATCACCTCCGGATTTTAAACGGGTTTTAGGGACGACAAGAAGAAACTGATCAGCTGACCTCAGAGACCTTGTGGGGGTGTACATTTTTAAAGGCCTACTGAAATGAATTTTTTTTTATTTAAATGGGGATAGCAGATCCATTCTATGTGTATCTTGATAATTTCGCGATATTGCCATATTTTTGCTGAAAGGATTTAGTAGAGAACATCGACGATAAAGTTCGCAACTTTTGATCGCTGATAAAAAAAAGCCTTGCCTGTACCGGAAGTAGCGTGACGTCGCAGGTTGAAGGGCTCCTCACATTTCCCCATTGTTTATAATGCAGCGAGAGCCATTCGGACCGAGAAAGCGACGATTACCCCATTAATTTGAGCGAGGATGAAAGATTTGTGGATGAGGAACGTGAGAGTGAAGGACTAGAGTGCAGTGCAGGACGTATCTTTTTTCGCTCCGAACGTAACTTAGGTACAAGGGTTCATTGGATTCCACACTTTCTCCTTTTTCTATTGTGGATCACGGATTTGTATTTTAAACCACCTCGGATACTATATCCTCTTGAAAATGAGTTGAGAATGCGAAAAGGACATTCACAGTGACTTTTATCTCCACGACTATACATCGGCGAAGCTCTTTAGCTACAGAGCTAACGTGATAGCATCGTGCTTAAATGCAGATAGAAACAAAATAAATAAAGCCCTGACTGGAAGGATAGACAGAAAATCAACAATACTATTAAACCATGGACATGTAACTACACGGTTAATGCTTTCCAGCCTGTCGAAGCTTAACAATGCTGTTGCTAACGACGCCATTGAAGCTAACTTAGCTACGGGACCTCGACAGAGCTATGCTAAAAACATTAG
This sequence comes from Entelurus aequoreus, assembly GCF_033978785.1. Lineage (NCBI taxonomy): Eukaryota > Metazoa > Chordata > Actinopteri > Syngnathiformes > Syngnathidae > Entelurus > Entelurus aequoreus. The sequence continues at coordinate 60,981,962 of NC_084741.1, read as the reverse complement.
CTATCCACCTACGCCAGCTCTCATCTGCTCATCAACACCCGTGCTCACCTGCGTTCCAGCGATCGACGGAGCGACGAAGGAGTTCACCCGATCATATATGCGGTTGGCGGCCCGGAGACGGAGGAAGTCAAGGTGAGGTCGGCGGCTAGCGCGTCTGCTATCCATCTCAAAGTCCTCCTGGTTGTGTTGCTGTAGTCCACCGCTAATACACCGATCCCACCTACAGCTTTCTTCTTTGCAATCTTCATTGTTCATTAAACAAATTGCAAAAGATTCACCAACACAGATGTCCAGAATACTGTGGAATTATGTGGTGAAAACAGAGCTTTTTGTATTGGATCCAATGGGGTCCGAATACTTCCGTTCACTCCGTGACGTCACGCGCAAACGTCATCATACCGAGACGTTTTCAACCGGAAGTTTCGCGGGAAATTTAAAATTGCACTTTATAAGTTAACCCGGCCGTATTGGCATGTGTTGCAATGTTAAGATTTCATCATTGATATATAAACTATCAGACTGCGTGGTCGGTAGTAGTGGGTTTCAGTAGGCCTTTAAAAAGGTCTGACATATATTGTGGCGCTAATCCGTTAAGAGATTTAAAAACAAACAATATTTTAAAATGAATTCTAAAATTAACTGTGAGCCAGTGAATGGATTCTAAAATGAGGGTGATTTGTTCATGTTTTTTAACGCCAGTTAAAAGGCGAGCAGCAGCATTTTGGACTAACTGCAATCGAGCGATTGAGGCCTGGTTCATACCAATGTAGAGGGAGTTGCAGTAGTCCAAACTTGATGAAATAAAAGCCTGGATTACCCACTCAAAGTCGTTAAAAGATAAAACTGATTTAATTTTTACTAAACGTCTTAGATCAGGGGTGTCAAAGTCAAATGGACGGAGGGCCAAATAAAAAATTTAGCTACAAGCCGAGGGCCGGACTGTTCGAATGTTCATTGAAAAATTTTTAAATGACGCATATAGTCTAGTGAACCTAATTGAACCTACTGAAAACCTAACAAATATATTCCAATATGATCAGATAAATAAAGCAATATTTTCTTATGGCTCTGTCAGTAATCTTTAATTTTCAACAGACACAAAAGACAAATTTCCTTTATATAAAAATCCCCATAACATGAACATTAAATGAAAGAAACCGGTATTCAAGGCACCATCAGTAGCCTATATTTTCTATTTTAGCAAAAGTGGGCTAAATTTACTTCAAAGAAAAAAACAATAATAGCAATTTTCTATCATCCACTCAACTGAAATATTTTTAAAATATAATTAAATTGAAATACAATAAAATAAAGTGCAAAAATCTATAAATCAAAAACAACACTTTGTTTAAGGAGAAGTAACATGCAGTGAAAACAAATATTAAACTTTAACTTTTAAACTTGAATTGAGTAAAAACTCTAAATATGTGATTGCACAGTAATGTTCACATTAAACCCCCCTCCTCCCTCCGTGGGAGGGAGGCGAGTTGGGTGCCCGAAACCCCCCGCTGGTTTCGGCCCGCCCCTTGGCGCGCGTGGCACGGCGGGCTCCGAGACCCGACGGCTGGCCCTCGTGGCTTGACGGCGGGCGCGTCCCGACGGGCCGCGCGTAGGGGTCAAACGCAGAAGTCTCAGGGCCTCGTGGTGAGGGGGTGGCCTGCGGGTTTCGGCCCGCTTGACCCCCCCGCTCCGCTTGGCGCGCGCGGCACATGACGGGTTCCGCCACCGACGCTCGGGCTGCAGCCCGACGGTGGTGCGGGCCCGGCGGTGACGCGCGGTTTGGGGAAACAAAGCAGAAGTCTCAGGGCCTCGGGGCCGGGTTTCGGCCCGCCCCCTTGGCGCGCGTGGCACGGCGGGCTCCGCGACTGACGGCCGGGCTGCAGCCCTTCGGCCGGCAGGCGCGTCCCGGCGGGCCGCTCGCCCCCTTTCGGAACCTTGGACCGGCATCCGCTTGGTGCGTGTAAAAGATCTGCGGTCTAAAAAAAAAAAAAAAAAAAAAAAAAAAAAGATCTGCGGTCTGCGGGCCGGTTCTAATAATAAATCAAGATCATCCCAAGGGCCGTAAAAAACCTTCTCGCGGGCCGGATATGGCCCGCGGGCCTTGACTCTGACATATGTGTCTTAGATGATAGAAACTAGATTGTACAACGGAGTTAACCTGCTGCTCCAATTTAAAATCATTGTCAAACTTAAATCCAAGATTTGTGACTGTTTTAAATAAGACATCAGGGGGTCCAGGTCACTGGGGTGAGCAGTCTGTTTTACTTTTGAGTCAAATAAAATAATTTCCGTCTTCTTCTCATTTTAAGTTTAGAAAGTTTACCGCCATCCATGCTTTTAGGTCTTCAAGACAATTTAAAAGTGATTTTAAACTTGTGTCACTTTTCTTTTTTAAAGGGACACAGATTTGCGTATCATCCGCATAAAGATATGATTTTTTTTTTTTTTTAAATGGGCAGGATGTACACTGAAAACAGGAAGTTGCTCTTTGTGATGCCCAATGTGTTTGTTGTGCTGTAATTTTGTGTGTTTGCAGAGGACTTATAGTTAGTGTCTAGTGGGATTCAAAATTGCAATGATACTTAACTATTAGCTCCCTTTGGTGCACGGGCCTCAGGCTATGTCTACACTAAACCGGATAACCCCTTAAACAAATAATTATTTAGCCTAAGCATCGTTTCAGCCACACTAAACCATCGTTTAAGGTTCCCCTCCTTGTGCTTTGTATTACCTGGTCGTCAAGGGAAGACAATGGAAAACGGCAAATGCTTTTGGACTGGCAAAGCAGACCATATCAGTTATTGTCCGCCATGTATGTCGCGGACTCAACGTCTAGGTCCAGAGTATATAAAGTCACAAAAAACGAATGAACAATGAAGGTGAAAGCAAAAGTGTGAGTGTCCTGACCAGATATCTAGAACCCTAGATTGATTGTTGTAAAATGTTTTTTATCACATTGTTGACGTGCCTAATAAAGATTTTATTAATTTATGATGGCTCAGGTGTGATTCACTACAATAGGGCCCCACAGCGCACTGGATTCCAGTTAACTGAAATACCACAACACTGGATATTGTTCAGATAAGTAACATTTTATTTAAGGAACTTTCACACAAAGCAACTCTGGAGGTGACTATAACGTGCGCATTTTCCACGCATGCGTACTAGGTTGCGTTGCGCCGGCTGACGGAGGGGGTCTTTATTATGAAGCTGGCTGTGGTGCGTTCTTTCTGACGTCACTTTTTGTGCAGGGAGCGGTCTTTCTGGCGTCACTTCCTCTCCGAACTCAGTTTGTAAACGATCAATGAGTCCATACAAAGCTAAGAGCCGGAGATTCAAGTACTAACCCGTGTAAAGAATTACCCGAGTAGGGGGACCGACCTTAAACGATAGTTTAGTGTGGCTGAAACAGGGCTTAGGCTAAATATTTGTTTAAGGGGTTATCCGGCTTAGTGTAGACATAGCCGGAGTAGAGAGCCACAAAATAAGGACCTGCGCCCGCAAAAAGATGGCGGGCCGTGAGTTTGAGACCCTTGTTTAACCGCACCTGATTGTAATGGAAAAAAAGATTTATGCCTCGAACAGTGCTATTGTAGCGGAAATTCACACAAACCCTCCCATAAATCTCAATCCCCAAACACAAACCCTGAAGCACAAAAAGAACAACCATTGGTAGGGCAGTGAAGGACACAGCACACCCCAAGAAACATACAGACATGCTCGCCCACACCCAAACAGGTTTGTATACATGCAAGAGCATGTTTAAAATCAGCAGCCTGAGTCGGACTACTTCACAATTATGTTTACTAAACACCAACAAAGTCCCAAATCTTTAATACTTTTTGCTCATCAGTTCTTTACCAGCATCGTCAAAGCCAAAATAAAAGGACTAACCAACACATCTAATATCTAAAAGCAAAATATATTGCTGCCTAGTTCAAGGCGACATCATAGTTTACAGAGCATTATCATTACTGCCACCTTGCACCACAAACTTTAGAGCCGCTTTGCACCTTTAATCGCCGGTATGATAGCACCAAGCGGTCGTAAAGGTCAACATTAGTGTTCACTTTTGTTTTTAAAACTGCCAGAATAAGAACGAGACTGGCGTTGCTTTGCTCGTTAGCTTTTGCTAGCAAGCTAGCGCGTCTGGCCAGCCATAACAACAGCATGTGAACGTTCAAGTACTATATCAACGTACTATATCTGACACTGCAACTATAAATAGTCAACATACACGGGTATACTTAGGTGTCGGTCGTTTCTCTTGGTTCTTTACCCTCCTAGAAAACATGTCTTCATCTCTGGGCGAGGATGAAAGTACAAAGTGGCATTTCAGCACGCAAGTTCCTTATCCGAGATACACATAATAGCCTTGTACACTACCAACCTGACTGACTAATAAGGAAACATTTTCCCCTGAAGGGATCATCAAGCGAACTGATTTGAGTGACATCACCACAAGCCAATCACAACACGGGACAGGAATAGACCCCGATTTCTATTGGTTAAATATTTCAACCTATTCCAAGACTGGACAAATTTAAAGCAACCGCAACACCAGTCCACCGACTAGGTCAGGGGTCGGCAACCCAAAATGTTGAAAGAGTCGTTTTGGACCAAAAATACAAAAACAAATCTGTCTGGAGCCGCAAAAAGTTAAAAGCCATATTACATACAGATAGTGTGTCATGAGATATAAATTGAATTAAGATAACTTAAAGGAAACTAAATTACCTCAAATATACCTACAAATGAGGCATAATGTAGCAATATGTACTTATAGATAGCCTAAATCAGGGGTCACCAACCTTTTTGAAACCAAGGGCTACTTCTTGGGTACTGATTAATGCGAAGGGCTACCAGTTAGATAGACACTTAAATAAATTGCCAGAAGTAGCCTATTTGCTCAATTTACCTTGAACTCTGTTATTATTAATAATTAATGATATTTATCCTTGTGGAAACACTGATCATCTTAATGATTTCACACAATAAATATATATAGAAACAGATAAATATCAATATGCAACACTTTATTTTTATATTTTCTCTAAGTGCACATTTTTCAAATTGAACATTTTCAAATGATCACTTCTAAGACAGTCTTGTGAAATCACAATATCCAATTTTAACTAGCTAGCCACTAACATTTTTTAACAAATCATGAATTACTTTGCACCATGTTTGTACAAATAATAACTCATGTAAAATACAAAAGCAAACTCTCAAATTTTTAAATCATGTCACACTTTGAACTGGACACCAAATCTGTTATCTGTTTCTTTGTCAGTTAGTGGGAAGCCTGGCATTGCATGCTGTTAACTAGTGTGTTGTACTCTGGTGTGTAACTTGACACTGCAACTCTGAGTGAGTCTTGCAGATGTGCATCAGTGAGGCGTGTTCTGTGTTTGTTCTTGATGAAGTTCATGTCAGAAAAGGCTGATTCACAAAGATAAGATTTTTCCTCATTGTTTGCGGAACATTCTTAATCTTTTGGACATATTTTCACAGCAATCTGGCCTTAAGCTTAATTATGATAAATGTAAAATGTTAAGGATCGGAAATCTAAAGGGAACGTCCTTTCGAATGGAATGCAAAGTGCCTGTTTTGTGGACAGATGGACCAGTTAACATACTTGGTGTTGTTGTCCTAGAAAATCTGGAAGATCTAGGCTCAGTAAATTATGATAATTGACTAAGAAAGCTGGACAAAATTATGCAATTATGGAAAGGGAAATCCCTAACCTTGTATGGTAAAATGTCTATTGCCAACTCGTTAATTATTCTTCAATTTATTTATTTGTTTTTGTCATTACCAGCTCCATCACAAAACTTTTTTAAGATTTATGAGCGGAGGGTCTTCGATTTTGTCTGGAACGGCAAACCAGAAAAGATTAAAAGAAAGGTTTTGTACAAAGAGTATGAATATGGGGGCCTGAAACTTCTCAACCTTGAAGCTATGTGTCTGTCTTTAAAAGCATCAATTGTTCCAAAGATGTATTTAAACATTGAGTGGTACACAAATGTCCTGTTGGACAAAAAACATGTACTGTATCAAAATAAATTGTATCCTTTTTTACAAGTGATCCCCTCCCAGAGAGTCTGCTGGGAAACATGACGGGGTTCATAAAGGAAACAATCCACTCATAGTGGTGTTTTCAATTTTATGTGCCAGAAAAAAGAGACGATATTTTGCAGCAGTTAATATGGATGAACTCTAATATTGTAATAGATGGAAAGCCTTTCTTTTGGAAAAATATGTTTGAAAGAGGAATCATTTTTGTCAATGATATTATCAATGAGAATGGTAAAATTATGAAGTATGATGAATTTAGAGCTATGTATGGTGATGCTTGCTCAAGCTTTTCATTTTATCAACTAACTGGAGTAATTGGGAAAAGATGGAAACAAATAATTAATTATGGAACTACTAAATTATTAGTTTGTAAACCTCTAATAAGAAATTCTAGTTGGCAAAAAGGAACTAAAATAAATAGAAAAATATATAATTTTTATTTAATAAAGAAATCTTTGAAGGCTGCCTCATACAACACAAATGGAAAATGGGAGGACTTTTTTGACTGCCTGTTGCCATGGGATGCCATATTCAAACTAATCTATAAAACCACTATCGATGTGCAAAATCGTTATTTTCAAATTAAAATTATTTATAACTTCTTACCCACAGGGAAAATGTTAAAATTATGGAATATGACAGAGTCAGATGATTGCCGATTTTGTTGTCAGGAGCCTGAATCCACCCTGCATTTGTTTTGGTATTGTCATATTGTGTCTTTGTTTTGGGTGGAAGTTGAAAAAATGTGTTTAAGGATTGGTTTGTTTATGAAGCTCAATGTGGTTTCTGTTATTTTAGGAGAGTTCATCGACAATCATGATTTAGTCAATTTAATTATAGTACTCGGTAAAATGTTTATTTTTAAGGCCAAAAACAGATATTCACTTAGTATTACTTTCTTTAAAACATTTATTCAGTATTTTCTAACTTTAGAAAGTTACATGGTTGAAAACGATAATGATGCCAAAAAACATTAAAAAAAAGATGAGAAGCCCTCAAAGGCTTATTTTGAAAGTATAATTATGTTTATAGATTATATGATATCTGTTGTTGTGTTCCCTAATTTGAGTGACCTGGACATAATCTGGACTGTACATAAATGCTTATTTTGAAAATGTAATTTTGTTTATAAATTATATGCAATCTGTTGTGTTCCCTAATTTTTTTCTGTGTACATGAATGAAGGTGTGTGTTGCTGAGTCCGACTTGGACATTATCTGGACTGGGCCTGGTTTAAAAAACCCTTTAAACAAATCTAATGTCATTGACAACCTGGTCTGTTGAAGATAAGGCCCTTTTTAAAAAAATAAAATAAAATAAGATAAATAAATAAAAAACATTTTCTTGGATAAAAAAGAAAGTAAAACAATATAAAAATAATTACATAAAAAATAGTAATTAATGAAAATGTTAGTGGACCAGCAGCCTATACAATCATGTGTGCTTCAGGGACTGTGTCCCTTGCAGATGTGTTGTCTATGTTGTGGGAACCAGAATATTGGTAGCAGAAAGAAATAACCCCTTTTGTGTGAGTGGGTGTGGATGAGTGTGCATGGGGGAGGTTGTTTGGGTTGATGCACTGATTGAAAGTGTATCTTGTGTTTTTTCTATGTAGATTTAATTTTTTTTTTAATTTTTTTTTTTTAGAACAGGCCCGCGGGCGACTCATCTGGTCCTTACGGGCGACCTGGAGCCCGCGGGTTAGCATCGATTAGCTTGCAGTCATGCAGTGACCAAATATGTCTGATTAGCACTCCACACAAGTCAATAACATCAACAAAACTCACCTTCGTGCATTCATGCACAACGTTAAAAGTTTGGTGGACAAAATGAAACAGAAAAAAAAGTGGCATAAAACACGTCCTAGAAAGGCGGAGAAAGTTATACATGTAAACAAACTACGGTGAGTTCAAGGACCGCCAAAATTAGTAGGACAAAACGGTGCTCGCCAAATACTCGAATCAGTGAAGCATGTTTAATATAAACAGTGTGCTTTATAACAATTAGGGAGGTTTGTGTCATGTTTGTCCTCCTACAGAAACCATATTAAAACAAAAAATATATTTTTTCCCCCTCATCTTTTTCAATTTTTCATACATTTATGAAAAAGCTCCAGAGAGCCACTAGGGCGGCGCTAAAGAGCCGCATGCGGCTCTAGAGCCGCGGGTTGCCGACCCCTGGGCTAGGTTGATACATACGTTTTAAAGGCCTACTGAAACCCACTACTACCGACCACGCAGTCTGATAGTTTATATATCAATGATGAAATCTTAACATTATAACACATGCCAATACGGCCGGGTTAACTTATAAAGTGACATTTTAAATTTGCCGCTAAACTTCCGGTTCGAAACGCCTCTGAGGATGACGTATGCGCGTGACGTAGCCCGGCGAACACGGGTATGCCTTCCACATTGAAGCCAATACGAAAAAGCTCTGTTTTCATTTCATAATTCCACAGTATTCTGGACATCTGTGTTCGTGAATCTGTTGCAATCATGTTCATTGCATTATGGAGAAGGAAGCTGAGCAAGCAAAGAAGAAAGTTGTCTGTGCGAAATGGACGTATTTTTCGAACGTAGTCAGCAACAACAGTACACAGCCGGCGCTTCTTTGTTTACATTCCCGAAAGATGCAGTCAAGATGGAAGAACTCGGATAACAGAGACTCTAACCAGGAGGACTTTTGACTTCGATACACAGACGCCTGTAGAGAACTGGGACAACACAGACTCTTACCAGGATTACTTTGATTTGGATGACAAAGACGCAGACGTGCTACTGTGAGTATGCAGCTTTGGCTTCTAAACATTTGATCGCTTGACCGTATGTGCGCAACTTTTTTTTGCGTATGTACGTAACTTTTTTAAAATATATAAGCTTTATGAACCTTGGGTTAGGTGAACGGTCTTTTGGGCTGAGTGATTGTGTGTGTTGATCAGGTGTTTGAATTGTATTGGCGTGTTCTATGGAGCTAGGAGCTAGCATAGGAGCTAGGAGCTAGCATAACAAACACGCAGGTGTTTTTATGCAGGATTAATTTGTGGCATATTAAATATAAGCCTGGTTGTGTTGTGGCTAATAGAGTATATATATGTCTTGTGTTTATTTACTGTTGTAGTCATTCCCAGCTGAATATCAGGTACCGTGAGTATGCAGCCTTGGCTGCTAAACATTTGATAGCTTGACCGTATGTGCGCGTCACGTACGTAACTTTTTAAAAATATACAAGCTTTATGAACCTTGGGTTAGGTGAACGGTCTTTTGGGCTGAGTGATTGTGTGTTGATCAGGTGTTTGAATTGTATTGGCGTGTTCTATGGAGCTAGGAGCTAGCAGAGGAGCTAGGAGCTAGCGTAACAAACACGCAGGTGTTTTTATGCAGGATTAATTTGTGGCATATTAAATATAAGCCTAGTTGTGTTGTGGCTAATAGAGTATATATATGTCTTGTGTTTATTTACTGTTGTAGTCATTCCCAGCTGAATATCAGGTACCGTGAGTATGCAGCCTTGGCTGCTAAACATTTGATAGCTTGACCGTATGTGCGCGTCACGTACGTAACTTTTTAAAAATATATAAGCTTTATGAACCTTGGGTTAGGTGAACGGTCTTTTGGGCTGAGTGATTGTGTGTGTTGATCAGGTGTTTGAATTGTATTGGCGTGTTCTATGGAGCTAGGAGCTAGCAGAGGAGCTAGGAGCTAGCGTAACAAACACGCAGGTGTTTTTATGCAGGATTAATTTGTGGCATATTAAATATAAGCCTGGTTGTGTTGTGGCTAATAGAGTATATATATGTCTTGTGTTTATTTACTGTTGTAGTCATTCCCAGCTGAATATCAGGTCACCCCCGGCTCTCACAGCATCTTCCCTATCTGAATAGCTTCAACTCCCCACTAGTCCTTCACTTGCACTTTACTCATCCACAAATCTTTCATCCTCGCTCAAATTAATGGGGAAATTGTCGCTTTCTCGGTCCGAATCTCTCTCACTTCATGCGGCCATCATTGTAAACAATAGGGAACTTTGCGTATATGTTCAACTGACTACGTCACGCTACTTCCGGTAGGGGCAAGCCTTTTTTTTTTATCAGATACCAAAAGTTGCAATCTTTATCGTCGTTGTTCTATACTAAATCCTTTCAGCAAAAATATGGCAATATCGCGAAATGATCAAGTATGACACATAGAATAGATCTGCTATCCCCGTTTAAATAAAAAAAATTCATTTCAGTAGGCCTTTAATAGGTTTGTACCCTACCAACCTGACTACTAAGGAAAAGAATTTCCATGAAGGGGTCATAAAACGAAATGATTTGAGTGACATCACCACAAGCCAATCACAACACTGGACAGGAATAGACCCTAATTTATATTGGTTAAATATTTCAACTTATCCCAAGACTGGAAAAATTTAAAGCACCAGTAACACCAGCCCCCTTGTACCCTACCAACCTGAATAATAAGGAAACAATTTCTAAATTAGCCTTTAAAAATATCCATCCATCCCTTTTCTACTGCTTGTCCCTTTCGGGGTCGCGGGGGGTGCTGGAGCCTATCTCAGCTGCATTCGGGCGGAATGCGGGGTACACCCTGGACAAGTTGCCACTTCATCGCAGGGCCAACACAGATAGACAGACAACATTCACACTCACATTCACACACTAGAGCCAATTTAGTGTTACCAATCAACCTATCCCCAGGTGCATGTCTTTGGAGGTGAGAGGGAACCCACACAGTCATGGGGAGAACATGCACACACAGCCCGAACCCAGGACCTTCTTATTGTGACGCACACGCACTAACCCCTATACCACCGTGCTGCCCCTTTCAAAATATATCATATAAAAACGAGCTAATTTGAGCTCTAATTTTACTGAGGCACTCAGAACTGCACACAGTAAAACAGCTGTCATTCTTGTGTATTCAAATAAAACAAACTGTCTGTCTGCACTTTCATACATACACTTGGCATTTTGAGTGCTTAAGTGCATACACTGAGAACAATAAAAACACCTTTTCCTAGGAGTAGATGTTGCATTCATCATGACCCTCCAGTGGTAGATTCTGACTACACCCCCAATAATCACCACCTTGGCTACATAGCAGAAGCTGACTCAAGTAGTAGCAATTCACAATTAAAAAGAAGGTAAAAAGAAGCAGGAGTGGATAACTCTTGCAATCGTCATTTCTGGTAAGTGTGCAACAACAGTAATTCAATTTAGGACGGTACTACATTGCCCGTAGTTACCAAGTATGCAAAGTACACAATCATAACGCTATGTTTTACAACAGCGTATTGAGTCATTAGGTCTATTAAATACATTTCACAGTGGGGTATTATTTCTACTATCTGGGGCAGCCTTTCTCAGGACTATAAAGTGCGACTCGGCACCAGGACCGGCAGATATCTCAGCCTGCAAGATGCGCACTATCAGTCAGGCTTTTTAAAATTATGATTACATGCATGACCAAAAACAACATTGAATACTCTCAATGTGTCATTTGCCATACAGTTTTGGCTTGAAACCAGAAAAACTTAAGATATTTTAGAGACAAAACACAACAAGCCACTAAAGTTCTTTTGACAGAATAAGGTGCCATCAAACACTGGAAAGAGTAAATATGCTGATGTTCTTTCTAAAGCCACGGCAGCTTCGTATGATATCTGACGATTCAATGGAGAAAAAGTGAGTATAGTGGGAGAAAGGAGTTTGCCAACGTCAACTAATTTGATCATGGATGTCTTGACTCTGAGAACCACTGATCCACACCAATTAAGTGAGTAAAATAATTGCAATAATTGCGAATAGCGCTGTGCATTCATAGAGCACAACCATGGTTCTACATCCATGTATAACTGCCACATTTTGTGACTGTATACTGAGGGAAAATGAAAAAGAAACAAAAGACATTTGAAAATGTAAAAAAAAAAAGTATATAATCAGTGTACTGGGGTAAAGATAGTCCAAATTAAGATAACATTTAAATTCTGGAATAATGTATTACGATGTTGGCTATTTCCCATTCAGCAAAATAGATTGCCGAATGCAGGCCAACATTAGCGACTGTCACACAGCATGTAATGGCTCTACAATACACTGACTGAGAAGAGTAAACAATTACACAAACATGCAAAACACTTTGGTTGGAAGTTTAGAGTTTGCAATTCCAAGCAAAGCAAGTGTTCACACAGCATACATAAAATACATGTGTGGTAAAGTTCACATACACGTTACAATAGAAATCAACAAACAGCGTGGTACACAGAATTCCAAATACAGAAGCAGTTTACAAAACTAAAGTGTGATGACCACAATACAGCACATTTACACAGAGCATTGCATAATGAAAGCAAAGTGTTGTATGTTGACCTACAACAGTGTAGTCAACAATACATCACAAATGATCTTGGTTTCACAGATGATGAATTAAAGGATAGTAAAAAACTATGATTAATTCATTACTGTGAGCCTGGTGAGAAAACAAAAGTGAATTTGCGGCAAGGTTGCCTGGGTAGATCCTACCTCCCACTCTTTGACATTGAGGTCAGTGATGGGCTCGTCCTCAGCACTGTCAGACACCTCGTACTTCTTGACAACCATAAAGCCAGGTTCTTGTGACATTCCTCTGACCCCTTCACCATACATATCTGGGCTCCACTGCATGAAGAAGACATAGAGGTGGTCTGACCTGGGGATGGGAAGTGGGCACACATGAAGAAAAATCCATCACAAATGTTTTACTTAAGCACCAACAAATAAAAAATACATACCACTGATCAGTTAAACATTTCGGTTCGATCAAAACAAAGTAATTTAACATTGAAGCCGTGATCAAAGTATCCAAGGGTGCCCGTTAGGTAAATTGTAAGCTACCGGTAGATAGCGGCGGGTGTGTCAGTCGATCGCCAGGCAGGCATTAAAAAAATAGGCCTAAACATTAGCAATCATCAATCTTCACTATGACGTCACTTTCATCACTTGATGGACATTCACGGCACGGCGTACCTACAGTCAAAAGTCTAAAGACCGACCGCACAGTTTTTGTCTTCACAATAAAAGTGCTGCTCTATCCTGCCTACGCTAACAAAATAAGAGTCTCAGAAAGCTAGCGCACACAAGCTAGCAAGCTACAAAGTTTTACGTCAATGTATTTCTTTTAAAGGATACGAGTATGAAACCTGGACAAATAAGATGTCAAAAAACAACCACTTCCATGTGGTATTGGACTCCACAATGTAAATTTGAAAATGTGGAAGTTATCAGCACTACTGTGAATCCTGTCTGATTCCAATTAATGCAAGTCATCAGAATCAGGTAATACACAAACTTATATTCTTGTCTTCATGAAAGAAAGGAATCTATATGTGTTAAACATGCTTGTATTTTTATTAAAAACACCTTCAAGATGTTAACAAAAAACAACTGTTTCATAAATAAATACATAAAATAAATAAATAAAAAAATAAAAAAATACAAACCCTGTTTCCATATGAGTTGGGAAATTGTGTTAGATGTAAATATAAACGGAATACAATGATTTGCAAATCATTTTCAACCCATATTCAGTTGAATATGCTACAAAGACAACATATTTGATGTTCGAACTGATAAACATTTTTTTTTTGCAAATAATCATTAACTTTAGAATTTGATGCCAGCAACATGTGACAAAGAAGTTGGGAAAGGTGGCAATAAATACTGATAAAGTTGAGGAATGCTCATCAAACACTTATTTGGAACATCCCACAGGTGAACAGGCAAATTGGGAACAGGTGGGTGCCATGATTGGGTATAAAAGTAGATTCCATGAAATGCTCAGTCATTCACAAACAAGGATGGGGCGAGGGTCACCACTTTGTCAACAAGTGCGTGAGCAAATTGTTGAACAGTTAAAGAAAAACCTTTCTCAACCAGCTATTGCAAGGAATTTAGAGATTTCACCATCTACGGTCCGTAATATCATCAAAGGGTTCAGAGAATCTGGAGAAATCACTGCACGTAAGCAGCTAAGCCCGTGACCTTCGATCCCTCAGGCTGTACTGCATCAACAAGCGACATCAGTGTGTAAAGGATATCACCACATGGGCTCAGGAGCACTTCAGAAACCCACTGTCAGTAACTACAGTTGGTCACTACATCTGTAAGTGCAAGTTAAAACTCTCCTATGCAAGGCGAAAACCGTTTATCAACAACACCCAGAAACGCCGTCGGCTTCGCTGGGCCTGAGCTCATCTAAGATGGACTGATACAAAGTGGAAAAGTGTTCTGTGGTCTGACGAGTCCACATTTCAAATTGTTTTTGGAAACTGTGGACGTCGTGTCCTCCGGACCAAAGAGGAAAAGAACCATCCGGATTGTTATAGGCGCAAAGTTGAAAAGCCAGCATCTGTGATGGTATGGGGGTGTATTAGTGCCCAAGACATGGGTAACTTACACATCTGTGAAGGCGCCATTAATGCTGAAAGGTACATACAGGTTTTGTAGCAACATATGTTGCCATCCAAGCAACGTTACCATGGACGCCCCTGCTTATTTCAGCAAGACAATGCCAAGCCACGTGTTACATCAACGTGGCTTCATAGTAAAAGAGTGCGGGTACTAGACTGGCCTGCCTGTAGTCCAGACCTGTCTCCCATTGAAAATGTGTGGCGCATTATGAAGCCTAAAATACCACAACGGAGACCCCCGGACTGTTGAACAACTTAAGCTGTACATCAAGCAAGAATGGGAAAGAATTCCACCTGAGAAGCTTAAAAAATGTGTCTCCTCAGTTCCCAAACGTTTACTGAGTGTTGTTAAAAGGAAAGGCCATGTAACACAGTGGTGAACATGCCCTTTCCCAACTACTTTGGCATGTGTTGCAGCCATGAAATTCTAAGTTAATTATTATTTGCAAAAAAAAATCAAGTTTATGAGTTTGAACATCAAATATCTTGTCTTTGTAGTGCATTCAATTGAATATGGGTTGAAAAGGATTTGCAAATCATTGTATTCCGTTTATATTTACATCTAACACAATTTCCCAACTCATATGGAAACGGGGTTTGTAATATACAGTATATATATATATATACATACATACATTCAATAACGGCACACATTTTTTTAACGGGTGATTAACGCGAACACTTCCTTTTTGACCCTCCCCTTGACATATGTACATATCACTACTGTG
Organism: Entelurus aequoreus; assembly: GCF_033978785.1. Lineage (NCBI taxonomy): Eukaryota > Metazoa > Chordata > Actinopteri > Syngnathiformes > Syngnathidae > Entelurus > Entelurus aequoreus. The sequence goes on along the minus strand of NC_084741.1, from coordinate 60,966,705 downwards.
AATCCTGTCATATTCCAATTAATGCAAGTCATCAGAATCAGGTAATACACAAACTAATTTTCTTGTCTTCATGAAAGAAAGGAATATGTGTGTTAAACATGCTTGTATTTTTATTAAACACCTTTAACATGTTAACAA
>NC_084741.1:60724067-60959067 GCF_033978785.1 Entelurus aequoreus | reverse complement strand
GAAGGATGCAAACAATGATACAATAAAGTCCAACTTGGGATGCCTGTTGAATTCCTGTCTGGACAAAAAAAGCCATCTTATTTGAGGGTGACTTAGCAATAACTTGAAACGAGGCTGCTTCTCTTATTAAGACACCAATATTCCACCACCAAATTCAGCAAAACCCTAATTCCAAATGCTTGGAGGCCTAGATGTGGTTATAACTGAGCAACATTACCATCCTGCCAGCTGACAAGGGGAGATGCACAGTCATTCTCAACACAACTGACTACCAAAACCAGTTGCCTACACTCCTCAAAGACTCCAACACATGAAATACTCAAAAGGGACCCCACAAGTGGGTACAAGAGAAGAATCAGAGTGCTTACAAACTCTACAAAAGTCAGAAACCATTGACCGGGTATTGGATTACCGCTTATACCCACAAGAAACCATGGCTGGTATTTATGGCCTTCCAAAAATACACAAAGATGGGGCTCCCCTCAGACCCATTGTCAGCAACATTAACTCTGTGACATTCAATATTTCTACGTATGTGGCCAACATCTTAGCACCTTTGGTTGGCAAAACTCCACATCATGTCCAAAACTCAATTGACTTTGTAGCGAAGATCGGCGATCTGAAACTGGACAAAAATGAAACTATAGTTTCATTCGACGTCACCTCCCTGTTCATCTGTATTCCAACCCAGGATGAAGTAGAGAGAGTAAGGCAACATCTACTAGGTGATCACACCTTACATGATAGATCCACACTAAACCCAGAACAGATTTGCTTTTTGCTGGAACTTTGCCTTAACATTACATACTTTCAATTCATGGGAACGTTTTACCAACAAAAACATGGTTGTGCCATGGGATCACCTGTATCCCCAATAGTAACAAACCTTTACATGGAGGACATGTAAAAGAGAGCTCTGAGTTCTTTTAAGGGAACAGCACCAAGTCATTGGTACAGATATGTGGATGACACATGGGTGAAAATCAGAAACCAAGAAGTGCTAGCCTTAACCGAGCACATTAACTCATTTGACAAAAACATCAAGTTCACACGTGAGGATGTCGAAGACATTGAGTTGCCTGTGATGTCCACATTGGAGAAAACAGGGGCCTCCATGTTGGGGTTTACCGAAAACCCACACATTCCTATCAATATCTACTTTTTAACTCGCAAAACTCACTGGAACACAAACTGGGCATTATCAGAACCATACAACACAGAGCTGATAATGTTCCTATTAGCCCACAGGACAATGAGAAAGAGCATAGGCATTTAAGGGAAGCCCTCAAAACCTGTGGTTACCCCAGCTGGTTGTTTGTGATAAGTGCATCTAGTACCAGAAATAATGAGAACAGACCTGAGGAGAAAAAAGGTGACCGACGCAAAAATATTGTCATATGTATCAGGTCTATCTGAGAAACTCAGAAGATTTTTAAACCAACACAACATCCCAGTACACTTCAAACCAGGCAACACCCTGCATCCCAAAGACCGGACACCACACACCCACATAACAATCTGGTGTATGCTATCCAGTGTAATGTTGAATGCACTGATTCATAAATTGGGGAAACAAAACAACCACTAAGCCGACGCATGACACAGCATAGACGGGTTAACCTTCAGGCCAAGATTCAGCTGTCTACTTGCACCTCAGGGAGAAACAGCACTCCTTTGAGAACAAAAATGTACAGATTCTGGACAGGGAAGACGGATTGTACGAAAGAGGAGTGAGGGAAGCAATCTACAGTATGTTAAGGTTGAAAAACCAACCCTGTTCAGGTTGAAAAACCCACCTGTCACCCACATACAACACCGTCCTTTCAACAATTCCTAAAAGACTCTACAATTTAGCCTCCAACAAATAAGAGGAATTAGAAACATTGTGGTCATTCTGACCAATCTTAGTCTATGAGCACAAACTGATGAAGCTTACTCGGGAAAGCGGCAGAACGTCTTCCAAGACAAACCAAGCAGTCCAGTTGCGATCGATTGAACGCCATAAGATGACAATGATCTGGATGAAAGAAAACCTTCATAGACATAATTAAGCAGTGTGTCAAAATCTGGGCTCCAAGCAAAACTTTACCATCGCACATTCTAATAACCAGTTCAACTGTTCCAATAAGCCAAATGCCAAGATGTGTAATTTAATCAAATATGTTTAATTAAATGTGTTAAATGGTCTACCCTGTGAGTTGTTGCCCTTTTGCTCCTGTTCTGCATCATCTTTCTCCACCTTCTCTTGTTGCATAGAATCTGTTTTAGAGACTTCGGTCCCCTCGTTGGCATCCCTCGGTGGACTGTCTGTGACAGAAAGGGTGTCTATGGAAAGTGGGGCGGCTGAGCTTTGGGAGCCTGGACGAGAGGTGCTGCTGCTGCTGCTGCTGGGGCGCAGGACCTGGCTAGTGGCGGTGCTGGTAGTGGGTGTGCTTGGTGGCTTCTCTTTACTGTGCTGCTTGAAACCCAATGGGGACTGGCTATTCTTTTCAGTGGCAGTGTCCTCTTCTGCTAGAGGGTCCTCAGGATGGCTGACTGAGCTGCGGGCACTGCCTGGCACCTGGGAGCCAGTGGGCTCCTCCTGAGTCACGGTTTGCACAGATTCTGTAGAGGCAGCGCCAGAAGACTTGTCCAGACCTACTTCGTCGCTGGATGCTTGCTCTTCCTCCCGTATGGGGGACAGCTCTGTTTCTGTAAAGACATCTTCTGAGATTGAGCCCTCTGTGCTGCGTGGGGCAGTGCTGCCACTGCCACTGTCATTGGCCCCTGGCTCCCTCAGGCGCCTTTCTGGGTCCTGCTGGGAGGGATGCCTCTCACAAGGGAGAGGCTCCAGGTCACTGGAAACAAACAATTATTATTATAATTTTGTTTTCCAATTTGTAAGTACGGATTCAGAACACCATTTTAGCACCGGTCCCATTTTTCAAGTACTGATTTGGTACTAGTATCAGTTAAAATGTAAACAATGCTCATCCCTACATGGGACTCATTGCAGTTTTCTGTCATAATCATGCTTAATGCATTATTGGACTAGAGTGACACCCTAGGAAGACTCATTGTAATGATCCAGTGGTATATTTATAGATATGATAAAACGGTTTAATCCACTGTTGCAACATGCCTGAAACATCTGATGAGGACTGTATCAATGGTTGAGCATTGGAATACATAGGGTATCCCAATTACATAACTTTTAAAAAGAGACACAGTAAGAGAGAGACTGCCAACACAATAACTGTTCCATGGGCAGTAACTCTTGACTAGCTAAATACAGCACTGGGCTGCCCATGCTGCCAGGAGAGGAAACCAAAAAAAGGAAAAGACTACACAGGGCTCCAATGCTCTATTTATACTTGCATAATTTCGGCTTGGCTAGTGACTTAAAAACAATCTAAGCAAAAGAAAGCAAAAGAAGGGAGAGGAAACAACTGATTCCACAGAGGTGACTAATTAACCTCTGTATAGTTGCCATTTCCTTTTTTTATTTGTGTAAACATGGGAAAACAATTAAACTGTCAGTCGGCCCGCTGATGCAATCAGAACGTGGGTGCAGAAAAGAAACCTTGATTAGAATAATTTTGCTACAATTCTGTGAGGGTTATCTGGGGGTGTAGTAAAAATTGAAAAATGTATAAAGCATGAATCATAATGAGCGTATCAGTCTTTTGCAGGGAAGAAAGGCTTTGATGGGAGAATCTTTTCATTTAAAGTAACAAAAATGGTGCTGTACTAATACGGTATGACCTTACCTAATCCTACCCTTTTTTTTTTCTAAGCAATTATTGCTAGATAGTTCTCTTCTTGTGTTTATTAACATGTGCCAGATTATGAATTTTCCAATATGTAAAGCAAATAATAAATATGGGTAACAATAATGCTGATAAGAGTTTGTTTGTATTCTTTATTGTGCAATAATAAATAATAAAAGCTGACAGAAACTTGCAGTAACATTTTATTATTGTTTATTTTATTTATGGTAAATGACTTTGGCTTTGAGTTGACCTTTGACATCATTAAAGATTAGGTGTGGGTATTATAGCCAATTTACCAAATCCATTTGATTTCGACTCATAAGGTTCTCAATCCATTAATCTCGATTCGATTCCCTACACTTAAATATTTAAAATGTCTCAAGTCTGTTAAAAAAATACAAATGTACTTTGTTTTTTCTCTTACAAGTAGAATTTTGAATTACAAACAGAATCGCAAGTCTAATAAGTGTACATGTATTGCAATCTTCTATAATTGCAAATTGCATTAAGGTATTGTTTCTTCGAGTGCAAAATAACGTAAGCTATTCATCTGGGACTCTTATTTTGTTAGCAAAGTCAGACAGGATGTAACGCTATATGTATTAATTTTATTGTGAAGGCCAAAAGTGCACACTTGTTTTTTCTGGCGCACTTGACGACAGTGAGGCGAGCAGGGAGATGAATACGTAAACAAAAGTACCTCCTGAGTACGGGTGCCGTTCTTTATTCAGTGGTGATCAAGGCCTTCAGTTACAAATATAATCAATAATATCAACAGTTTCAGTCAGATGTCTACGTTGCCTGATCCTTATGTAGTATGGTTCACCTCGAGCACCAGCCCGTTGAAGCTGACGAGTGTGGGCGTAATTATTTGCCAACAAAAATTGTGATGGTTTCAATTACTGTATATCTTTATGGTGCGTGGACAATGGGTTGATTATGTTATGCTAGTAAATCGCTAATTTTCATTTATTTTGCCCCAAATGGCTAGTTTTTGGCAGCTAACACTAGCATAGTCAGTGTGCCACTGCTGCTGGTAGCGAGGGAGGTAGAGAGTGTAATTGATATTGCAAAATTTAAAAGACATCTATTCATATTCAATCAAATCAATTATTTTACCCAGCCGTGATATAGATATTAGTAGGATAGGATAGGATGGACTTTTATTTATCCCACAATGGGGAAATTACATTGTTGCAGTGCAGGTTCTTACATATAGTAACAGAAGTAAAGCATAATGAAAAACAAATTTTTTTAAATAAATACTACATATTTCTCACTAATATGTATAGATAAATAAAATAAAATTAAATACAGCAAAAAAACACTAACATCTGTAATGCAAACCAGTATGTTTGCTATAACTACAAAAATCATCATTGAAAGATCAAGGCTAACTGAATCATCGCATATGAGTCAAAATTGTAAATGTACAACATGAACTGTAGAGTCTCTACAAATTGTGTGATGTGTGGTTTCTCTTACTCAGGCACAGTCTCCCTGATCTTGGTGTCAGTTATCTCTTTAAAGATGGCGGCAGACTGCACCTCTTCTAGAGGACACATGATGCCATACTCCTCGCACCCATGGGCCTGAACCAGTGGGTCCATCCGGTGTGGATCAAACATGATGTTGTTGGGCGTTACCAGCAACACCCCGCTCACTGCACCCTGAAATCGATGCAGAGAAGAAAGAGATAGCAGAGTCACAATTTGACCTTTAAATGTGTCATGTTGCTGTTCTGTGTTGTGATTTAGTAGATGCTGCATATTGACAGAAAGGTGTGGTCTTACATTTATGCAAAGCAGTCCTGTGTAAAAGTCTTAAAACCAAGAAATAAACTATTTAATATTAAATTATCAAAACCCTTGTCACAACTGGGAGCCAATTAGAGCCCACAAATTTCCTATATCAAGTAGAAGTTATTGAGTGTCGGTGGTGACCACTTCAGTGCTTTCATTTCAGCAGTGGTTCGATACCATGGATCTTTGTGTGTTTCTGATGGGCACGAAAGCTGCTTTGATATCACGCATGCTGACAGGCAGGCAATGGGTGACAGACAGGCCAATGTAAATCCAGGAAAGACTCTCTTTTCTTGGTGCCCTCAATCACCAAGATTTACAATTTCAGTACCTCCCAAACCAGAGTATGTGCCTCAAGTATATACTTTAATATAGTCAGTGTAAAGTGTGTATAGAAGGATATATTTATTACCCAATGAACATTCTTTAACATGGCTATTATTGTCTAAATAGATGGCAACACAAGTGAGTAACAAGATAACTTTGTCTTGCAACCAGACAAGCATGGTGCTGGTGCTGAAGCAGAGCATGAGCCCCTCTTTTTGGAAACAGTGCAGCATGGCGGTTTACCAAAATGATGGTCCTTAAGCACACCTTCAGTATGACAAGTGATTTACTAAGGAGGCTGAAATTGATGGAGTAGTCATATAGGTTTCCGGACCTGAACTCAATTTAGCACTTAGGGGGCATCCTCAAGCAGAAGTTACATCCAGGTTTTATTTCTATAGTATTGCCCTTTGAGAAAATAAACGGAAATAAAACAATACGACGGTTGTGCTCACTTGTGTGAGATACTGTATGCTAGGTAAATAAACAGCTACCAGCTAACACTACTTGGAAAAAAAGCTTCTATAGATGTACACTAATACTATATGGCCAATCTAGCAGGTGACAGTGCACAAGACATTTTAAGCACTTTAATTATTTTCTTGGTACTATTTGTGGTATTTTTTTCCTAAATAGAGGCATATTGTCTGAATTGAACAGTTTTATAAATAATGAGAGTTTACGCAAATCTCCTTTAACAGTTTTGTGAGGTACTCAAAATCAGCCGGCAAGCAACTGGTAGTTCATGAACTACTCATTGGAGATTCCTGTGTTCGTGTTTAACCCGAGTGGCTCCTTAGTCAGTTGGACTTAATTCACACCACCAACACGGAACCACATGGAATAATTCAAATTCAAATTCCCTAAAAATTAACAAAAAGAGTGCTACATTTATGCTCCTTTGCGGTATCATTTTTTTAGGTGCGATTTCTTAGCCAATTGATCTGGATAAGATCTTACCTTGTCACCAGTTATGTATTTACAGTTGATCTTAAGGAATTTCTCCGTCAGGGCTTCCTCCTCCTCGGAGGTGGATGACACCACTCTGGATTGGCGTAGGGCAGAAAACACTTGGGGGAAAACAGCCTCTGGTCTGGAGGGGCCATCTGAGTCCTGAGGGAAGTGTGGGTGGGGTCAGGACATCAGTATAATCACAGGAGACAAGGGAACAAAATACACTTATTAATTCCCTCACAAAGCTCTCTCTGCTCGTAAAAACTAGAGATAGTTAAGGAGTTTTACAAATACTTTTAATTTCGTGAGCTGAACGAAATTAATTTAAATGTGCCTCGCAGGCTAAGATTTCTACAAGGGCAGAAACACGAGTAAATACGCTGTTTCATTGTTATCTGGTTCAGAAAGTGTAAGGACACAATAATATGCACTGACAAACACAGAAAGTTTGTTCCACTTGGTAACACATGGTGTAAATAATCTGTGTCCTATTTGATCACACTAATGCAGTTGAGTGTCTAAATATATTATCTGTGTGTACACAGGCTGAATATCTATATTTCTGCATCAAGCACACTTGAAATATATTGGTTTTAAGTTGAAAATGAATGCTACTCTAAATGTTATTTAGGATGAACACGCCCTCATGCGAAGTAAAGGATTTCTTGCCTCACATGCTTAAGATGAAATTGTTCATGGACCAACACAGTTATCTAACTGTAAACAAATCAGAACTGCATTCATCAACAGGCAAACAACCTCCCACAATACAACACAAGGAAATTAAAGCAAATTCCATGTCTTTGCCTTTTGAATCGAACAAGGTGGGCACAAAAAAGCCATATCTACACGTGCAATTATTAGGTAATTATATTATTCAGTTATTTAAAGCATCACTCTCAGCAAAACCAAAATTATATTTAACAATTTGCCCAATTGTTGTTAGAAGGCCGACTAACTACAAATTCCTTCAACCTTTGCTGTATCTATATTATTTTCAAATTTTGAAAAAATTAACAAAAATTGCTGTTTGGCATTACGTTTTGACCTTTTAAAATATTCAATAAGCTACCGGTACATACTTTTATAATCGAAATCTTAAGGTACAAGTTAAAAAAATCAAAAGCAGGTTCTAAGTAGAGTTTCAAAAAGCAAAGAGAAGAAATGGGAGCCTGAGACAAAATAATGTTTGAGGCTGTTCACCAGTTCATAAAAAGTTCAAGACCATAGCTAAAAACACACCAAAAAACCCTGTAAAAACAAATAAAAAAACATGAAAAGGACACAGTAAACCACCATTTCTTGTTGATCACTCCTAGAAATTGTTTAGTGTCTGAACGTTGCTCAAAGTGTTGAATGCCAAGATGGCGGCGCATGGGAATGCTGCGGCTCACTAATGTTCTTGGGAGTGTAGAGCGATTTGGCAAAAAACACCCGTCATTTCTGTCAATTTCATGGCTGGCTCAAAGCGTGAACACTCTGTGATCACATACGACCGACAGACAATTCTGGATGTGGATGGATCGGGTCGTTATAGACCGAAAGATGCATGTACGGTGGACCTCCTCGCTAGCATGGGAATACTTTGTGGGCTACATCGAGCGGCCTTTGTAGCAGCGGAGTCAAGTGCTAGCGGTGACCGCCAATGGAGACGACATAAGCGGTGCGAGCGGAAGCAGAAGCGGGGATGCCGAGCGGGGCTAACAACAAAGAGAAAAGCTAACCAAAGAAGCGTGGAGTCTCCGGGTAAGAAGCCATTTAAACTAGAACTAGCCGGCGTCAGGCTGGATAATCCCTGCACACATAGCAATTCTCTTAGAATAAAACACAACTCACATAATGTTTTTTCTTTTGTGACCGTGTCAGAGGCAGACATACATTGTACTGAGGTAGCTAACTATGATGCGTTCAGTTTATCGCAACATCAAGCAAACAATCTGAATATCCCCGTCGTATCAATTCCTAGATATGGTCGAAACTATTTAAAGTGCAATACGCATAATAAACGCAACATTATTAATATTGCTACTTCGGATAATTTCAATAAACAATCCTCAAAACAGCCCACTACCTATAATATGGGCTTTTTAAACATAAGATCATTATCTTCCAAAACGTTATTAGTTAATGAAGTCATTAGAGACAACAAACTTGACGTCGTTGGTCTCGCCGAGACCTGGCTCAAACCAGACGATTTTTTTGCGCTAAATGAGGCATCTCCTCCTAACTATACCAATACAGATGTTGCCCGACCTCTTAAAAGGGGAGGGGGTGTCGCACTAATATACAATGAAAACTATAATCTTACACGTAACCTAAATAATAAATATAACTCGTTTGAGGTGCTCACTTTGAGGTTTGTCTCACCGCTGCCTCTCCACCTGGCTGTTATCTACCGCCCCCCTGGGCCCTATTCGGACTTCATCAGTGAATTCTCAGAGTTTGTTGCTGATCTAGTGACGCACGCCGACAATATAATCATAATGGGGGACTTTAATATCCATATGAATACCCCATCGGACCCTCCATGCGTGGCGCTCCAGACTATAATTGATAGCTGTGGTCTTACACAAATAATAAATGAACCCACGCATCGCAACGGTAATACGATAGATCTAGTGCTTGTCAGGGGTGTCACCACCTCTAAAGTTACGATACTCCCGTACACTAAAGTAATGTCCGATCATTACCTTATAAAATTCGAAGTTCTGACTCATTGTCAACAAACTAATAATAATAATAATAACTACTATAGCAGCCGCAACATTAATGCTGCCACAACGACGACTCTAACTGACCTACTGCCTTCGGTAATGGCACCATTCCCAAATTATGTGGGCTCTATTGATAACCTAACTAACAACTTTAATGACGCCCTGCGCCACACCATTGATAGTGTAGCACCGCTAAAGCTAAAAAGGGCCCCTAAAAGGCGTACCCCATGGTTTACAGAAGAAACTAAAGCCCAGAAATTATCATGTAGAAAGCTGGAACGCAAATGGCGTGCGACTAAACTTGAGGTTTTCCATCAAGCATGGTGTGATAGTTTAATAACTTATAAACGCATGCTTACCTCAGCTAAAGCTAAATATTACTCAAATCTCATCCACCTCAACAAAAATGATCCTAAATTTCTGTTTAGTACAGTAGCATCGCTAACCCAACAAGGGACTCCTCCCAGTAGCTCCACCCACTCAGCAGATGACTTTATGAATTTCTTTAATAAGACAATTGAAGTCATTAGAAAAGAGATTAAAGACAATGCATCTCAGCTACAACTGGGTTCTATTAACACAGATACGACTGTATATACGACGGATACCGCCCTCCAAAATAGTTTCTCTCTCTTTGATGAAATAACATTGGAGGAATTGTCAAAATGTGTAAATGGGACAAAACAAACAACATGTTTACTTGACCCAATTCCTGGGAAACTTATCAAGGAGCTTTTTGTATTATTAGGTCCATCAGTGTTAAATATTATAAACTTATCACTTTCCTCTGGCACTGTTCCCCTAGCATTCAAAAAAGCGGTTATTCATCCTCTACTCAAAAGACCTAACCTCGATCCTGATATCCTGGTAAACTACCGGCCGGTGTCCCACCTTCCGTTTATCTCGAAAATCCTCGAAAAAATTGTAGCACAGCAGCTAAATGAACACTTAGCGTCTAACAATCTCTGTGAACCTTTTCAATCCGGTTTCAGGGCAAATCACTCTACGGAGACAGCCCTCGCAAAAATGACCAATGATCTATTGCTAACGATGGATTCTGATGCTTCATCTATGTTGCTGCTTCTTGATCTTAGCGCCGCTTTCGATACTGTTGATCATAATATTTTATTAGAGCGTATCAAAACGCGTATTGGGATGACAGACTTAGCCTTGTCTTGGTTTAACTCTTATCTTACTGACAGGATGCAGTGTGTCTCCCATAACAATGTGACCTCGGACTATGTTAAGGTAACGTGCGGAGTTCCCCAGGGTTCGGTTCTTGGCCCTGCACTCTTTAGTATTTACATGCTGCCGCTAGGTGACATCATACGCAAATACGGTGTTAGCTTTCACTGTTATGCTGATGACACCCAACTCTACATGCCCCTAAAGCTGACCAACACGCCGGATTGTGGTCAGCTGGAGGCGTGTCTTAATGAAATTAAACAATGGATGTCCGCTAACTTTTTGCAACTCAACGCTAAGAAAACGGAGATGCTGATTATCGGTCCTGCTAGACACCAACATCTATTTAATAATACCACCTTAACATTTGACAACCAAACAATTACACAAGGCGACTCGGTAAAGAATCTGGGTATTATCTTCGACCCAACTCTCTCGTTTGAGTCACACATTAAGAGTGTTACCAAAACGGCCTTCTTTCATCTCCGTAATATCGCTAAAATTCGTTCCATTTTGTCCACAAGCGACGCTGAGATCATTATCCATGCGTTCGTTACATCTCGTCTCGATTACTGTAACGTTTTATTTTCGGGCCTCCCTATGTCTAGCATTAAAAGATTACAGATGGTACAAAATGCGGCTGCTAGACTTTTGACAAAAACAAGAAAGTTTGATCATATTACGCCTATACTGGCTCACTTGCACTGGCTTCCTGTGCACCTAAGATGCGACTTTAAGGTTTTACTACTTACGTATAAAATACTACACGGTCAAGCTCCTGCCTATCTTGACGATTGTATTGTACCATATGTCCCGGAAAGAAATCTGCGTTCAAAGAACTCCGGCTTATTAGTGATTCCCAGAGCCCAAAAAAAGTCTGCGGGCTATAGAGCGTTTTCTATTCGGGCTCCAATACTATGGAATGCCTTCCCGGTAAAAGTTAGAGATGCTACCTCAGTAGAAGCATTTAAGTCTCATCTTAAAACTCATTTGTATACTCTAGCCTTTAAATAGACTCCCTTTTTAGACCAGTTGATCTGCCGTTTCTTTTCTTTTCTTTTATACTCTGCTCCCAACCCGCTAGCCTGTCCATCAGATGGGGACATCTCTACGCTGCTGACCCGTCTCCACTCGGGATGGTTCCTGCTGGCCCCACTATGGACTGGACTTTCGCTGATGTGTTGGACTTTCACAATATTATGTCAGACCCACTCGACATCCATTGCTTTTGGTCTCCCCTAGGGGGGGGGGGGGGGGTTACCCACATATGCAGTCCTCTCCAAGGTTTCTCATAGTCATTCACATTGACGTCCCACTGGGGTGAGTTTTCCTTGCCCGTATGTGGGCTCTGTACCGAGGATGTCGTTGTGGCTTGTACAGCCCTTTGAGACACTTGTGATTTAGGGCTATATAAATAAACATTGATTGATTGATTGATTGAATGTCTTCATGAAGAGCAACCACTGTCTGGAAATACAGTCCATTTTTGGACACTTTCCTTTACGTTCAACCCCAAATCTTTTGAATTGGGTTTAGTTCAGAGATAGACCAAAATATTGACGTTATTCTGCTGGCATAAGTCCACATCTCCAACCTGTAGCTCCAACGTTCCGTTTATAGAAAAAAAGCACCCCCAGATCTTGTGTAGCATCAAAAACATCTCAAGTGGGATCTCTTGTGATGCCAATCATGTTGCAAGCTATTACTTCCGTCAAGGTATACATTTTTCTCGTCAAAGAATAAAACTTTCTTCCACCCTTCCACTACATTTGATGCTCCCTTACAAAGTTCAAACAGGAAGTTTTGTGGCGCCAATAAAGATGTTTTTAGTTTTTGAAGCCTTTTCCTTGCAGATTGCATTCCATTTATATTGAGCTGTCGTTAGCGCCAGTAACCTTGACTTGATGTCCAATCTAATATTCTGAGTCAGTGTCAACTTGACTGTTTTGTTTAATAACTCTTATGATATCAATAATGATAGTCTGACAGTGTATAACCGTTGAAATAAGGGTGTGTTGAGAGGAGAGAGGCCTTACTTGTTGCTTACGCAGCACAACAATCCACTCTGTTTCTTTCATTATGCTCTAGATAGCTCAAAAGGGTAGGCACATGTTGATTAAACCTTCAGGAAATGTCAGTCATTACATTTTGGGGATGATCTCGATCACCATCTGGATTAAGGACTTTTTTTTTTAACAATATCGAGAGGTAAAGCCTGATGTAGGTCTGCACGCTCCCAGTGCTTTTCTAGTTGTATAATGGGTTCAATATAATAGGCCTTCAAGTTGATACTGTCGAGTTGTAAAATGTGTATGTTAAAACAAAATTAATGACAAATGACAAAGTAACAAGAAAAAATGCTGAGAAACAACATTTTAGTATTAGGAATAATAATACTATAACTTCTCATAGTTAACTATGTTGGCTAATAATGCAACATATGATTTTTTACCCTGCCTTCCGCCCGAATGCAGCTGAGATAGGCTCCAGCACCCCCTGCGACCCCGAAAGGGACAAGCGGTAGAAAATGGATGGATGATTCTTTGAACTGCAAAATGCAAAACTATCATGTGTTTGTAATACAACTATGTTGACACCGACACTATAAGCAATTATGTTGCGGCTTTTTCGCTTATGATACAGAACTGTAAGTCTACAATCTGGCACAGATGGTGAATCTGATGGACTGGAAAGGCATGGTGTGGTAGTTTCATTGTTTTGATACATAGCTTGTTGCCATGCAAAGACACCACCTGTCTGAATTAATTGCCCATGGACAATTATCTGAGCACCATTTTGTAAGCTGGAATTGAATGACTGACCAACTATTGCTGAATATCAGTAGTGATGAGTCAAACGACACAGTAACACAGATGCAGTGATTCTGTGTCCCTCGATACCTCCATGTGCAAAATTTACACCAAAGCATATCCAATACATAGTATGTAGACCACAAGAAAGTGCATTAAATGTAGATTTAGATCATCATAGATTCCCTTTTAACAACCATTTCAATAATACATGTGAAATGTGGATTCACTGCTGGACCACAGAACAAGATTCATGCCATGTGTTATCAATAAAAACTATCTCCTTTACTGAACATGGAACAAGCAATGTGCTTGCTTTAGAATATGGGCCACCCTTTTCAAAGTTTTGGGGATAATAGTTGTGCAGTTTTTGTGTAATCCTGTTTATAAACTAACACAATATAAACAATACATCTTGCCTGTGGGATTTCATGCTTGAGAGTGTTAACAAAGGGCCATGAAAACATGACCCCCTTGGCAGAGGTAACAAATCAGAAACACAACAGAAGACAGCCTTCTGGAGAGAAATACTAAGAGATTAAAGATAGCTTACGGCAATGTGAGTGCTTTGAGTGAGAAAAAAGAACAAAAAGGGTAAAAGGGGGACAGAGGAGTTGTGTGGGAGTTGTTATCAATGGGGATTTGGACAAGGAAGGAGAAGTGTCAAGAGCCAGTGGAGAAGAGAAGAGCTTGAGTGTCAGAGCCCATAGAACTGGTGTTCCACTGACACTCACCCACACAACTCCTCCTCATTGTCTCCTGGTGCTGTCAACAAACAGCCTCCAGCTAATGACCCACACCGTCACAGGCAGCTCAGACTGTGGTAGCCAGGGGAAGACTGAAGAAGGGGCTGTCAACTTCTTAATAAACCATAAAAACTCCTTGTAATATCATGTTCAAGAACAATTTGTTGGAAACGACAGTATTTAATCTGTGGTCATGGTGACCAGCTAGTGTCAATAGCTTTGCAAACCGAGGACCAAGTGTGTCAGATGAGGTCGGGAGCCGAGGGAATTTGTCTGCTTTTTACCAGCCTGTCATCCACTTACACTAAACCCACCTAACCTACGCAACTGCAATTCATAGCTCCACTTCACTAGCAAGTCACTTCCTAATGACTCATACAAGCTGACATTCCTCCTCCATGGTTAAATATAAAAGTGGAGCAGGGTTTTCCTAAGTGATAAAAACAGAATGGCACACCTGAAAGCAGAAAAGAAATGCAAGCCAAATTATACAGTACACACCTGGGACGAAAAAGGCAGCTACATATGCCAAAACATGTCCTTGCTTTTGGCCGTGTTTAACAAACATTTGACTTAGATTCAGTGTACCGTAATTAACTATCGCACACCTGAGAAAAACATATATTGACAACTTAAACACATATTTACACCAATTGTTCACATACATGACGACACACAGGGATCCAAAAGGATCGGTCTAGTAATTATGTTGAGTCAATTTGTTCACCATTTTAAAAATACGGTGACAGATGTCTATACACTGGCAAACAAAAAAAACCCACTGTGGCCCTGCTGAGATGATAAACTAAATAAATAAATGGTGCAAGTATTCTGAGCTACAAGGTATCTCTTGGCCTATTATTACGGTTTAAGTTGGAAATACATTTGAGTCACAGGTAGGGATGATGTTTGATAAGGAATTATCGAGTTCGAGCCTATTATCGAATCCTCTTATCGAACCGATTCCTTATCGATTCTCTTATCGAGTCCAGATAGGTTGTTGTATATGGAAAAAAACACACAATATTTGGTTTAACAAAAGCTCACTTTTATTATATAATAAAAAAATAAAATCTAATAAATAAATAAATATTGACTGTTACCCACCAAAAAATAAATAAATAAATAAATAAATATTGACTGTTGTTACCCAAAGTATATTAAGTGGGATTTTTCAGAGAAACAAATATATACAGTAACACAAAAACAACCTGTCTCTGTGATCACTATAGGTGTATAAATAATAATATAGTGTTAAATAAAATCAGTCCCTTGGGCACAAAACTGAAAAAAATACAGCTCTCCAAAAAGTGCACTTCTGCTGCTATTTGACATAACTGTTTGTTATGATGCTTTGACATTTTTGCACTTTATTTCTTTATTGAAAGAACATTCTATGAAGAGAAAAGTTCTTTGCAAATGTGGTTACAATGCTAATAAATGAAAAGTTAAAGCTAAAAAAAGAAATACACTTTATTGAGTTAACATTATTTCTTTATGGGGGAAAAATGTTATGAGCTAGAGAATATAACAACTACACTACCCAGCATGCAACGGGAGTTACGAGCATGCGCGGTAGCCCCGAAAAGTGTTGCATGTTGCCACGCTGTGAAAGTAAACGTCAAGAACTCAGCCAACACGCCTCGTCTGCATTATTTATAATTAGACAGACAACACATCAACAGTGTGATTTTGTTTTGTTTACAAGGAAAGAAAAACAAAAGTTAAAAAAGGGAGATATGTTGTATATATATGTATGTGCTGCGGTTGTTTTAAGAACGTTGCGACAGCTGCCGTAAAGGAGGTGCGTTGCTATGTTTCCGGTTGGTCGGTTGGTCGTAAAAGTGTTCGTCATGTGTTTTACCCTGCTAAAATTTCTCAGTAAATTATTCGATGGATTATAGCTTTTGTTTTGAACTTTATTACACCTTGGAGCGCTTTTTCCCGTCCTTTGTTTTCCTGCTTTCGCTATCTGCGCCTAATGACTGAGCTACGTGACGTCATTTATTGTGATTTATTGTGATGTCCCACGGAGCATTTCTGGTCGGGACGGGATTCGAATAAAGAATCAACTCTTTTCCTTTACTATAGTGGTCTCGATAACGGGTACCGGTTCTCAAAAAGGGATTCGAGTCCGAGGACTCGGTTCTTTTCTTATCAAACAACCGGGAAAACCGGTTTCGAGTATCATCCCTAGTCACAGGCCTTCCCACTGCTAGTTGGCCCAGTGATGATCAACACTCCCTCTCTAAGCGCAATTGTGCACTGCTCAGATGTCCTCTGCGCACAGCAAATCTATGCCGAGCACAAAATAAAATCCAATTTGAACTCTAAACAAAATAAACACATAACTATTTGTTCTGTTTGATTTTGCAATGCAACTGTGAGGTGACAACAAGCAGCCCTAACAGATAAAACAACGTTCATCATCACTGTTCAATTATTGCAGTGGTTCTCAAACTTTTTTTGTCATCCCCCACTTTGGACAAGGGGGAGTTTTCAAGCCCCACCTGCCCCCATCGCCCCAACAGAACGCTAATGCCAAGCTTAACATTTTCAAATTTATTGAACATCAAGTAACATCAAGTTGTATACATTCAAACTCAATAACATAAAATAACATCAAGTTCAATAATAAATCAAATAACTGTGCAGCTGTGGTATAACTTGCATCAAGTTCAATAATAAATCAAATAACTTGCATCAAGTTCAATAATAAATCAAATAACTTGCATCAAGTTCAATAATATATAAAACAAAAGTGTTATAACTTGCATCAAGTTCAATAATAAATCAAATAACTTGCATCAAGTTCAATAATAAATAAAACAAGTGTTATAACTTGCATCAAGTTCAATAATAAATCAAAAGTGTTATAACTTGCATCAAGTTCAATAATAAATCAAAAAAATGGTTATAACTTGCATCAAGTTCAATAATAAATCAAATAAAAGTGTTATAACTTGCATCAAGTTCAATAATAAATCAAATAAAAGTGTTATAACTTGCTTCAAGTTCAATAATAAATCAAATAACTTGCATCAAGTTCAATAATAAATAAAATAAAAGTGCCACTTTGCAATCTTTGCAAAAAAAAAGGAGGTGCTATGCATTTTGGCAAGACAGGGCGAGTGAACAGGGGCGCCGCTAGGGATTTTGGGCCCCATGAAAAGAATCTTTACAGGGCCCCCAACACAGCGGCAACATTTTTTGATGCTATTTTACATACAATTATGCATTTTAATGGTATTCTGAATACAATGGAATTAATTTTGAGTCATTTATTTGCTGCACCACTGATTCTTGAGACTGTAGTAAAATTTATTATATTTTGTATTATATTATTATTATTTCAACACACACAGCTGCTCACCTCCTTCCTCATGTGGGGGCACTGGGGCTGATTCAGGGGCAGGGGGACTTGGGGGCTGACAGACAGCTGCTGGTGCACTTGACTCTGTTCAGAATGAGGCATCATTTTGACAGAGGGGAGATCAACTATTATTGAATAAGAACAGCTTGATAAATGTTTGACTGGATTGATTATTTAACTAATATAGCAGTAAAATGTAAAAATCCAGAGTTTTCTTGAGCTAACATGGTGAGAAAAGTGAGCTAGCTTATTACCACAGACAGGGACAAAGTTAATATGCATAACTTTCCACCACAACTAACAAACCCACATTTTTTGGGGAAATATTGGGTGACATATTGTCGACCCTTTAACTCCTTCTCCTCTCTTATTTTATTTTCCTTTCTTTTTTGGCTGCCTGATTTTTGAGGCATAGTGCTGTCTCCTCCGCTTTGCCCGCTGTGGCGCTGTCTGTGACAAATCGCCGTGCTCTACCTGCAGCTGATCCAGTCGAACCATTTTACGTAAATAGAGGGGGGGAAGGGAGGGCCCTGCATGTGTTGATGCTTCCAAAACAAATAAAGGTATTGTTACCAGGACATGGAAAATAAAACATGTGTGATTATATGTTAGTTAATAACTTAGTGTCATTATTTTTTCTGTATTATAATTTCATCATCATTAGGGGCCTCTCTGGGCCCCCCTCCATCATGGGCCCCTAGAATCCGTCTCCTTTACCCCCCCCTTTTCGGCGCCCCTGCAAGTGAACATGAGTTTTACAGTACTCCAGCATTAGTGGCTGCAATGAGTCTGTTTTGCACTGCACAGCTTTTCAAATCGGGGTTGCAGGCTTGACACTGCCACTGTTAAAACCTCATTGAGTTCGGGGCTGAGCTGCCTTGACGCGAGTGCTTCCCGGTGAATGACACAGTGTGTCCAATGCGCATTTGGCGCAACCCTCTCTATTAGAGCCTGCAGCCCGTTTCTTTACCCTGCCATGGTCTGTGCGCCATCAGAGCAAAAGCCCACACAGTTTTCCCATTTAAGGTCGTGTTCTTTGAGGAAACTGTCCATTATCTCGAACAGCTCATCAGCAGTGGCTCTATTTTTTATGTATTTGCAAAACAGCAAATCCTCGCACAGTGACTCGCCATTCACAAAGCTTCCGCTTAGCCCCGCCCCCATTAGTTACTGTTGCTATGTCTGTCAAACTTTCGCTCCTACCTAGAAATTTAAAGCCTACAGGAAAAATAAGTAATTTACATTTATTTATATAGCGGATATAAAGGACAGGAATTCTGTCGATCACTTTATTGAGCAAAACTGTTTATATTTGGCCGTATTCACACCCAAAACATTAGTAAAAAATTTCTATCTAGAACATTTTTTCATTTTCTGCCGTACAAACAAGGCCAAAACCAACTCTGTGTCATCTGTCATATCAACAGCAGCCACTCGCTCTTTCTCATCTGTGCCATCACACACAGTCATGGCACTTAGCCACTGATGTGTTTATGGTCACACAAAAAGTCGGACAGCTCCAACACTACACAAAGTGTAAATGCCAGGTTGTTACACTAGGACTCCTCAATCAGATGTGTGGTTATTATGCTGTCATTTATTAAGAATGTTAATTTATGGATATTAATAATGAAATGCTGTTACTCGATTAATAAAAATATGTATTTTATAGACAGAAAGTTACAGGAACGTACACTTTATCCCATACTTACATCTAATTGTGCAACATGGGAATGTTTTAGGGGAACTAAATGTGATCTCTGACAAGAGTACAAATTATTTCCAAAGTAAGAACCCCACCTAGGCATAAAATACTAGTACAAGTTTTGTTTGGTTATTTTCATTCGAAATGGGCCAAATCCCTTATATTAAAATATAATCTCATAAAAATGACTGCTGCTGCCATTTGATTATTATAATAACACATTTAACCTGTTATTGAGTCAGGTTTGGGACAGGTGTGATGCTGGTATGGCCACAATGTGCACCTCTGATGTTGCTCACATGTGTTACACTGAATGTCCAGGGAGTTTTTGCGTTTGCTCAGACGCATGAAAAAATAGAGGGAACACTGGTGATGATTAAAATGAACCCTGTAAGCTTTTCCTCAAAACATCAGGTTTTACTTAGTAACAATTATTTATAGCTAGAGATCAACATAACTTTGGTGTTCCAACCATTGGAAAGAAAAAAGTTTTTGTGAAAAGGAGTGCTGTTCCAACCCTGGGACCAAAGAAGCACATGATATTGAGAAGTCATCAAAAACATTTATCTGAAGCCACTTTGCAAAGCAGTTTGAGCATAGCTCTGCACCATACGGAAGCAGGAGGAGTCCATAATGCCAACCAAGGATGTTGAAATTAGTTTTAAATGGCGGACATTTACATCCACCCACCTATTTCCTTCTGCTTATCCAGGTTCTGGAGGCAGCAGATTCAGGAGAAAACCCCAGGCTTTTCGGTCTCTGGCCTCCTCTTTCAGTTCTACCAGAGGAACACCCAGGTGTTCGCAGTCCAGGTGCGAGGCATAATTCCTCCAGCATGTTCAAGGCCTCCTTCCGGCTAAATGCCCAAGTCACTTTAACAGGCTGCTCTCAATGCAAAAGAGCCACGGCCCTACTCTGAGTTCCTGCTGGATGATTGAAATCCTCACCCTGTCCCAAAAGCTTGTTAACATAGGTGAAGGTAGTAAAGTAGATCAA
Organism: Entelurus aequoreus; assembly: GCF_033978785.1. NCBI lineage: Eukaryota > Metazoa > Chordata > Actinopteri > Syngnathiformes > Syngnathidae > Entelurus > Entelurus aequoreus. The sequence goes on along the minus strand of NC_084741.1, from coordinate 60,938,703 downwards.
CCAGTAAATCAGCACACATTTATCTATGAAAACACGGAGAAGCTGCTGATGTGTATTTGACAGAGAAGCAGCACGAAAAAGATAATGTAGAAGTTCACTCTTCAAGGTAAAGGCTGTACATTATTATTACATTACTTCATAAAACTATTGCTGTTTGTAGTACATTCTATTGTATGTTTTTTCATACAATATTGTTTATATAAAAGTTTATTTTTCTTTTTAAAAGGCACAATACATGTTAACATTGTGCTGTTTTGGGGGGATTTATTTGATTTCAATTAATTTCAATGGATGACGATTTGCGATACCAGTGTTGCGTTATGAGTCATAAATCCAATTAGGCTTGTAAATTGAGGGACTACTTTAGTCAGTATTTTGTTTTAGAAGGTCTCTTGGTGTTTGTCAATAAATGAATAGCATCCAACTCTGGGATCTAAAGTAATGACTTAATCTACAAACACACCAGAACACAAACAAGTCCAGTCATTACATCTGTAAACTGATAGAATAATTAAGTAAACAGAGAAAATCCTTGGTTTATCTTGATTAATACAGAGCTGGTTTCTTTAAACTAAAGTACACAATTAGGGCCCTATTGTCCCATGTGCGAAAGTAAAAAAAAGGTGTGCGCGATTTCTGGCTGCGCAGCATTCTACACCACCAAGATGTGCGGTTTAGGTGGAGCAATACTTAAATGTGGGCGTTAAGTTCTTTTGTTCTTACATGCCTCTCAGGCTGGAATAAGTGCAGTGCCCAAGGAAGGTGAAACAATTAATTGCACTTGAATTTTGGATGCAGTGTACGTCACACTTAATAAAATGATAAAAGCAAAATAAACTTCCATAAAACTATCAAATCTTATCAACTATCAAATTTTCTGATCGTTTCAATTAAGATACAGTACCTGGAAACATCCATTGAGATGGGGATAAAAGGACCAAAATCAAAATGCACATCATTGTCCCATGAGTGTATCTTTGCTGTGTTTGGCCATGCTGCTGTGACTAATGGACATTCATACATAAAGTTGACTTGTTACTGGCGCTACAAATAAATTATTTGTTGATATGTCAATCGGCATTTCGAAGCTTAAAGTACCATTTTATGATGCGGCATAGACATCGCTGGTGGCTCTTTTTGACAAAGCGGCTCATTTAGACAGGAAACCCAGATTCAGTAAATGAGGAAGTCGCTACTGTATGAGAAAAAATGTACGCCACAGATCAGCTTTTTTGTAGGTTTTTGTCTTGGCTGTTGTGTATGCAGATGATGGATAACAACTGCAGGAGGAGTAAGAACAGGGACGTAGCTCACACAGAAATCACACAAGAGTCTCAATCAGGTCGCAATTCCATTTAGACTGCAGTCACATTTGAAAAGATCCGATTCCAATTCCGACTGCCTCCTGATGTGGTCCGAAACGGATGCAAAAAGATCAGATTTGAAGCACTGTGGCCAGGGGCGGATTAAGAAATTTTGGCCCCCTGGGCCTGACATGGTCTTGGCCCCTCAACCCCCCGCGCGTGTGGGCGCACACACACGCACGCACTATGCAAGAAATACTGTATACTGTGAACAGACATGCACACTGTACTGTACAGAAGAGTGCACATACTGCACACACACTATTAGGTATACCACACAGACACTGACAAGCACAGGTTTCACACAGACACAGGGGGAGGGGATAAATGGCCTAAAAATAAACATTTTTGAAAATGATTACGCCCACTTAAGTGATGGTGCATTGGGTCATTTGAGAGATATTATGTATTGGAAGTTGGTAGCTATCATGAAATAAACCCCCCAACCCACCCAAAAAACTAAATCGGACATGATTTTTGCCCCCTTTTCCTCCCTTCTATCATTAAAAATAAAATAATATCTTAGGAAAACACATTGGCATAACGGCAGCTGTGCAGCAAATTGAGGCTCAAAGTCTGTATCTATTTGTGGTTAAGCTTGAGGAGAAGGAGAAAGGTAAAATGATAACATGCATCGGAGAGCACCACAAAGAAAGGTGTAGGCCAGTTCATGGTACAAGGGCTGCATGCAGGTCAAGATAGCCCATTTCCAAGAATGCTATAGTGGCTGGACAGGCACTGGACATGTCCTGAACTCAGTGTCAGACGTGGCTGCCGAATACTTGGATGAAGTGAAGCAGCTGACAGATCTCATGCTGCCCCATCTGAAGACTGTCCTGGCCAGGCAGAGGATGGATGAGGAGACCTTCCCAATGGACCCTGTCAGTGAACAGGCTAGTAACATTGATGGCACCCCTGTGCACAACATTGGGATGGAGAGACAATGTGGCAAGGTGGACTACAAACTGAAGAAGTTGGGCACACTGAACGCAGTCAATAGGTCAATAATTTTACAGAAGAGCCAGGAGCTTCAGAGGTTTCAAGGCAGCAGCACAAGCAAAAAGGGAGGTTGAACTCAACTGGAGTAAATTCATGAAGGCAAAATTCGAGAGTAGGGCAGATGAGAAACAAGAGATGGCTCAAAGAAAGGAGAGTAAGAGACTAGACATGCTGGACACACTGAAATCTTTTGATGGCCCCTTCACGATAGTGGGGAAGTTGAAAAGTTCCTTGTGGATGAAAGTCTGCACAAGAATGCAAAGCTGCAGAGAATGAAGCTTGAGGTTCAGTTTGCCAGAGAAAGCACCAAGCTTCTGCCTAAAGTCAATCCTATCTTCACAATCCAGGTGACACTTCCCAGAAATGGCAAAAGTGCAATTCTCCAAGTCATAATGGATACTTAGAATTTTATGGTGGTGGTAAGTATTCATGAAAACAGGTAGCCTAACATTAGTGAATGGGTGAATTCTGGAAATAACCTAAAAATCTTACACAGTGCACCTTTAAGCAAGGGGTTTCTTTCGTGCTTTCAATTTTGCAAAATCATCCACCACATCATTGAAGTCCAACTCTCTTGTCAGCTCACTCTCAATTGCCATTAGAGATAACGCATTTAATCTTTTCTGAGTCATTCTTGTGCGCAGCTCATTTTTTACTCTTGACAAAAGAGAGAATGAGCGTTCTCCCTCACAGTTACTGACCGGTAGAGTGAGAAAAATCTGTAGCGCAATGTATGTATTAGGAAACGTAGGCTGTAGTCCAAAATGTATTATTGTTTTGAGCAGTCCTGAAGGGGTCCTCTCCTCATCAGTGTTGTTGAGCTGTATAAAAGATTTGAACTGTATAAGCTCCTGTCCAAGACTTTCATTGAGGTCAGATGGGTATGATTCAGTGAGAATCTTGGCCTTGTGAAGGACTGAAGCATTGGACTCTGTATCCAAAGAGAAAAGGACACTGAACAAATTGTTCAGATGTTTGTAGGCCTCCAGACGGTGATTAAGGCTTGAACTCAGTTGATCAATAGAGGCAATAAATGTCTCTATTTGAAACAGTTGCCTTCCCTCAAGCACAACATCTGGGGATGCTGATTCATCAGCAAACTTTTTAGGTTTCCTCGTCCGTTCAGCCCTGTAAGATGGGGTGCCACCCAACATGTTTAAGGCTTTCTGCTCAAAATGATCAAATAGATCTCTTTGGGAGAGAACAAAGGTGCGCAGAGATTCCAGCAATCTAACTGCTGTACCAAGGTCCATGTCTGCTTTTTGAAGTTGCAGACTTGTGGCCTGAAATCTGGACAGAACAGTGTCCCAAAAGCCTGCCATGAAGGCCATCTCAAGTGAATCCAGCTTCCGCACTAGACTGTCAGCTTCAGTTCGTGTGTCTCGTTTCTCTGTGTCATCAGTGGAAATAACCTGTAGTGCTGCTTTTATTTTACTGTAGTTCTGCCACAGTGCTTTGGTAGATTCTGCACGGCAACTCCAACGCGTGTTGGATAAAGCTTTAAGTGTGAGATCTATGTTGGAATTGCCAAATACCCTGTCCCATCGGTGTGTGGATGCAGTTGTGAAGTTGTAAATAGACTGAATCAAGTCAAAATACTTAGAGACTTCATTTCCACATCTGTCAATGCTGTTGACTCCCACCAAATTCAAAGAGTGAGCTGCACATGGAATATAGTGTATTAATGGGTTGCTTTTCTTTAAGTGAGCCTGCAACCCATTATACCTCCCTGACATGTTGCTGGCATTATCATAAGCCTGCCCCCTGCAATTTGACAGCTCTAACCCTAGATTTTCCAACACAGACATGACACAGTTAGCCAAACTTTCACCTGTATGGCTAGTAATGGGCTCAAAACCCACAAAGCGTTCAACAACACTGCCCTCTTTGCTAACAAAACGGAATATGAATGTCAATTGGTCCACATGAGATAAATCTGGGGTTGAATCCACAATGATAGAGTAGTATTTGCTTGCTTGCAGTTCATCTGCTATAGCCTGTTTGGTTTTTGCACCCATCAATTCAATGAATTCCTCACAAATGGTGGAGGACAGATATGAGGTATTACCTCGACCCATCTGCCCAAACTTTCTGATGTGATCCTTTAGAAAGGGATCAAATTCAGCCAGGACCTCCAGAATACCAAGGTAGTTCCCATTGAGAGGAGACCCTAACGATTCATTTTTACCCCTAAATGCAAGGCCCCTTTCTGCAAGGAATTTAATGACTGCAACAACTCTTTGTAACACCTGCCTCCAATAGCTGCTCTCTGCCTGAAACTGTTTGAACAGGTCTGCATCAACTGTGGCACCTTTGGCGCGGTTCAAGACTGCTTGCATGCAGGTTATGTGCTCAGCACTTCGCTCATGTTCACCAAATCTTTCTGAGTGTTTCCAATCACAATAGCCTGTCACAAAAGAATGCGTTTTTGGGGAAAACAGTTTGCATGCAAAGCAGTAAACATTACCAGTAGAGGGAGAGTACATCAGCCACTCTCTTTGTACTCGTTGTCCATTGGGCAAGTGTGAAGTAAAATGTTCATTGTTTAGGCATCGGGTTTTGCCTCCTAGCCCACTGTTCCTCACAGAAGCTGGATAATGGCTGTGACGGTTGTGAAATGATTTTGCACCTCTTTGAATAAGAACTTCCTTCATTGACTCAGTGAGGGTCTCAGCCCATTTAGCGGGATCACTAGGTAGAGTTGTCACTGTAGATGGTGTTGAAGAAAGATTCAGCTCATTTTCTATGCTGTCCAGAGGTGCAGTGACCTCACATTCATCCGAGCAACTGGCTACTGCTGAATTGGTTGAATCATAAGCATCAGAAGCATTTGGTTCAGTGTCTACACTTGTAGTGGTCTCAGGATCTTGGGAGCTACATGCTAGCTCAGGTGCATTGCTAACCTTAGCTGAATTTGCAGTAGCATTTATAGAATTGCTTTCAGCAGATGTCTTTGTACTGAAGAAGCTGGAGATATTTGGAACACTCTCAAGTAAAACTGATTCCTTTTTTTTCTTTTCTTGCTGAATTTTTTTTCTAGCTCCTCCACTTAAACGTTTATGATCCATATTTCCCTTCTTTCTTTGCACATTGGCTCTTTTCCTATCACAACAGATAAACCAACTATGTGTGTGTGTGTGTGTGTGTGTGTGTGTGTGTGTGTGTGTGTGTGTGTGTGTGTGTGTGTGAGTTTGTTTGTGTGTTTATGATCGGTGCTGCTTCCTTCAAGTGTGTGAGGTGATTTAGAAAACTAGCAACCCAGCATCAACACTCCAAAGCAGAGAATAACAGCTTACTAGCATAGACAATTGAGAGCAGAGAATCAACTGATTCGTCTGATAGACAGCAGGAGAGCAGAGTGGTCAGTGATGATCGAATCAAGAAAATGTCTAAATGGCAAGGGAACAGACTGATTTGTACTGAGGAGAAAGAGAGAGAGAGCCAATTACAGTGAAATATATTCCAAAAGAGCCAAGTGACTAGCTGAAGGCAGGGACAAATGCCTTGGAGTGACCAACAAGAGTGCAAAGTACCAAATGGCAAAATGTGGAAAGACCAACAGGCAGATCTGCTTTTACCTCTTATCTTCACAACCAAAAAGTTGCTAAATGATGTTTTCAGTCGCTAGCCAGGTATGGCCAAAAGACGCGAAATCTAGCGGCAAAGTCGGTCAATCACACTGACAGTGAAACAAATATTTTGAAAAGATAATCATTGTACACCTTTGTGCACTTTAGTTTTCTATCTAAATATTTTCACAAAGGACACCAAGGCAGCTTGCTAGCTATGATGGGAGCAACAATGTCTGATAGACAGCAGGAGAGCAGAGTGGTCAGTGATGATCCAATCAAGAAAATGTCTAAATGGCAAGGGAACAGACTGATTTGTACTGAGGAGAAAGAGAGAGCCAAGTACAGTTAAATATATTCCAGAGCCAAGTGACTAACTGAAGGCAAAGACAACAGCCAGATACCTTAGCAGAGACCAACAAGAATTCAAAGTACCTAATAGCAAGATGGCGAGACCAACACAATAAATTGTATTAGGATTTAATTTATTAACGTTAATCTTAACAGCCAAAAAGTTGCTGAATAATGTTTGTAGTCGCTAGCCAGGTATGCCCAAAACAAGAGTCGCTAAACCTAGCAGCAAAGTTGCTTAATTGCAACACACTCTAGGATTCAGGGGAATTAAGGATAATAAAGATATTAATTGTACAACTTTTTGTACTTTTTTTCTAGTTTTTTGAGTCGCCAGCCATGTATGGCCAAAAGTCGCTAATTGAATGCCAACGTTGCTTAATCGCCAACACACTGGGACTCACTGAAGGACTGACTGAATAAAAAAGATAATTAAGATAATTGTGTACTTTTCTCTTCTGATATTTTCTCTAAGGACCCCAAGCTATCTGCAAGCAGCAATAATGTCTGACAGACAGGAGAGCAGAGTGGTCAGTGATGAATGGCAAGGGAACAGGCTGATTTGTACTGAGGAGAAAGAGAGAGAGAGAGCCAATTACAGTGAAATATATTCCAAAAGAGCCAAGTGACTAGCTGAAGGCAGGGACAAATGCCTTGGAGTGACCAAGAAGAGTGCAAAGTACCAAATGGCAAAATGTGGGAAGACCAACAGGAAGATCTGCTTTTACCACTTATCTTCACAACCAAAAAGTCGCTAAATGATGTTTTTAGTCGCTAGCCAGGTATGGCCAAAAGACGCGAAATCTAGCGGCAAAGTCGGTCAATCACACAGTGAAACAAATAATTTTAAAAAGATAGTAATCGTACAATGTCTTGTACTTTTGTCTTCTTTCTTAATATTTCTCAAAGGACACCAAAATGTCGCTATCTGCAGGCAGCTTGCTAGCTATGATGGCAGCAACAATGTACCATAGAGTGACTGACCAACAAGAGCTCAAAGTACCTAATGGCAAAATGTGGAGAGACAGACACAATAAATTGCATTAAGATGAAGAGAACTGTTGCTATTATTAATCTTAACATCAACCAGAAAGTCGCTAAATGTCACCAGCCAGGTATGGCCAAAAGTCGCTTAATTGGCCACACACAGTAACAGAGAAACTAACAAAAAAAAGATCATAAAGATAATAGTTGTACAACTGTGTGTACTTTTGTCTTCTTTCTAAATATTTTCCCAAAGGACACCAAAATGTTGCTATCTGCAGGCGGGAGCGTGCCTATGTTCCCCGGGTCCTATGTTCCCCGGGTCCTATGTTCCCCGGTTGTTCCTGGGTCTTTGTATGCGACCGGGGAACTTAGGACCCTTTTTCTAAAAAAGGGTCCTATGTTCCCTGCATTGTATCTGGCGAAATTGCGAAATTGTGCCCTGACCAAAACCATCCCTAAACCTAACCTGTCACAGGGCGTTGTGGAGCACTTTTTTTTGGCGAAATTGTGCCCTGACCAAAACTATCCCTAAACCTAACCTGTCACAGGGCGTTGTGGAGCACTTTTTTGGCGAAATTGTGCCCTGACCAAAACCATCCCTAAACCTAACCTGTCACAGGGCGTGCGGCAGCAGATAGAGCAACTCAAACGCGAACTTCCTTCCTTCGACAACTTAAACGCGTCTCTGTCATGCGTGTCTGCGTGCGTCTTACTTAGTCGCGCATTGGAAGCAGCGGGGAACATAGAACCCTTTTCTGGAAAAAGTGTTGTACGTTCCCCGCAGCGGGGAACATAGAACCCTTTTTTTTAAAAAGGGTCCTTAGTTCCCCGGTAGAGGGGAACATAGGACCCGGGTAACATAGGGACGGGGAACATAGGGATGACCCGCTGCAGGCAGCTTGCTAGCTATGATGGCAGCAACGATGTCTGCCAGACAGGAGAGAGTGGTCAGTGACGATCGAATCGAGAAAATGACAAAATGGGTCAAAGACCAAAAAGTTATTAACTGACAGCAGTGACAAATGTCAGACTGTAAACTTTCTCGAAAGAAAAGGACAAAATGGGAAGATGCTGATAATAACAGCAAAATGGAAAATATAAGAATTTCCAAGTAATGCTCAACTCAAGTGTGTGTGTGTGTGTGTGTGCGCGCGTTAAACTTCTTGTTGAATGATTTCAAATTATCTCTGAGTCTGAACTGAGGGAAAGGAAACCAAATTTTGAGCAGTCTCTCACGAGTTCAAAATACCAAATGAGGAGATTCTAAAAGAACAGACCGGTTTATGAAAGACTTGATGGGGGAGGGGCACAGCTAAGAATACTTGAGTGAGATTCTGTGATCCAAATTCGAGATAGAGCTTTTTGATAATGATAATTTGTCAGAGTAAGGTTGTGTAATCAAAATTTGAGAATGAGCTTTGTCAATCAATCAAGAATATTTGCATTAAGTTCTGTGATCAAAATTCAGAAACAACCTTTAATAATTGATAAAGAATATGTGAGTGAGGTTGTGTGATCCATCCAATTTGAGAATTAGCTTTGATAATAATGATTGAGAGCCTCTGGCCCTCTGTGGATCATGGCCGCGGGGCCAATTTTGCCTGGCCCCTTGGGGCCTCTGTGGGTCGTGGCCGCGGGGCCAAGTTGGCCTGGCCCCTTGGGGCCTCTGACCCTCTATGGATCGGGGCCAAGTTGGCCTGACCCCTCGGGGCCTCTGGCCCTCTATGGATCATGGCCGCGGGGCCAAGTTGGCCTGACCCCTTAGGACCTCAGGCCCTCTGTGGGTCGCGGCCGCGGGGCCAAGTTGACCTGGCCCCTTGGGGCCTCTTACCCTCTATGGATCGTGGCCGCGGGGCCAAGTTGACCTGGCCCCTTGGGGCCTCTGGCCTTCTGTGGCTCGCGGCCGCGGGGCCAAGTTGGCCTGGCCCTTTGGGGCCTCTGGCCTTCTGTGGGTCGTGGCCGCGGGGCCAAGTTGGCCTGGCCCCTTGGGGCCTCTGACCGTCTATGGATCGTGGCCGCGGGGCCAAGTTGACCTGGCCCCCTGGGGCCTCTGACCCTCTATGGATCGTGGCCGCGGGGCCAAGTTGGCCTGGCCCCTTGGGGCCTCTGACCGTCTATGGATCATGGCCGCGGGGCCATGTTGGCCTGGCCCCTTGGGGCCTCTGGCCCTCTGTGGGTCGCGGCCGCGGGGCCAAGTTGACCTGGCCCCTTGGGGCCTCTTACCCTCTATGGATCATGGCCGCGGGGCCAAGTTGGCCTGGCCCCTTGGGGCTTAAGATTATTATTTTTGCAAAAGTAGTTTTGCTTGGGTCGCGGCCGCGGGGCCAAGTTGGCCTGGCCCCTTGGGGCCTCTGGCCCCCTGGGCCTGGGCCCGGTAGGCCCGGTCATTAATCCACCTATGACTGTGGCAGTCACAGTAGATGAGCAATGATCATGAGTGTGTGCTTGTACAAATGTACATACGAGTATGGGCACAATTAAAAGGACAAAGAGGGCATGCCAGTCTGCACAGATGACTAGAGAGCAACTATGCCAACAAGTGTGTAGCTGCCAAATAATCCAGTGACAGCAATGCCGGCAGCAGTTTTCAAAGCGTGTATACACAAACATGCTGCCTGCAAAGAAGTGTTTTTTGCAGCCAATACTAACAGGCCTGCAGGCACCCTGAGCAAGCATTTGGCCTTTAGCTCTATAAAATAAACACAAACACATTGAGAGAACAAATATTTAAATTACAAACCAACTTGTGATAAATATTCAAGTTTTCTTAATCAAACAGCTCTTCATTATACACCTGGTTAGTGTAGTTTTCTAACTAAAGGAGTCTAGAACTCCGACATGGAGATGAGGATGTTTTGATTTGCCTTTGCATCAATTTCCTTCAATAGGTGCTTACAGTATTTCTTGGCCACCTTCAACAAATTGACAATTAATCTGGCTCTTGGTTGTGTTCACGCTAACAACAATTATAGATTTGTTCTTTGACTCAAACCAAAGCGTTATATCATACATTTGGTCCTGCTGTACCTATACTCACATAGCATGGCACACATAAACATGTGTGCCATGCTATGTGAGGTTTTTTTCCTCGGACTCAGTCTGGACCATTCCTGAGGGTCCAGCCTCAGACTGATATTTTTTTACTCTTCCCCCCTTTCCCAATGTCACCTTTTTCCCACCTTTTTAAGGAGCGCCCTAAGTGGCTGATCCGTTGGCGGTCCCGTCTTGTCTCCCTGTAACGTATGTCTGCTCTTAGCGGGATTGTGCCGAAAATGTAATTTCAGTTCTTATGTGTCTTGTACATGTTAAGAATGGACAAATAAAGCTGCTCTGCTCTGCTCTGCTCTCTGCTCTGCTCTGCTCTTTTGTTTGTGCAGCGTTCATATGTGTATCGTTTGTGTGTAGAAGACTTAATTTCTTGAACTGGAAAATGAGTGGCGAAAGTAATTGATTTATAGGGGTGTTCCGATGAAACTTTTTCCACTTCCTATATAATACAGATATTGGAGCTTTGGAGGGTTGACCAATACCAATATTAATACTATACGATATCAGCAGGAATTATAGTACATACTTGTATTCTTTTGTAGTGTGCAATGTTAGAACAGGTCTGATCAACTGGAATTACTCAGAACAATGACAGATTTATGCTTTTAAGTGGAGAGTTAATTTGTGTTTTGGTGACCCTTATGGTGACACACTAAGTTGAATGAAATGTAAATTGACACGTTTAATACTGGATACTTTCTAATATGCTTCTGCCTTGGAGACTTTGTATCTATATCTGCGACTATTATTAGATACTTGTTTATATTGACACGTGGAGTTTTAGACTGAAATATTGTTTAAGATCTAGCTTATGCGCTTAGCTGTTGTGTACAGTACCATAGCTGCCACCTTGTAGTAGCCTATAACCTATCATGTTTACCTTTTATAAATGACTTTACTCAAATGCAAGAAAATATCAAACTGGTGTAGTAATTGGGGGAAATTTAGGAGCTGGTTTGCAAAAGGTCTGCATGTACTAAAACATGTCCAAACCTGATAGCACACGCAAAGCTAATTTACTAAACGTGTGCAAAGTGGATTGCGTCTGTTTAAAGGTGCTCTTTGCAACTTCCTCACAGTAAAATTTTTCAAAGCATAAAAAATGACAAGAACACCGCCGGCTAACTTATGTTACCATTAGTGGTTTAACACAACACATTTATTTGACAATTGTCTATATTTTTCACAATTACAAAGTTTATGTAATTACAATTTTTACTGGCCCGAAATAAAAAAAATGATGTTTACAGCAATCACTCACCCTGTCTAGTCAACACGGAGAGCATGCACACATACAAATGCAGTCCAAGAGAAGCAACAAAGAATTTTATGTTGTTGTTATGATAGAATGTACATTCAATGACAGCTAACGCTAGCTATCCAAAATGGTATTATTAGCTAACAACACTTAAAGCAATTGCGCATGCATGTGTTACGTACATACCGAATTACGTCATTACATATGAGAAGCCATAACATGGCTTCTCACAGTGTAAAATACATTGGAAAGTTGGCGCCCTCTAGGCATCTGTGTAAATGTTGCAAACAACAAACAAAATAAGGTGTGCAATCTATTTTGCATCGCAAAACCCTCATCTAAATAAGGTGGTCTACACCACCAATTGCACACACAGTGTTAGTAGATCACACGCAACACGTCCACTCATAGTACACTTAATTCTATTTTTTTGCACACGCTGTTTAGCGTGTGGTATTTGGATCATAGTAAATCAGGCCCTTAGATTTTTACTTGCTGTTCAACTTTGCACAAGTAAAAGTGCAGCAGGACTACTTATATTGGGGATGGGTGATATGGCCTAAAATCTACCTGTATATTGCGATATATATTGCAGCCTCCTGCAATAACGATACATATCACAATATGTTATTTGGTGTACAAATGATAATAGAACCATTTCAAAATTGGTTACAAAGGCTCCTAATTTAGCTGCTGACATAGGCAGTAAGGTTGTGAATCTTAGAGCACAACACGATTTGATGAGATTCTTGGAGGTAAACATTTGATTCAGAATCAATTCTCGATTCAAAATCAATACTTTTTTTAATCATGATCATAGAACTGGGTGCCAGTTTTATGATTAACTACATTCTTCCATAATATACTCAGTGGCCTAGTGGTTAGAGTGTCCGCCTGGAGATCGGTAGGTTGTGGGTTCAAACCCTGGCAGAGTCATACTAAAGACTATAAAAATGGGACCCGTTGCCTCCCTGCTTGGCATTCAGCATCAAGGGTTGGAATTGGGGGTTAAATCACCAAAAATGATTCCCGGGCGCGGCACCGCTGCTGCCCACTGCTCCCCTCACCTCCCAGGGGGTGATCAAGGGGATGGGTCAAATGCAGAGGACAAATTTCACTACACCTAGTGTGTGTGTGACAATCATTGGTACTTTACTTTAAAATAAAGAGCTGTGGTAAATTTCTATATTACTTTAAAGAAAACAGTTTTTCTTTAATAAAATGCTACACAAACATTTAACAAAATCAAATAAAAAATAGGGCAACAAGAAAAGTATCCAACAATTCTCTTTTCTAAAATAAATGTGTACAGCAGATGTGATTTGCCTGAGTGGCTGGACAGGACGGATTAAATAAATAAATAATTTTAATCGACTTTTGTTTTTAATTAACGAAGAATCGTTACGAATAAGAATCACAATTATTTCGAAAATCTTTTTTTTGACACCTCTAACAGACACTAACACACATATTAACTACTTTATGATTAATTAACTGGTTAGTTTCTGTTGTAACATGGTTCTATCAACACTTTGGTTGAAGTGTAATAAGCACTTATTCTTCTGATGTTTGTATGATACTTTACATTTTGGGCAATACTGCAAATTTGGTTATCAATCTATACCAAGTAGTTATAGGGGCAGTATTGGTCAGACAAATACTGATACCTAAAACTTTCAAGATCATTGAATGATTTATCCTTTTTTTTTTTTTTTTTTTTTTTTTTTTTTAGATACCCATATCGGCTGTTCAGATTTACTTTACAAAAGAGAAGTGTAGGATACTTCTCTTGTTGCCTTACTTGTATTTTGACTTTATTAAATGTATTTATATTATCATTTGGTGCAGCCGGGCCGGAGCAGGAGGGGATAGAAAGAGAGAAAAAGGAAGACAGAGGGGGGAATTGGGGGGACAAGAGGGGGATTAGACAGAGAGACAAAAACAACAACAGCAAACACAACAACAACAACAACAGAGCAACATCAGCAAATACGACATGTACAAATATGATGGTAAAAGTAATAGCAAATAAGCAGTTAGCGAAAATTTAAAAAAAAATACAGAACTGAGCATTATTACACTAAAAATGGAGCAATATGAATACCAATAGAAATAGTGCTATTGATAATAAACAATACCAGTACTTTACCTTTATTATCAACAATACAATTGTTCAAATGCAACAATGCATATACGTAATGATAACTTCAGATACGAAAGAATGCAGAAAAATGGAGGGGAAGAAAGAGAAGCAACCTTAACCTTGTAGATTGTTATAGTAACAATAGGTTAAGCTTTGTCAGTGTGCCATGTGTTATACCCAGTTTACCCTAGGGCAACAACGTTAATATATGTTTGATGAAACGTGATTATGTGCATGAGTGTATGTGTGCATATGTACTTGTATATGTACAGTATGTGTATGTGTGCTTGTACAGTGAATGTATATGTACAGAATGTGTATATGTGTGTACAGCGAATGTATATGTACAGTATGTGTATACAGTATGTGTGTTTGAACAGTGAATGTATATGTACAGTATGTGTAAATGTGTGTTTGTACAGTGAATGTATATGTACAGTATATGTATGTGTGTGTTTGTACAGTGGATGTATGTGTAGTAGGTGTATGTGTGTGTTTGTACAGTGAGTGTATATGTACAGTATGTGTATATGTATGTTTTTACAGTGAATGTATATGTACAGTATGTGTATACAGTATGTTTGTATAATGAATGTGCGTGTGGATGTACGAACTTTGAGTGTGTAAATATGTACTGTATTTATTTGTACATGTATGTGGGAGCGTAGGTACCTATGTATGTCTGTATGTATGTGTGTGAGTATATGTGAATTTGCATGTACAATACATTTGACTCCCAGTGTGTGCGGGAGCCAGAGTACGGCCCCAGCCTCCCCGAGAACCCATCCCACAAACTGATTTATACTTTAAATACAATTATAATCGGACAAACACACAGGATGGCTGTGTAACAATAGCAATTAAAGATTTACAATTATTTCCTATAACTGGCTCTGATTTAAATAATTCGTTTTTGCCCCTAAAGCTCTCCTATATCTAGGGACTAATTTCCTGAGTCTGTAAAGAATAACAAAAACAACAAATGATTTCTGATCTAACCACTGTGGTATTGACCTGATACTATCATTACTGTCAATATTTGGATCGGTCCGCTCACCTTTGTTTACATTCAAGAGCTCTAGGTTGCGGTTAGCATACCTCCCACCGTGTGTAATGTAGCATGTTTAACTATTCCTTGTTCCTAGGGATGATATGAGGAATGTAAGAAACTTTATTTAGTTTTTGCCACCATGGAGGTTGAGGATTACTGACTTTGACGTGGCTTGCACAGTGGAGGGACATTAGCCACTGGCAAGAATGCTACAGTGTGAGGATGCGTTAGTTTGCTTGTCAATGTCAAATTTGCTAGAATGTGTCAACATACATTATCACAATATAACGATAGTATTAAAAGCTCTGTCGTTGGGAAAAATTAATATAGTTTATAATCATATATATTCTATATCGCACAACCCTATCTTGTATTAGATTTTAGATGCAAGTCGATATCATCCTATACTTGTTTTTTTGTTATTTTGGACTGATGTCAATATTGAATCGGTACACCCCTACTGATTTCCATAACATATGCTCTTCCTTAACACTTATTAATGTATGGTATGTTTTTAACTGCTTATGTGTTATAGTCTCCCCTGTGATGTGAGAATGGCAAACAAATCAATGAAGATTTACCAGGAAATACGACACTGATGCATTAATTGTGTTAAAACCGTGAGGTGTTGCATGCTGATCAATGGGCTAATTTGGTAATTAGGACATAGAATGGAAGATGGATGGACCGACTGGATTTTTGGTTCATAACTTGCATGTTGCACAGACAGAAGTAGGGTCTTGTAACTATGAAATTCTTCCTAAGCCCACATTACTTTGCGTTGCTCTGGTATTTTGATATTTTCTAGTTCATCTCAGAAGACAAAATGCTTATTTTTCAGGTCAAGTCAGGGTTTCTAAACCAACCTGAAGACGTCTACTGTCCAGCAATGAGAGGAGTGTAAAAGACTAATGTGCCAAGATTCGTTCTTCTCAGTCCTCTGGAAGTAGGTCAGGGGAAATCTTGAATTAAATGTTATTTACCCAATTATTGCTGAAACCTATAGAAACTTTAGATTGTCTTTTATTGACTTCAACTTTACACACGATTTATAAAACTACTGGTGCCAGGTGTAACACTAAAAGAGAAGCATCTTCCATGAATTATTGTCAAAGCATCTGTATTCTATTAGGTTTTTGCTTGTCACAGTTGCAATAAAAATCTTCGAAAATCTTCATAATTGGTGGAAGGCTCAAAAAGGCTTGTAATTACATTGCGGAGGAAATAGAAACTGAGGAGGTTATTGAGTTCCTTCCTGAAATCTCATGGATGTTTTACCAAATCAAACACACAAACACCTTTCAGTTGACACATTAGATAATGCTCCCTTCCAAGCACACTTCCTCTGCCTGGAATACTGTAATTGCTGCATGCCGGTGAGTTATACCATTCATTAAATCTTCTAAATATCTGACACAGCATCACTTTGAAAGGCTTAATTTCTATGCAGTCACAGCACTTAATTCTGTTTCTACTCCATGGAGAGCTGCAGAATATGCTCGTGTTCTCAAAGGCATGACCCAAATAGATAAGTAGTAAATGAACAGGAGCCTTTCTTTCAAAATGCAGAGCTGGGAGTAGAGAAAGGTGGGAAGGTGTTGAAATTGGAACAGTGGTGAGAGTGATGATGAGGGAAGGCGACATCGATATTCTGACTAACTTGCCAAACCAGATATTCCCCATATTCCTAAATACCAGCAACTAAATTATTGGGGGGTATAACCGGGCTATGTGGTGTGTCTAAAGATTTGCCCATGTAGACAGCGCACCTGAAGGGAACTGCTCACATTCAGAGCCACAGGAGGTCAATTAAGATGATTCTACATGAAAAATATAAGATCTCCACAAAAACTTTAAATTATTAAAATGATCTTTGTGTAAATTCCTCTGTGTACCCTCACAAACAGCACAATAACATGCAACTCATTACACTAACCATTTGAGTTAGCCAATACAAATATACTATAATGACTGAGCGCAAACTAGAAACAAAAAAGTAAACTTTTATTACTGACAGACAAGATAATAATAGTAACAACCCCTCTTCACAAAGCTGCACAAATGACCAGCCTTTTCCAAAAGTGACTTCATAAAGGGTTGAGAATTTGGCATATGGGATTAATGTGACTCCACAGGCCACAGTGCAGGTGTGTTAGCCAGATCGCGCGCACGCACGCGATTCACACACGCACGCAGGCGAGCATGCACACACAAACACACCCACACACACAAAACAATACCAATCACATGATCTGCCACTTGTGAATGACTGGGATGTATTCCTGCACTCCTTTTGAAACAGTGTGCCCTCAGTGTTAACATGTCAATTATAGATGTTGTGCACAACTGTTTGAATATATTTTTTCTGTGTTTTGAAATAAAAATAATAATTAAATAGCACATTACAAAAGCACAACGAAAATAACCTGAAACGATTGCATTGAGTGGAATAACAACCCAATAATATATTTTTCTAGTAAATAATGAATGCAGAATATTACACACACATCACATCCCATCCACAAAAGTGTATTTTATTCTTCGATATGCCCTTAGAATTACAGGTTATTTTCAGGGCTGTCAAAAGATTCAAATATTTAATCGCAATTAATTGCATTTTGTCCAAAGTTACTTTGTAATTAGTTGCAATAATCGCAGATAGATTTACGTTTTTATCTTCAATAAGTGCTCATTTTAATTTTTTTATTACTATCAATGTTTGACTGGTAATTTGTTTAATTTATGAAAATGTTTTAGTGTTAAACATTTTGCTTTAAAAAAAGCTTAACACAAAATGGACATAAACATTCTTTTACTGTCAGTAAAAAAAAAAGACCTGAGTATGCTGGTGTCATGCCAGATTTTGTATCAGCGACAGAATTTGCATCCCCTGTTGCTAAAACGCTTGCATTCAGACGGGTGGAGCTGCACGACCAGCTCAGCAAATTAATAACTGAAAATGTGAATTGTTACAATCATGCTTCAATTGTCAAAGATGTTTGGTCATGCAATTAATCTGTGATTGAAAAAATAGTGTCAAAGGAAATTTTCGTTAACTCGTTATCGCATTAACTTTGACAGGCCAAGGTATTTCATTGCTTCTTGACCTTTTTTTCTGTCCTCGACAACGTGGCGTCATTCTGAATGGTAAACGTTCTTATCACTGTGCTGTTAAACACCCAGACTATGTACCATGTTTATGTGCAACTGTGTGTGTTTAACAGGTGTAGAACCACACGCCTTTGGGTCAACATTATTTCGTGTAAATTGTCAAGTCTGTATGTAGGGTGTAGACTCACTTTATTTGAGTTTGACTTTGAAGGATAGATTAACAAGTCAGCTGCCTGCAGACATGAGTTATATGGGAACACATATACACATACTGTATAAAGGCAGCACTTTAATTTTACTGACATGAAGCTCAAGGTTATCAATACTTTACTAGTGTATGGGATTATGCATCAGCGGTGTGGTCAACATACCGTCACTTTCTCTAAATCAGCTTCTGAAGAGGTGGGAGAGAGGGGGCTGATGGGACTGAGGGAAGGAGAGCTTCCAACACTGGAGACGTACTCAGGATCAGGAACATACAAAACCTGCAAACAATACATGTCTGTGTTTACACAGACGTTGCCTTTGCGCAAACACGCATGTGCACCTCAGGTGCATGCATGCACAAGAGAAGATTGGGGAGGACATATGCGTCTATAAACATTGCCTAACTACTGTATATATATTACAAGTTGGTAATCAGTACGAACACATTTGAAGTTAAATAGATGAACTGGAATGTGTCAACACGGTTCATACACTACTAAATGTGCAATTAATATTAGTTGAAAAGGGAAGTGTAAATATAAAATAAAGATTAAACAAAGAAATAGAAACGAAGCAAAACGAAAAAGTTTGTATAGGATTTAATATACTGTACATGGCATACTAATAAAACTGCACAAAAAATGTGCCTCCCAATTCATACTAACATGCGATTTCAAGGCTAAATAGGGGGGGGAAAAACGGCTGCATCAAAAACTAACGCTGCCCTTTCACAAAAGGACTCAGGCTCAGACTCAGGCTCAGACTCAGGCTCAGACTCAGACATGACAGCCGACACATCCTCCTTACTTTCTCCATCGCTGAGTGAGCCTTGCCGGCCAGAGCAGCAATATTAACTTGCCCTGGCAGACTTGCTATTAGGGATGGGCAATATGGCCTACAATCTATACCGCGATTTATATTGGAGCCTTCTGAGACAACTATATATCCATCATGATATGATATTTGTTATGTAAATGATAAAAACAGGCTACAAAAGGCTCCTAATTTGGCTGCTGATGTACACGGTAACATATTGCGTAATTTATAGTTGTATTATTTTCTCAAAACTAATATTATTCTACTAGCTAATTTATTATTAATATCTGCTTACTTTCTGTTGTAACATGGTTCTAGCTACACTTCTGTTAAAATGTTTTAAGCACTTATTATTATTATTATTTTGGGCGATACTACAAATGTGGGTATCGACCCAATACCAAGTAGTTACAGGACAGTATCGGTCATATCAATACTGTTACTGATACTTATAATTTTTAAAGTCATTGAATGATTGAAATTTTGATTACAATTACAATCAGACAAAAACACAAGATGGCAGTGTAACAATATAATTTAAATATTTAAATTATTTTTTACTATTGGCTGTGATTTAAATCCTTTGGTTAAGCCCTACATTGTCCATCGACTTTTTTTCTAAGTTTGTAAACAATGACAAACATGTCAAAATATTTTTTTGATAATAAAAAATATCGATGCACAATGCAACTACTGTAGTAGCATCGCCAATATACTGATACTATACTTGCTATCGTTACTGTTATTTGTATCAACCTGCCGACCTTTGTTTACATTCAAGAGCTCTAGCTTGCGGTTAGCATATCCTCTTTAGGTGTGTCGTATAGCATGTTTAGCTATTCCTCGTACTCCAGGGATAATTGATATTTGTAAAAAAACAGTTTATTTGGCACCATGATGGAGATAATTACTAACTTGGAAGTGGCTTTGCACTGTGTAGGGACATTAGCTGCTGGCGAGGTGCGCTGAGGACGCGTTCGTTTGCTTGTCGTGCTCAAATTTGCGGAAGACACAGCTAAAACTTTAATCAGCATGCATAGGGGTGTAACGGAAAACGGTATATTGAAAAACTGCGGTAAAATTCCAGGCGGTAAATAATACTGTTTACATTTTTAATTATCGAAAAACTGTCATTTAATTATGCATTTTAGAAACTTCCTGGAAACAGAGTCGCAGCAGCGCCGGCGCCTGCACACTCGTGCCGTTTGGCTTTAAAAAAAACATGGCGGCAACTATACGACCTTTCTCCGGAGATTTTCTCTAGTAAACGAAGTTGATCGCTTTGTTTTACTTCATTTCACTCGCTTCCACTTCCGTGGAGTCTCGGCATGTCTTGTAGAGCGCACTTCTGTTATTAGATGCCGACATGTGTGGACAATATTGAAGACAGACACATTTGTGGCACACAAAAATGTACATCGGGGAAGAAAAATATTTGATGTTGCAGTTTCATTTTGAAAGTGCAACACAGCCACACAAAAATGTACATCGGGGAAGAAAAATATTTGATGTTGCAGTTTCATTTTGAAAGTGCAACAGAGCCACACAAAAATGTACATCGGGGAAGAAAAATATTTGATGTTGCGGTTTCATTTTGAAAGTGCAACACAGCATCCTTCACTCACTTCATTGGCCAAACTGCTTTGTGATTTATATAGATATCAAAAAGTAAACATGTTTTTTTACATTACATGTGGGTTTTTTCCGTTTCACAAAGTTATTATTTTAAAAACTATTCATGTGACATAGCATTTTGTTAATGTTTTATGATATATAGTCAATTCCTATACAACATATTTCTGTTTCAACTCTTAACGGATATGTCCCGATACATGTATATACATGTACATACATTTAGTATATGTAAATGTACATAAATTTAAAAAATACCTCTCTCTATTAAAATGTAAAAATAGAGATAAAAGCATTATGTAATGAGAAAAAGCTGACAAGTTGATACTATTGATGAACAAAAAACCAAACATTTGTCTAACTATATGGATAACGTTTATCTAAAGCCTATTTATTAGACATTACAAATTACATGAAGGTGTCGCATTCACACCACAACACTGTTTGACCTAACATAATGAATAATCGTGATTTCAATATTGATAAAAAAAATGTGATTATTATTTTACCATAATCCTGCAGCTCTATGTTAAGACCAGATCTCATTCATGATCAATATTTTTATCTATATGGACAAAAAGCACAGTTACATCTCATGGCCGTCAGGTGCCATCTTGCAAAATTCTTACATTTGATCATATTTTATGTCCATAAGATGCTATGTTGCACAATTTTCACATGTATTTTTATTTATGTTATTATTTAGTTTTTGCCATATTTCTTTGTTTACATTGCTTTTGTTGCTTTCATATGCACTTTCAATTTCTACTTGAGGTATATGAAACTGTATTCTTATCAACAACAATGTTTATTCTACAAAGGAAATCATTTTGAATGTGTTAGGTTTTTTTTTTATTTTAAACTTGGTATAAGTACTTTTAATTTTTTTTAGCACATTTAAAAATACCTCGATAATAATGATAACCGTGATGATTTTGCTCACAATAACCGTGATAAGAAATTTTCATACCGTGTCATCCCTACGCATGCATTATCACAATTAAAAAATAGAATTAAATGCTCTATCGTCAGCCATATGTATATCATTTGGAGTGCATCTGGAAAGTATTCACAGCACTTCACTTTTTACACATTTTGTTATGTTACAGCCTTATTCTAAAATGGAGTAAAATAATTTTTGTTCTCAAAATTATACAGACAATATCCCATAATGCCAATATGAATTTTTTTTTTTTTATGTTTGCAAATGTATTGGAAATAAAAAAACAAAACATGTACGTAAGTATTCACAGCCTTTCCTCAATACTTTATTGATGCACCTTTGGCACCAATTACAGCCTCAAGTCATTTTGAATACGATGCCACAAGTTTGGCAGACCTATCTTTGGGCAGTTTCGTCTATTCCTCTTCTTAGCACCTCTCAAGCTCCATTGAGTTGGATGGGAAGCGTTGGTTTTCATCCAGGATGTCTCTGTACATTGCTGCATTCATCTTTCCTTCTACTCTGACTAGTCTCCTAGTTCCTGCCGCTGAAAACCATCCCCACAGCATGATGCTGCCACCACGTTTCACTGCAAGGATGGTATTGGCCTGGTGATGAGCGGTGCCTGGTTTCCTCCAAACATGACGCCTGGCATGCACGCCAAAGAGTACAATCTTTGTCTCATCAGACCGGAGAATTTTGTTTCTCATGGTCAGAGTCTTACAGGTGCATTTTGGCAAACTTTTCACTAAGAAATTGATTCCGTCTGGCCACGATACCATATAGGCCTGATTGGTGGTTTGCTGCAGAGATGGTTTTCCTTCTGGAAGGTTCTCCTCTCTCCACGGAGGAATGCTGTAGCTATGACAGAGTGACCCATCAAGTTTTTGGTCACCCTTTTTAGACCAGTTGATCTGCTGTTTCTTTTCTTTTCTCCTCTGCCCCCCTCTCCCTTGTGGAGGGGGGGACACAGGTCCGGTGGCCATGGATGAAGTGCTGGTTGTCCAGAGTCGGGACCCTGGGTGGACCGCTCACCTGTTGGGGACATCTCTGCGCTGCTGTCTCCGCTCGAGATGGTCTCCTGCTGGCCCACTATGGACTGGACTCTCACTATTATGTTAGATCTACTATAAACTGGACTTTCACAATATTATGTCAGATCCACTCGACGTCCATTGCATCCGGTATCCCCTAGAGGGGATGGGGGGGGTTTACCCACATATGCGGTCCTCTCCAAGGTTTCTCATAGTCATTCACATCGACGTCCCATTGGTGTTGTGAGTTTTTCCTTGCCCTTATGTGGGCTCTGTACCACGGATGTCATTGAGCCCTTTGAGACACTTGTGATTTAGGGCTATATAAATAAACATTGATTGATTGACCTTCTTGACTAGACGAAAATGAATGCAGCAATGTACAGAGACATCCTGGATGAAAACCAATGCTTCCCATCCAACCTGATGGAGCTTGAGAGGTGCTGCAAAGAGGAATGGGTAAAGAGGAATGCCCAAAGATAGGTTTGCCATGCTTGCGGCGTCGTATTCAAAAAGACTTAAAGCTGTAATTGCTGCCAAAGACGCATAAACAAAGCACTGAGCAAATGCTGTGAACACTTGTGTTCCTGAGATTTTTAATTATTTTAATTTTTAATAAATTTGCCAATTTAAAGAAAAAAAACTTTTCACGTTGTCATTATGAGGTAATATTTGTAGAATTTTGAGAACAAAAATGAATATATTCCATTTTGGAATAAGGCTGTAACAACAACATGTGGAAAAAGTGAAGCGCTGTGAATACTTCCTGGATGTTTGTATATACTCTATATTGCGTAAGATTAGGATTAATCAATTGACTTTTCTTTTGACTTGTCCTTTATTATGTGCATGAATGTATAGTGGGGTGATCATGCGTGCCACTTTTTTTAATGTGATGGATTATTTTTTCTCTTTAATTGCATTAAAACATTCCTCATTGTACTCCCGGAACCTGCCATAATATCAGCAGAAAGACTGTTGGGGGATTTTTCTTTTTAAACGCAGAACAAGACAATGACAAGTCTAATAATACTAAAAATAGTGTGATTTCTTAAAAAAATAAAACAATAAAGAAAAACCTTGGCCGAGGTAAACCAAATGGCTGTTTGGGTATGAGAAAGGGAACTATATACTATTGGCTGAAACAGGGAACGTTCTGCTAATCTGGCTTTCTTCTTTTTTATATTGTCATGTACTAGTTGTATACTATGAGTAGGCAAAGATGCACAACATAAGGCCTGTTTTATTGTGAATAGCTTCAGTATGTGTAGCGTGCACCCTGACTACTTTACTACTCACAAACAAATGGTGGGATAAAGGTGAGTGAAAAGTGTGAATTGAGTTGGGATATTATGAAATCGGGCAGTGAGTGAATGGCCGCGATCGTAATTTTGATGCAAGACAGTGATGAAGGGATGGTTCACGTTATATTTGTGAAGGCGTGCACGGCGTGTTCACACCTGGCCAGGCACAACTGCCCTGGAGAATAGCTTGTTCAGCTGAACCAGCTCGTTGGGTGTGGTGTCAAACTTCAGAGCAATGCTGTTCAATGTGTCCCGTAATTCCACCTGGACCAAAAGAAAGGACAGAATATCACATGATAGCTTTCTTTTTTTTTTAGGGCATTTCCATAAAGATCTGAGATTGGAAAGCAAAATAAAAAACAATTATTACTTTGACAATGGCTTTTTCTACTTTCATGCTTGAGTTTGCAAAGTTATGCAAATTGAGATTGTTGACCGGGAAAAAGGTTCTCATGGGATGCACAGCTACTGGCAAAAATATGAAGCGACATAAATGTCAGCAGCAATCTTGTGTTATGTTTTTAACCATAAGGCATCGTCAGTGAGATAAAAAAAACTAAAACAAAAAAACATTAGGGTTACAGAAGTATACATCCAAAAGAATTTACTTAAAAGAATGTGTATTGTGTGTTTTATGTGATGGATTTATGTGTCCTTCTGTGCTTACATGGACTCTATGGGTACAGCTTCCTCACACAATTCAAAAACATGTATTAGTGTGTGTGTCTATCCCAGCAACATAATAGATTTATCAGCCTTCAAATACATGGGGCAGCCATGTACGATATGCCCTGATAAAACCAAATACTCTAAGTAACAAAAATCTATGAAAATGCATACAAAATGCATACAATAAGTCAAGGCTGAAAAAAAAGTTACAGGATAGGTTGCCTTTGGAGAAGCAGCATCTCACTTTTTGGTATCAGTGATTTGGACATGGTAGGTAAGTTGTGTTTATAGCGAGTATAGTATCACTGTGTAATTTATCTCAATTTAGTTATTATATTGAGAGATCAGCTGTTGCACCCTGCAGAGTGACCCAGGTGCATTTAAATGTCCCCACCAGTTAACAGGCAGACAGCAGAGAGGTGCTTGCCTGAACCAGTGAAGCTTCTAACATGCCCAGTGGGAGGTTCTACTCTCCAAATGAGGATGACAACCATGTCTGTGTGAGAAATATTGTATAAATAAATAAAAAAAAGTTCAAGGGGAAAGAAACCATCAGAAGCAGACAGGCAGAGCAATGCATAATCAGAGAAGGTTACTGGCAATTTGTTTGTAAGTAACAGTCATGTACATGTGTTTTGCCGTTTAGAGATTGAGTACGTGCATGGTGCATGGGAACTTCAACATAGTAGTCATGACTGATTGTTGCCAGACATTTATTCCTGGACAAACACACACAAACATAGACTGTATAGTCGGTCACAGGACGATGGCTAACCAGAGGGGAATCACGAGAGACAAGCTGGAACATTAGTGATGCAGATTCATTGGACTGTCACACATGAAGCGGTTGGGGATCATGTCTACGGCCGTCCTAAGAGACACATTAAATTCAATATTGACACGGTGGAGAGGAGCACACATCCCAGTCAGAGGTCAGGAGCTATTTTGGTTCCAATTTGGTTTCATATATTGATGTGGCTCTGGGTGATAAAGTGCCAATTATTAAAAATGTACTAGATACTGGGTCTTTGCAGAGGGACCACTTTTCTTGTCTACAGTACACATTTTATATTAGGATTTGGGGGACGATAACTTATGAGTGAGTTTAAATAAACTAAAAATGGTTCCAATCATGTCAAGAAGCATGATATGAGAAGGAAACATATTAGATAAGTTTAGAAGGGAAAAAAATGTCCTTTTCCATTGATTGAGCCTACTAGAATAATTATAGGGAACCTATGACAAATGTAATCTTTTCGGATTTATGAATGTTGTTATGTTGTTGAATATGCGTGTTAAAAGATGCCAAATCTTAAAATAATAAGGTTCTTGCATTGCTTGCACATGGTTTTGGATGACTCTGTTTGCGGGCGTTTTGTAGTCTGGCTACGTCAACACGTCAGTAAACAATAAAGGGGTACTATTAGGCAAAACCAACTTTTCTTACTTGTTGGTACCGGTCTTTCTGTATTTGGGATCCCAACAATTTCAATTCAAACCACATAGGCATGGCGGAGATATTTATAAAACAAATTGGAGACTTGCCTTGGTTACGTCAGTGGATACCTCTATATATGGTAGTGGTTTACCTGATGAGCTTTGTGTGAGTCTGCAATTTTTTATCCATTGCAGTCCAAAGGTTTCTTATTTCTCTCTATCCTCTTGTTGTGGGACAGACTGGCTCGTACATGCATATGCATCCTTCACTGTAGCGTACAGTTCTAACTTATATCTGTCAGTAGACTCGATATGGAAGCGCTTAAAACGACAACATGGCTGACGGGAAGAAGACAGTCAAACAGACAGGGGCTTGGACTGGAAGTGGGTGTCGGCACGTAATTTAAGACCGTTGACAAAATGGCGTATTTCGAAGAGACAGTCAGAAAGTGGCTTGAAAATAGTCTGTAAAACAACATCGATGAACATTTTTGACGAAAGCATCACCATTAGATGTTATTTAGATCACAAGAAAGTGTTTTAAATGTAGAACAAATATATATAATATGACCCCTTTAAGTAAGGCTCTCAGCCAGAGGTGGAGGAGCGCCTCCCCTTTTGCTTCAGGCTATGAGGAAAAACACAAAAAAGGTAGGATAAAGTATTATTTTAATCTAATTTGCATGCACATAACACAGACGTGCAACATGCAGCAACATATAGGTTTGATAAAAGCAGCTTTTTTATGCAGAATCTAAATCGATCGGCGAGTGTGCAGGTGAATCTGTATATTGTTTACGAAGTTTATTTTAGACAGTGTCTGGGGAAAAAAATGCGCAGACGACTTTAAAGGCCTACTGAAATGCAATTTTCTTATTTAAACGGGGATAGCAGGTCCATTCTATGTGTCATACTTGATCATTTCGCGATATTGCCATATTTTTGCTGAAAGGATTTAGTAGAGAACATCGACGATAAAGTTTGCAACTTTTGGTCGCTGATAAAAAAGCCTTGCCTGTACCGGAAGTAGCAGACGATATGCGCGTGACGTCACCGGTTGTGGAGCTCCTCACATCTGCACATTGTTTACAATCATGGCCACCAGCAGCGAGACCAATTCGGACCTAGAAAGCGACGATTTCCCCATTAATTTGAGCGAGGATGAAAGATTCGTGGATGAGGAAAGTGAGAGTGAAGGACTGGAAGGCAGTGGAAGCGATTCAGATAGGGAAGATGCTGTGAGAGGCGGGTGGGACCTGATATTCAGCTGGGAATGACTAAAACAGTAAATAAACACAAGACATATACAGTATATACTCTATTAGCCACAACACAACCAGGCTTATATTTAATATGCCACAAATGAATCCCGCATAACAAACACCTGCTCCTCCCGTCCATATAACGCGCCAATAAAAATCAAGCACCCGCACAACACACTCAATCCCACAGCCCAAAGTACCGTTCACCTCCCCAAAGTTCATACAGCACATATATTTCCCCAAAGTTACGTATGTGACATGCACATAGCGGCACGCACGCACAGGCAAGCGATCAAATGTTTGGAAGCCGCAGCTGTGTACTCACGGTACTGCGTCTGCGTATCCAACTCAAAGTCCTCCTGGTAAGAGTCTCTGTTGTCCCAGTTCTCCACAGGCCAACGGTAAAGCTTAACTGTCATCTTTCGGGAATGTAAAAAATGAAACATCGGCTGTGTTTGTGTTGCTGCAGCCGGCCGAAATATACCGCTTCCCACCTACAGCTTTCTTCTTTGCTGTCTCCATTGTTCATTGAACAAATTGCAAAAGATTCACCAACACAGATGTCCAGAATACGGTGTAATTTTGCGATGAAAACAGACGATTTAAAGGCCTACTGAAACCCACTACTACCGACCACGCAGTCTGATAGTTTATATATCAATGATGAAATCTTAACATTGCAACACATGCCAATACGGCCGGGTTAGCTTACTAAAGTGCAATTTTAAATTTTGCGCGAAATATCCTGCTGAAAACGTCTCGGTATGATGACGCCTGCGCGTGACGTCACGGATTGTAGAGGACATTCTAGGACAGCAATGTGGCCAGCTATTAAGTCGTTCATCATTGATATATAAACTATCAGACTGCGTGGTCGGTAGTAGTGGGTTTCAGTAGGCCTTTGAAGTCGTCTGTTTTCATCGCAAAATTCCACAGTATTCTGGACATCTGTGTTGGTGAATCTTTTGCAATTTGTTCAATGAACAATGGAGACAGCAAAGAAGAAAGCTGTAGGTGGGAAGCGGTATATTTCGGCCGGCTGCAGCAACACAAATACAGCTGATGTTTCATTGTTTACATTCCCGAAAGATGACAGTCAAGCTTTACCATTGGCCTGTGGAGAACTGGGACAACAGAGACTCTTACCAGGAGGACTTTGAGTTGGATACGCAGACGCAGTACCGTGAGTACGCAGCTGCGGCTTCCAAACATTTGATCTAAGGCTGCAGCTAACGATTATTTTTCTATCGATTAATCTATAGATTATTTTTTTCGATTAATCTATAAAAAAAAATTCCGATTAATCTATAAAAGCAGAGCCTAGATGCCTCTGTTATCAACAACTACAGACCAATTTCAAATCTACCATTCATAAGTAAAATAATTGAGAAAGTTGTCCTCCAACAACTAAATCACTTCTTGGCTTCTACTGGCTGCCACAACAACTTCCAGTCAGGATTTCGACCTCT
Organism: Entelurus aequoreus; assembly: GCF_033978785.1. Taxonomy (NCBI): domain Eukaryota; kingdom Metazoa; phylum Chordata; class Actinopteri; order Syngnathiformes; family Syngnathidae; genus Entelurus; species Entelurus aequoreus. The sequence goes on along the minus strand of NC_084741.1, from coordinate 60,910,049 downwards.
TCATAGTACAGAGACGGCCCTTCTTAAAGTTATAAATGACATCCGTCTAAACACAGACTCTGGCAAAACTTCAGTATTAATGCTTTTGGACCTCAGTGCTGCATTTGACACTGTCGACCACTCAATACTTTTGGACAGGTTGGAAAACTGGGTGGGGATCTCAGGCACAGTTTTAAGCTGGTTCAAGTCATATCTACAAGATAGGAACTATTTTGTTTCCATTGGTGACTTTGTATCAGAACCAACCAACGTAACGTGTGGAGTCCCCCAAGGTTCAATCTTGGGGCCGACTTTATTTAACATCTATATGCTCCCACTAGGACAAATCATGCAAAATAATAACATTGACCATCATTGCTATGCCGATGACACCCAAATCTATGTAGCGCTATCACCAAATGACTATCGCCCCATAGATCTTCTGTGCCAGTGCATTGAGCAAGTCAAACACTGGATGTGCCAAAATTTCCTACAACTAAATGAAGATAAAACTGAGATAATTGTTTTTGGTGCTAAAAAAGAAAGGTTTAAAGTCATCCAACACCTTCAATCACTGTCCCTGAAAACCTCAAATAAAGCCAGAAATCTTGGGGTTATTTTAGATTCTGATTTACATTTCGACAGTCACATCAAATCAGTAACAAAATCGGCCTACTATCACCTCAAAAATGTAAAAAGACTTAGAGGGCTCATGTCAGCTCAAGACTTAGAAAAACTTGTACATGCCTTTATTACCAGTAGGCTAGACTATTGTAATGGTCTCCTTGCAGGTCTTCCCAAAAAAACTGTCAGGCAGCTACAGCTTGTTCAGAACGCTGCTGCTAGAGTTCTAACAAAGACCAAAAAATGTGAGCACATTACACCAATTCTTAAATCCTTACATTGGCTCCCTGTACATCAGAGAATAGATTTCAAAATCCTCCTGCTCACATATAAATCACTACATGGTCTAGGGCCCAAGTATATCACTGATATGCTCCCACTATATACGCCCTCTAGATCACTAAGATCTTCTGAGACCAATCTGTTAGCGGTTCCAAGAGTAAACTCAAATCAAGGGAGATCATCATTCAGTCACTATGCAACACATAGCTGGAATAAACTTCCTGAAGATGTCAGACTCTCCCCAACTCTCACTACTTTTAAAACTAGACTGAAGACTTTTATGTTCACCTTAGCTTTCGGCTAGATCTTTTGATCTTTTGACTTTTAGCGTCTGCACTGTTTTTATTTTTATTGTCTGCATTTTAATTTTGCTTTTATTTTCTTTCATTTCACTTTGTTGTCTGTGAAGCACTTTGAGTCTGCCTTGTGTATGAAAAGCGCTATACAAATAAAGTTGCCTTGCCTTGCCTTGCCTATAGATTATTTTTCCTTTTACCGATTATTTTTTTTATTTAAAATGAAGATGAAAAAATAAATGTAGGCCAGTTTTTTCAAAAGGCATGGCTTTTATTTAAAAAAAAAAAAAGTATGGCCACTCAGTCAACATTGACAACAACATGACAAAATATTCTGTAACAATGTAAACATTTAAAACTTTTAACATTTAACAAAATTAAAAGTAGCTTATTTGCTTTTTAATGTGCAAATATAAAAGTAAACATCCAGTGCATATCTTAATAATGTGCAATAATATAAGCATTTCAAAAGTAAAAGTATTGCTTATTTTGCTTTAAAATGTGCAAAAATAAAGATAAACATCCAATACAAAAAAGTGCAAAACAAAATATCCTGTAACAACAGTGTAAACATTTCAACAAAAGTAAAAGTATTGCTTATTTGCTAAAATGTGCAAAAATAAAGATAAACATCCAATACAAAAAAGTGCAAAACGAAATATTCTGTAACAGTGTAAACATTTCAACAAAAGTAAAAGTATTGCTTATTTTGCTTTAAAATGTGCAAAAATAAAGATAAACATCCAGCACAAAAAAGTGCCAATCTAAATATTCTGGAGCACTGTAAACATTAAGTATTGCTTTTAAAATGTGCAAAATAAATATCCAGTCCAACACAGTACACAATAACCAATTCTACTCATTCCAGTGAGTGACTAACAGTTGTAATGAAGAAAGGTTAGCATGTCTACATGCTCTGGGGTGAGGCAGGTTCTTTTCTTGTTTACAATATTCCCAGCAGCTGAAAATAGGCGCTGTCACGCCAAATTTCTTCCCCCCTACAAATACCCCCCCCATTTACTTCCGGTCACGTCATCCCATAGCTTGTGTTTGTAAAATTTTTTAAAAATTTTTTATTTTTTATTTATAATATAGCGTTAACAAAACGTCTGTATTAATCGGACAAATTAACATGAGGACGTTCCTGACTGAATGCACATTTGACTCGTGGACAAATGCGGAAATGAATAACAGTAAGTAAATGGGGAGGGGGGGAGGTTTTTGTAGGGGGGAAGAAATTTGGCATGACAGCGCTCAGAGGGGTCGATGTGGCTGGAACTGAGAGGTAAGACCGATGATGATGATGATGATGATAGTATGATTAAAGTGAAAGTTAATGGTTCGTTTGTACATAGTATATGTAACTGTTAATGTTGTAAAAGGTATTTGCACAACTAATTAACGTTAGCGTTAAAGAGGAGCGCGTCTTTGTAAACACTGAACAGGCACGCCAAACGCGCCTCTCAGAGCGAAACGGTGCTTTAGTTTATGAATTTACAACGCAGATACAAATGACACATTCTTGTTTTTGTGTTATGATGACAACGTATACTCACGCGGACGATTGACTAGTTGATGGTGATGGCAAGAACGCTGTCGGCTGTTTTCTTTTCAAATGTTCGTTCATAGCCGTTGTGCTGCTATGATAGGCCATTTCCGCTCGACACAGTGTGCATACAACAACATTATTAGGCCGTTTATTGAAATACTCCCACACTTTTGACGACTTTTGGCGTGCTTTTTTCCCCTCGCTCACACCGCTCGCATCGTCTGCTTTGCGCTCCGCCATGACGGTGGTGTGACGTAAATATGCGACACGTCGACGCCGTTTTTGTGCGTATTTACGTAACCGATGACGTCGACTACGTCGACGCGTCGTTTCAGCCTTAATTTGATCGCTTGCCCGTACGTGCGTGCCGCTATGTGCATGTCACGTACGTAACTTTGGGGACTTTGGGGAAATATATGTGCTGTATGAACTTTGGGGAGGTGAACGGTACTTTGGGCTGTGGGATTGAGTGTGTTGTGCGGGTGCTTGATTTTTATTGGCGGGTTATATGGACGGGAGGAGCAGGTGTTTGTTATGCGGGATTAATTTGTGGCATATTAAATATAAGCCTGGTTGTGTTGTGGCTAATAGAGTATATATATGTCTTGTGTTTATTTACTGTTTTAGTCATTCCCAGCTGAATATCAGGTCCCACCCGCCTCTCAAAGCATCTTCCCTATCTGAATCGCTTCCACTGCCCTCTAGTCCTTCACTCTCACTTTCCTCATCCACAAATCTTTCATCCTCGCTCAAATTAATGGGGAAATGTCGCTTTCTCGGTCCGAATCGCTCTCGCTGCTGGTGGCCATGATTGTAAACAATGTGCAGATGTGAGGAGCTCCACAACCGGTGACGTCACGCGCATATCGTCTGCTACTTCCGGTACAGGCAAGGCTTTTTTATCAGCGACCAAAAGTTGCAAACTTTATCGTCGATGTTCTCTACTAAATCCTTTCAGCAAAAATATGGCAATATTGCGAAATGATCAAGTATGACACATAGAATGGACCTGCTATCCCCGTTTAAATAAGAAAATCGCATTTCAGTAGGCCTTTAATAGCTGGCCACAATGCTGTCCCAAAATGTCCTCTACAATCCGTGACGTCACGCGCAGGCGTCATCATACCGAGACGTTTTCAGCAGGATATTTTGCGCGAAATTTAAAATTGCACTTTAGTAAGCTAACCCGGCCATATTGGCATGTGTTGCAATGTTAAGATTTCATCATTGATATATAAACTATCAGACTGCGTGGTCGGTAGTAGTGGGTTTCAGTAGGCCTTTAAGACATAGATTTAAAGAATGTATATTTTCAAAAGATAACTGATGATACTTTTGGAGATGGTGGGACGTGGTTCAATTTGCAACCTGGGAACGCCTCCAAAATCAAACATCTTGCAGACAGACTCGAAAACGGGGTTTATAAGTGACTGTGGAGCAAAATGTACACAAAAGCTTATCCATTACATATTATTCAGACCACAAGGAAGTGTTTTAAATGTAGATTAAAATCATAATAAGTCCCCTTTGAATTGCATGAATAACATTTTTATTTAACTGCTCAATGCAGCATCTTGCAATCAAAAATGTGTATTTCCCCCAATATATTTAAGCAAATAAATGAATTTCAAGAAAAAGGTGCAATGAGAGACTGCCAAGGCGCATCCATGTAATTACATTCTGTCGTGTAAATAAGACAAATAACATGAAGCTAAGTAAAATAAACATTGACATTTATCTACTTCTACATCCACCAAAATACATACTTAAAAATGATCAAAAAGAAATACAACTTTTTGTGGATTATGGAATATGTAATACAACATGTAGTCTATGAAATAGTGACACAAACAGCAAATAAAGATTACATCTGTGCACTTGGTAAAAAACTGAAATTTTGGGTTTTCTTTTCAAGGACAAACGTGTCTTTTAGTGAGGTTAATAAAGGGCTAACGATCAGCAGGGTGCCTACAGTGTCCAAGTGTTTCATCTAGGCAGCTTCAACACAGCATCGATTCCATTCTCCCTCGGCACTATTTGCTTCCGGCTCATCCATGAACTGTTTATTTTTAGCTTTACTGCTTCTTTGTGCACAGCACAAGACTAATGCAAACCTAAGTTAACCCTTAAAGGACATTTAAAATTGGTTTACTAGTATATTGTTTCAAACAAATCTCTGGTGTCCGGTTAAGTCATAATGCGGAGGTAAAAAATCAATAAGTCGGGCAATTAGTATTTCCATTTTCCTTTGGCTTTGGAAACGAAGGCTTGACATATTCACAACCAAACTGGCTGCATAGCTCATATGATAGCAAATGTGGCATGGATGGTATCGCAACAACACTTAAAGATTGAGCCCCTGATTGCACTTTAGCTATGCTAACTCGGTTATTAAGTGGGAAGGGTGATAAACTTGACACAGACCTGTTACTGATATGTTAACAGAAGAGAATAGGACGGGGGCAAAAGCAGGCAATAACACATTCATGATCACAGCATTCAATGACAGCAGGACCATACTGTTTTTTTTTAATACTCTGGATCGATAATAGCCATTGTTCATCTAAAACCGGTAATGAATAATTAAACTTACTGCATGGTGCCATCTATTCCTCAGACAGAAGGGTAGAGAAAGGTTGTGGAAGCCATCTTAAGAATGACTGACACTTAGCGAATGGTCACGTTACTTGAAGGTTAAGGAGATGGATTCAAAAAGGGCAGTTGGCTACTATGTCAAAGACTAATGGCTCAATTTAAGACTTTTGGCATCTGAGTAGAAACATTAAGTTGGAATATCAGAGCAAGGAGAGCAAGGGTAAAACCATAATCAACAATCAGTGAATCAAGCTTGAAATAAAACTAAATATAAAGTTTAATCACCCATAATGCTATATCTAAGCAGCGAGCTATTGCTCTTAATTTCATGATGGATGAATCCCAAGATTGGTGTGACAGTTGCCATGGTGACTTTGTCTTTACTGCCTGAATGGTATGGGCCTCTTGTGCAACGACACCCTTGCCGTTTACACGCAGGTCTACTTTTAGAGCCTCTATAAGTCACAACATTGTGTCATTTTTCTTTCAAGGGGATTCCTTCATGGATTTCTCCTTGTGTCAGATAAAAGACCTGTATGAGCTTTGATAGTCCTCTAACTGAATTACCAGCACAAATATAGGCACACAAAAGAAAAAGCAATCAAATGACAGCAAGGAGACGATGTCCATTCAAACGCTAACATGTTTGTTTTAAAAACTACACTCAATTATTCCTATCTGCAATCAAGCCATTAATTTAAGAAGCAGCCAGGCTGTGATTGCAGCACCCAGGCACATCAAGTCAAATCTGGTCCAACTTGTGTTTTCTTAAGAGATACATGACACAATGATACTTTAAGCCAGTGTTTTTCAACCACTGTGCAGCGGCACACTAGTGTACCGTGAGATATTGTCTGGTGTGCCGTGGGAGATTATGTAATTTAACCTAATTGGGTTTGGGTTAAAAATATTTTTTGCAAACCAGTAATTATAATCCTCAAATGTGCCGTTGTTGAGTGTCCGTGCTGTCTAGAGATCGGCGGAGTAACCGTGTAATACTCTTCCATATCAGTAGGTGGCAGCAGGTAGCTAATTGCTTTGTAGATTTCGGGAACATGGTTTGTCGTGATCACAATGTGCAGACGACAGCGGGAGGCAGTGTGCAGGTAAAAAGGTATCTAATGCTTAAACCAAAAATAAACAAAAGGCAAGTGCTGCTAAGAAAAGGCATTGAAGCTTAGGAATGGCTATGCAAAACGAAGCTAAAACTGAACTAGCTGCAAAGTAAACAAAAACAGATTGCTGGACGACAGCAAAGACTTACAGCGTGTGGAGCAGCAGACGGCGTCCACAAAGTACATACGTACATGACATGACAATTAACAACAAAATAGGAGCGCAAGACAAGAACTAAAACACTACACACAGGAAAACACCAAAAAACTCCAAATAAGTCATGGAGTGATGTGACAGGTCGTTACAGTACACCTGCTTTGAGACAAGAGCTATATTGATGCATGGTTGGTTATGGTTTGAATTCATATCCAACAATTGCGAGAACAACTTTTTATTGTCAATATCGGTTGCTGAGTTTCATATTTGAATGTTTTCTGCTCGTGGTGTGCCTCGAGATTTTTTCAATGAAAAAAATGTGCCTTGGCTCAGAAAAGGTTGAAAAACACTGCTTTAAGCGACATACATTGCTCAAATGGACTGGACTCTCACTGTTATGTTAGATCCACTATGGACTGGACTCTCACAATATTATGCTAAATCCACTCGACGTCTATTACACCGGTCGCCCAGGAGGCGGGGGAGTACCCACATCTGCGGTCCCCTCCAAGGTTTCTCATTGTTATCCCATTGGGTTGAGTTTTTTCTTGCCCTGATGTGGGATCTGAGCCGAGGATGCCGTTGTGGCTTGTGCAGCCCTTTGAGACACTCGTGATTTAGGGCTATATAAGTAAACATTAAACGATTGATTGATTGAAAGCAGGAAGTGTAATAACATTGTAAGGGATAGGCACTGTATCAAAGGAAAGCTCAAAAAACGGTACATCAGCTAAATATATTATTTTTATTGAGTAATAACTAAACATTAAATGACAATATACTGACTGGCGCATACTTGTTGACAACTGTTGTGTTTCCCAAGCCCTATCATAGCAAATTAGCAGACAAACACTCCTGAGAGGTCCTAAGATGGAAAAAAATGGCCAGCCTCCATCAATACCTTGCTGCTGAGATATGGACAAATAAGATTGAAAAACAACAGTTAGGCTAAAGCAATTTTTACTCACTATATAAAATGTTCATATCGTTTAAGAACTCATTCAGATATAAACTTGTTTTTTTACGCCAAATAGTCATCCAGCATCACTACAAATGTGTAAACCCTTTATTTATTGAATTAAAAATATGGATGGAAATATTGAAATTCAATGATTTGGTGCATTTGCAAACAGCTACAATTATGCACAAAGCAAACAATACACAGCTACCCAAAATGTACAACAATTATTCTCAACGAAAGAGGAAAAATATGACCTTAGAGAAAAATATAATTTTAAACATTTGTATGCACGTACAACACTTAAAACCTTTAGTATGACAGTAAATGGAATTGAATTATGGAACGGATTAAGTCAAAGTACTGATATGATCCAGTTTACAAAACTGTTCACTTAAAACTCAGTGTTTACAAAGTACAAGGAAGAAAAATCTTGAAATGATTTTTTTAATTTATTGGAAAATGAGATAATCTTATTCATCATTAATTACAACCTTTTTAACTATTTATTGAAAACTTTACAATTTATGTATTTAATCAAATTGTATCTAATCTGTTGACATGTTGTTATGAGAAACTGGAAATATGTATCATATAGTAACTGTATGAATGTTTAAAATAAACTCAAACCATAAACCATACTGTAAGACACAAAGTTCATTTGCCACTATGGAGGCAGGGATTGCGGACTTAGAAGTGGCTTTGCACTGTGGAGGAAATTCAGCCGTTAGCGTTGATGCTACATTACGTTGAAGAAAGGGTCATTCGATTGTCACTGTCAAATTTGCGGGGCACAGCTAAAATGTCATCAACTTGCATTATCACAATATCACGATGTAAAAATAGTATTAAAAGCCCTATTTTTATCATTTATGTCATTTATTAAGTATATCGTCTACACGGCGCAAACCTAGTGCATCAAATTGCAATTTTCTTTCAAACCTATCCACATTCATCGGGTAGTCAAGGCACATTCAATTCTAGTCACATCCAACGTCAAAGTCTGAAGCAGCTACAGTGGGTCCATAATGATGTAACATACACTTCCTTTCAGAGCTGCATTTAGTTTGACTTTGAGAGGCCGACCTCTCTGCCATACGATGGCTACAGTGAGAACCTCCCTTGGGTAGCTCACCTATGATCTGCTCTTTGCCCTTCTATCTGCATCTTTCTGTCTCCTCATCTATCTCCGTTGTTCCCACAGACTTCAATCGCTGTTCAATTGGATACAGGTCAGCCAATTGGTGGACGTGACTGAATGGACTGTCGTTATCAGTGTCCGGGCAGATGGGATGCAGTTATTCAGGTTATTTCTCAATAAGAAAAAGAAAAAGGGTAGAGAACGAAGCCCATCTGTGAGGTAGATGTTGAGGGAGGGGAGGGAGATGGCATCGATAAGAAGGCATGGGAGGAAACCCACCATTTTCCTGTAGACGCTGGGAGATAGATTATAAAGTTATCTGCCGGAAAGCAAAATAGGGAAACGCAGCCGTCCGGTCTCTCGGCACAGGAGATGAGTTTAAGATAAAGGTGTACCTCAATCACTGTCACTGCCGACCACGTGTCCCTCACAATGTCGGCGAGGCGGTAAGGCACAAAGAGCCTTGGTTATGTCTTTTAACACTTTCCTGGCCTCCAGCTTACTGCTGTATGTCAGGCTACAAGACAATTATTGGCAGTGCTCAATCCATCTATCACACTATCAGCAACCTGGTAGGGTGGTATTAAGGAAGGACATGTGAAAATTAAGAGTGACATTGACGGCTGACATGAAAATGCTGGTATATGGCTCAGATATGTAAATAATTTTCTTACGCCAAATGTAACATTTAGTTTTATCACTAATAAGCCTGTATGTTTTTGTGCCACTCCTCATGAGGCCATGACATATTGATTTAGCAGCAACAATCTGTTGTACAATCCTTAGCAAGGTAAACATGGACCATGTCGATTAGAAGGTCTGGAATGACTGACAGGTTAGGGACGTGGTGCTGATGTCGGAGACGGAAGAAGGCAGCAAATGCCCATTATTTCCTGTAGTCTGTACACCCAGGAAGAATGAACAGAAGCAGAAAGAGCAGAGTTTGAGGAAATAAACCGGAGTAGACCATGCTTTAGCTCGCTTCCTTCTTCAGCTGACAGTCATATAAAACAAGCGGAGCCACAGCATGCGACTCCTCACTGTTGCCACAGAGAGCGGTGAGGAAAATCTGTCTGACTGCAGCTGCATTTGAGGGTCATTTCAAGAACACAAGCCAAAGCAGAGACAGGCTACATTTTTAGTGCAGACTCGTGGAACAATACCCCACCACCAGCCCAACAACCCGGCCCCGCTGCTTCACTCGTCTCCTAAACAACAGCTAAATCAATAGAAATGACAACGCAGTTGGAAGGTCATTCATGAGCGGAGCGAGCTGTGTGGTGGAATGAAGCCAATACGTGGCACGGAGAGAATGGAAAAACAAATGTGTTATCATTGTTCCTACATGTCTGCCTCTATTCTATCTAGAGAAACATACAGAATTATCAAAAATCACCTCCTTCTATATCAGCGAGCAACATGGAGCTGATGTGTGTGACAATCATTGGTACTTTAATCTTTAATCTTAATCTTAAACACAGTTGCTTCTCATGCTTTACAAAAACACAAACAAATATAGTCTCAGCATCAGGTACACGTGCAGCACTGGCTGAAGACTAGAATTGCTTCTCACCTACACTAATGAGCTAGCAAGCATGGTTAGACACGGTGCAACACACAAACATCCGCTGCGTAGCTAGTCAGAGCGACACAACCACTGGCAGCAGACGTACACACAGAGCAGCAGCAAGGAAGCTGAAGACGGTCAAACACACTTGAAAGAGGCATTACACAGAGTTTTCTTCTTGTGGTATACTCACAGAATATTCGATGGTCCCTTTGGGTCTCTGGAACGACATGCGCCTCCCATCCTTCTTCTCTGGGGTCTTCTTCTGGCCAGTATCTGTAAGCAGGCGAGGCAAGGTACGCATTACATTCATGTTCCTCTCTCTCCAGCTTGTCACAAGCTGCCGTTTCCCAGCCCCGTGGGTAGACAGCTCATTCGTCAACAGTGAGCTCGCCAGCCAGAGATGTGAGCTGTGAGCTGTGAGCGCCGGACAGCTTTCTCTCCCTCTCTCTCTTTGCTTCTAGCTCGACTTCTACGCTCCTGCTCTTGCACGCTCCCTCACGCTGTCCTCTGCCTCTCTGTGTTCTCTGCCTAGATCACCATGTTGAGCAATGACATCTGTTGAAAACAGTTCACCTTGCTTTCCTCCCACTGCTGCCTCTGCCAAACCTGAACACCATTAGGGCATCTGAATGCTGATAGGACTGACAAGGGACAAAGACGTTGGGAAGTGATAATACTCAAGACAAATATGAGGAGGGAGCATTGTGGGATGGATGATTACGAGGGAAGGATTCCGTTCTGCTTCTTGTTTTGGTAAGAAAACAAGAGGTTTTTTTGTGGAAAAGCGGTACATGAGGGTTATTATATTTCCTTGAAATGGGTGTTTTTTTAGGAATTTGTAAGAGGGATCCTAAAACGGAGGAATGAAGATTAAAAAAAAAAGTAAGATAAAAGTAACTAAGATTGGGGCTGATAAAGCATGAACATATAAGCTTAAAATTGTACAGTATGTTGACTTTGTGATGGTTTTTCACATCCTTAACTTCCTCTATGTGGTGACAATACTTCATGTGTAATGGACCAATGAACATGCACATACTGTAATGTAATGTACCAATGTTGGCTGCTATGTGTCGACCAAACTACATAGTCTCATACCACCTTCATTCACAATCACAGATCATTTGTTTTAATACACAAACCGCAAACATAATTTTTTGACCTGACTATTAATAATAAAAGGCATAACTCCAGAATTGAGCAGATTGCTTCATGCTTATCTAAAATACAAAAAAAACAAAACGAAGAATTGAAGCCATGAGTTGTGTACTAATATGCAGGATGGCTACCATTAAAAGCTGAGAATGATATAACTGAAGATTTATTGCTCCCAGCTATTTCTGTAACTGAACCCATTGATTGCTATATTATTTAGACTATTACCGGTAAACACTTATGCAGATAGAAAATCCCCCAAAAGTAATCTTAAAACATCGAACATAAAACATAAGGCTATGGCAGTGAAGATGTAAATGTATGTTCGTAAATCACACATATAAACTTTTTAGTAAATAAATGTTTTCTTTCTAATATTAATTGACCGAGTGACCTCAGGCGGCTTGACTTACTATTTCGTATTTTGTTGGTGGTGCACATGACGAATATAGTCCTTTAATTGTTTATTACCCATAGGTCCTCTCAGAAAGCTCTAACTATGAGTCATATACCAACGTTGTTGCTATTTGTGGGGCTTAGGACACCCTCACAGAAAGTGAAAAACCCTGAAAATCAGAAATGCTTTAGGACAGTGTTTCTTAACCTTAGGGCTGAATTGTTAGGCTGCCAAAAAATCTGTATGGGCCTCAGTTGTAATACACGTTTCTACCACTTGTGGCAGTAATGACAATATCAAATTAACAGAAGAAGTCTAAAGCTAAAGTCATAGAAAAGTTTCTTAAGGGCAACAATTATGACTAAAGCGGTGAAGCTGTATTTTCATTTGCACTTTAATTTTATTGACAGTTTATTTCAGAAACACATTATTATTTAATATTAATTCGGTTAGAATGTATTTATTTTAGCACTGCATAATTAAATGTTATTATTTTGAATCAGTTTTTTGAGTGCCTTCTTTTGCATTATATTTGAATAGTATTTATTTTTGTAATTAGCCCGACCTAAGCCTTGATAATAATCTTTGTGATCATGGCCGTAACTAGGATTTGACAAATACCAAATTCCAAGAGAAGCTTTTAAAGGCTGAAATCATGGGTATCCCAGTACCATATAAAAACAAAAGCTTTCATTGAGGTAGAACTATCACGTGTTATATTATTTAACATCTTTGACATTCAGCATGATTTCTTAACAGTCCAATTTTTTATTGATATGCTGTAGTATAGCGTATTAAACAATTTTAACATCATTAAAACAAGTTTAAAAACCATACCAAAATTTCTGCCACAACTGGGATTCGAACTCAAGACCTTCTGCTATGCAGAGCAAGTACTAATGCCACGGAGCCAACGGAAGTGAAGGCTGAAAATTTGTCTACATAATCTGATTAGTGTCACAGCATGACGTGGCCAGGAATATGTTTGGGGTAAAATTTTATATAAAGCGCCTTGTTATTCAAGAATTGTGCTTCTTCACGCAAAATACACCCCCCCACTGATCGCAAAGCCCTACGCAGAGTGCTTGTTCCTCATTTAGGGTGGAGCGGCACCTGACTGACACGACAACGTTATCATAACGACAGTGTTTCACATTAATGTTATTCATGTGAAACAAACAGTTAGGTCAGTATGATTTAATGCTAATTTTATGTTGATAGCACATTTCAGATTGGATAATGTTTAAAGTAAAAGTGGACTTCATTGCGTTATGTTGTTAAGTTGTAGCAGGCTGTGCATGACGAAGATCGTATCATCTACCGCATGATGTTGTACAGCGCACACAATGTGCTACACAAAGTACATTTGCAGTCAGTCATATCATCTTTTTGTCAATTAAAAAAAGGACTGAGGGCATGACCTACATGTCGTCAATCATAGTTATAAATGATAAATGGGTTATACTTGTATAGCGCTTTTCTACCTTCAAGGTACTCAAAGCGCTTTGACAGTATTTCCACATTTACCCATTCACACACACATTCACACACTGATGGCGGGAGCTGCCATGCAAGGCGCTAACCAGCAGCCATCAGAGGCAAGGGGTGAAGTGTCTTGCCCAAGGACACAACGGACGTGACTAGGAAGGTAGAAGGTGGGGATTGAACCCCAGTAACCAGCAACACTCCGATTGCTGGCACAGCCACTCTACCAACTTCGCTACGCCGTCCCTTTACGGCCATGTTTGTGATTAACACAGAGTTTCATATTATTTGACAATGTTTATGCTGTTGAACTGTAAGTAGGTAAGGGTAGATATATCTATATCTATATATATATATCGCTTAAAATCTAGAGTAAGATTACTAATTCAGTGATAAGATTGGATGTGTCCCCTGGCCTCTCTGTAATGGAAAAGTTGGGCCCCAACGTCAAAAAGGTTAAGAACTCTTGCTTTAGGAAGCATTTTATCTTTGTGAAGATGATACTGTGGGATACGATCGGAGTTGGTAACAAAAACATACGTGACACTGTCATTTAAATATTCAAGCTTTTAGAGATGCACATAGTTCCACAACGTGCTTTCTTGATTTTAAAGAATGAACCTCTGGTGATGTTGATATTCAAGCAAGGGTGCAGACATTACATCATTTAAATGCCCTTCAGCATGTTTTATCTTTTTCCTAACCATCAACATGTTGGCATCATTCTCACTGGATATTTCAGGAGGCAAAAATGCAATACACAATTTGAATGCTATTTAAACAGTGATTTTTGACATGTTGTTGTCAGGAACGCGTATTATAAGAATCATATAAGTTCTAGGACTTGTGTCACAAAATACATATTTCATGTTTTCCCCCTTGGAAGTAATCTCTCAGGAGTCTGTTGCACTTTCTCAGTCCTCTCTGCGATGCCTTCATGAACTATTAGAAGGATTCTTCCAGAAACCTCAGCAGCTCTGTCATTATGGCCATATTGATGTTTTCAAAACAAAGTCCCCTTGATAAAATGAAGTATGTAGTGGATGTGGGTGAAGCAGCTCCAAGTTGTCCTTCCAAAACTAGCACCTCTCAGGGCTGCTGAGGATCCTGGAATAACTTTTTCAGCAGTGCATGACAGAGAAGACTTGGAAAGTGTGTTGGACTGCAGATTGATTAAAATGAATAGGGAAAGGTTGTAGTTTGGATTTGAAGAGCATCCGTTGTGACACTAACTCTGGAACTTTTCTGACATACCTCAAATAGTATATGTCATTGACAGTACAAGAACAAAACCCAAAACCAGTGAAGTTGGCCCGTTGTGTAAATCGTAAATAAAAACAGAATACAATGATTTGCAAATCCTTTTCAACCTGTATTCAATTGAATAGACTGCAAAGACAAAATACTTAATGTTCGAACTGGAAAACTTTGTTATTTTTTGCAAATATTAGCTCATTTGGAATATGATGCCTGCAACATGTTTAAAAAAAGATGGCACAAGTGGAAAAAAGACAGAGTTTAGTAATGCTTATCAAACACTCATTTGGAACATCTCACAGGTGAACAGACTAATTGGGAAAAGGGGGGTGCCATGATTGGGATTAAAAGCAGCTTTCATGAAATGCTCAGTCATTCACGAACAAGGATGGGGCGAGGGTCACCACTTTGTAAACAAATGCGTGACCAAATTGTTTAAGAACAACATTTCTCAACGAGCTATTGCAAGGAATTTAGGGATTTCACCATCTACGGTCCGTAATATCAAGAGGTTCAGAGAATCTGGAGAAATCACTGCACATAAGCAGCAAGGCTGAAAAACAACATTGAATGCCTGTGACCTTTGATCCCTCAGGCGATACTGCATCAAAAAGCGACATCAGTGTGTAAAGGATATCACCACATGGGCTCAGGAACACTTCAGAAAACCACTGTCAGTAACTACAGTTCGTCGTTACATCTGTAAGTGCAAGTTAAAACTCTACAATGCAAAGCGAAAGCCATTTATCTAAAACACCCAGAAACGCTTCGCTGGGCCCAAGCTCATCTAAGATGGACTGATGCAAAGTGGAAAAGTGTTCTGTGATCTGACGAATCCGCATTTCAAATAGTTTTTGGATACTGTGGACGTCGTGTCCTCCGGAACAAAGAGGAAAAGAACCATCCAGATTTTTATAGGCGCAAAGTTCAAAAGCCAGCATCTGTGATGGTATGGGGGTGTATTAGTGCCCAACGCATGGGTAACTTTCACATCTGTGAAGGCACCATTAATGCTGAAAGGTACATACAGGTTTTGGAGCAACATATGTTGCCATCCAAGCAACGGTATCATGGACACCCCCTGCTTATTTCAGCAAGACAATGCCAAGCCACGTGTTACAACAGCGTGGCTTCATAGTAAAAGAGTGCGGGCACTAGACTGGCCTGCCTGTAGTCCAGACCTGTCTCCCATTGAAAATGTGTGGCGCATTATGAAGCCTAAAATACCACAACAGAGACCCTGGACTGTTGAACAACTTAACCTGTACATCAAGCAAGAATGGGAAATAATTCCACCTTGAAAGCTCCAAAAATTGGTCTCCTCAGTTCCCAAACGTTTACTGAGTGTTGTTAAAAGGAAAGGCCATGTAACACAGTGGTAAAAATGGCCCTGTGCCAACTCTTTTGCAATGTGTTGCTGCCATTAAATTCTAAGTTAATGATTATTTGCAAAAAAAAAAAAAGTTTCTCAGTTCGAACATTAAATATCTTGTCTTTCAATTGTCTTTCAAAATATTCAGTCTATTCAATTGAATACAAGTTGAAAAGGATTTGCAAATCATTGTATTCTGTTTTTAATTACCATTTACACAACGTGCCAACTTAACTGGTTTTGGTTTTGGATTTTGTACTAAAAATGTGTTCTTTTACAACCAGAGCTCAACATACAGTGGGGCAATTTTTTTACACAACTGAATCACACAATCAATCTCACTCAATAGACTCTAGTAGCCTGTGTAGTATATTATAAGACCACCTTTTAACCATTCCTCAATTCAAAAAACACAGCTTGTTTGTTTCTTGTGATCCGTCAACACTCAGGGATTTATTGGAATTTTGATTTTCAGTCAAGCAAGGTCTTGTCAATAGTGAGGTGTAGTGAATTCCAGCTATGATTTGTCTTCTGCAGATATACATTGTTTCCCTCCCTCCAAACCCCTGATATATTTCTTGTCATGCATTGAGAAAACAGAGGTGGAGGGACCAGAAATGCATGCAGAAACAAGCTTGTGGTCTTGGCCAATCAAGAGAAAAGAATAGAAAACTCTGTTTTTCTCTCAGCAGTATAGTGGAAAATAACAATTTGCTGCTCATCCAGGTAAAACACCAGTTACCACAACACTGGCTATTTCCCCCATAAATAACATTTTACTTAGCTCGGTAATGGCCTCAATTACAATAACACAGGGTCAAGTGTAAGAGGAGCAAACAACAGTACGTGACTTGCACGGACAATGAAAGGAGTGACTGTGTGTCAGGTAAACAAAAAGGCTACCAATATGTGCGCTCGCTGTGGCTTTGTAAACAACTTACAAAAAGTATGCAGCATGTATTCATCTGATAAACATAACAGTGGAATCATTTATTAACCAAGAATATTCTTTCATTCTCTAATTTCAGTAATCTTGATTATCAATCTGCTAGGGATTAATCACTGTTGTTGCTAAATTTACAGTTCCCGCATTTTGTTCATAGCAATGACAAACTGAAGCTGGCAGGGAACATGAGAGTCAACAACTACGTGACTAACATTCCCTCCTGGTCTGATAGAATACACAAGCAGCAGATTTCCTTCTGCTCCCTTGTTGTTCCTGCCTGTTGATTAAGTAGCCCGCACCCCAGCTGTTATTATTAGAAAAAACCTGAACAGTTGGTTGGTAAGTCAAAAGCTCTCCACCACAGGTACTGTAGTAGGAATGGTTAAGACTGACATGTTTCCTAGATTCACTGTTTTTAGAATTCAGGCCTTATAGGGGGGACCTATGATGATTTTAATCTACATTTAACACACTTCCTTTTGGTCTAGATCAGTGGTTCTTAACCTTGTTGGAGGTACCGAACCCCACCAATTTCATATGGACATACACCGAACCCTTCTTTAGTAAAAAATAAAATGTTTTGGGTTTTTTTCAAATTCAAGACAAAGTTATGTTTTTGGTAACACTTTAGTATGGGGAACATATTCTAATTAACAAAGACTTAATTTACAGTTTTTTGGACTCTAGGGGAACATATTCTAAGTAACAAAGACTTAATTTAGAGTTATTTGGTTAGGGTTAGGTTAGAGGATTAGGGCCAGGGTTAGAGGGTTAGGCTTACAATAAGGCCATGCCAAGTAAGGCATTAATAAGTACTTAATAATGACTAGTTAAGAGCCAATATGTTACTAATTTGCATGTCAATAAGCAACTAATTAATGGTAAATATGTTCCCCATACTAAAGTGTTACCATGTTTTTTTACTGGTGCACAAAATGAACTGTGCATGAACATCACCTTGTTCAAAGAACAAAACCAACACAGTGCATAAACTCACAACAAATTACACACCTGCAAATCAGTCTGACTTTTGCTGTTGCCGTATCCGTAATACGCCGATAGGGACAAGTTTTTATTTACACGATGAGTCGGGTGTGTGTTGACCTCCGCTGAACCCCTGAGCCCGACTCACCGAACCCCTAGGGTTCGATCGAACCCAGGTTAAGAACCACTGGTCTAGATAATATGTCCTGGATATACTTTTGGTGTAAATGTTGCAAAAATGTCACACCACATTCAAAGTTATAACCAACTTGCTGAATATGTCTGCCAATGGTTTATGTGAAGAGGCGTTACCTTTAGATTGCAAATGAGACGCGCCACACACCACCCTCTCCAAAAGTATGATAATTATAATTTTAATCACCGCATTAAAAAAAGCTGCATTTAGCAGCATTTATCTCACTGCATGTCGTACTTATGTGTTAACGTGCACGTGCCAAGATTAGATGAAAATAGTACTTTATACTAACATCTTTCTGGTGGTCCTCCAAACCAGGTTGTAAAGTCACAAGGGCGCTGTCTTTTTCGTCAGAGTTTAGTGTTTAATCCAAGTTTGTACTGGCCCATCTTGACAAAACAGTCCCGTGTAAAATGTTGTGGACAAATAAACACAAAAGTTTTTATTTTATAGACATCAGAGCAGGCGGGAGGGCTTGAAACAAAACGGAATAACAAAGGAGGCTGAGAGAAGCAGTCTTGGCTAAGCAGAGGGGGAGGAGGCGCAATCTGTACGTCCGTCAATCTGTGACATCACAAATGGCCCATGGTTAAAAAAAAAACTCATTCAGATGCATCCAAAACTGCGTGCAAGTTGACGTTCAAATGGTTGAACCTAATGATTTGACGTATTGGCATTGTTTAACACCAGTATCCAACATTGTAACAGCATTAACAAGTCAGAAAAGAGGAACATCATCATACTGTAGGTCCCCTTTAAACATTCATTTTGCTGTGAATTCCTGTAAAATGCAAGTGGTCTGCAAACAGAACTCTAGTGGTTTGTTAAACTTGCATTTTCCTAATAGTGAGATAAAAGAGAGAGTTTACAAATAGGTAAAGTATGCTTTCTGCCTCTGGACTTTGACATTGCTGATTGTGTTACCTAACAGCGATGCATTTACATATTATTGGATTTATATATGATTGTATTTAGTTACGAGCTTTTTGGCTGTTGTTTGAAGTAATATTTGTAACAAGGTTGTGCCGTTTGAGTAATAAAGAGTTAATATATTGTTACATGATGCTGTTCCTGCCTAATTTACACAACAAACAAAACTGAGCAATAGAGAGTTAATATATTGTTATAAGGCTGCAGCTAACGATTATTTTTCTATCGATTAATCTATAGATTATTTTTTTCGATTAATCGGTTAATCTATAGATTATTTTTTCGATTAATCTATAGATTATTTTTTCCTTTTGCCGATTATTTTTTTATTCAAAATGAAGATGAAAAAATAAATGTAGGCCCGTTTTTTCAAAAGGCATGGCTTTTATTTACAAAAAAAAAAGAAGTATGGCCACTCAGTCAACATTGACAACAACATGACTAAATATTCTGTAACAATGTAAACATTTAAAACTTTTAATATTTAACAAAATTAAAAGTAGCTTATTTGCTTTTTAATGTGCAAATATAAAAGTCAACATCCAGTGCAAATCTTAATATTCTGCAATAGTATAAGCATTTCAAAAGTAAAAGTATTGCTTATTTTGCTTTAAAATGTGCAAAAATAAAGATAAACATCCAATACAAAAAAGTGCAAAACGAAATATTCTGTAACAGTGTAAACATTTCAACAAAAGTTAAAGTATTGCTTATTTGCTAAAATGTGCAAAAATAAAGATAAACATTCAATACAAAAAAGTGCCAATCTAAATATTCTGGAGCACTGTAAACATTAAATATTGCTTTTAAAATGTGCAAAATAAACATCCAGTCCAACACAGTACACAATAACCAATTCTACTCATTCCAGTGAGTGTCTAACAGTTGAAATGAAGAAAGGTTAGCATGTCTACATGCTTTGGTTCTTTTCTTGTTTACAATATTCCCAGCAGCTGAAAATAGGCGCTCAGAAGGGGTCGATGTGGCTGGAACTGAGAGCTAATTAGCCTTCACCTCAAGCCAGGATTGCGAGTGAGCTGAGCTGCAGTTTAAGTTTCTAGAAGGTCAACGGGCTCATAGTGATGTTACTAGTAGTTGACTGGGAGGTGTTTATTATCATTTGGGGAGAGTCTGCTGCCTGATGCTCACCTGCTAAACACCTATCTGCTCCACGCTGAAGCGCTGACTACATGCGCTCTGAATACACACTGCTGATTGGCTGGTAATGCTTCATGTGTACCAATCAGATGGTTGTGTGGGTGGGACAATGCTGCGTGTGTACCAATCAGATGGTTGTGTGGGTGGGACAATGCTGCGTGCTGAGACAGAGGCAGACGGAGCAAAGCAGCTTGTTAAGACTTTAGCTTCAGCTTAGGAACTCGTTCGGTACACCCCCGTACCGAACCGAAAGCCCCGTACCGAAACGGTTCAATACAAAACACGTACCGTTACACCCCTAGCAGATACAAATGACACATTCATGTTTTTGTGTAATGATGACAACGTATGCTCGCGCGGACGATTGACTAGTTGATGGTTTTCTTTTCAAATGTTCGTTCATAGCCGTTGTGCTGCTATGATAGGCCATTTCCGCTCGACACAGTGTGCATACAACAACATTATTAGGCCGTTTATTGAAATACTCCCACACTTTTGACCACTTTTGGCATACTTTTCCCCCCTCGCTCGCACCGCTCGCATCGTCTTCTTTGATCGTCTGCTTTGCGCTTCGCCATGACGGTAGTGTGACGTCATTATGCGACGCGTCGACGCACAAAAACGGCGTCGACGTATTTACGTAACCGATGACGTCGACTACGTCGACGCGTCGTTTCAGCCTTATATTGTTACACACTGCTGTGTCTGCTTCTTTTAATCAAGAAACAAACAAAAGTTTTGATTAAGACGGTTGACGTGTGCGTTTGATCGCCTCTCAAGCTCGACATCCTTCCCTCAAACAATCAGAACTAAAACAAAGTTAGTGCAAATGAGAAGAAACGGACGGCCAAATCAGACAAACAAAATTTAGTATGTCCTACCTGTTATTGAGCCTTACTGCGGAGTCAGTCTGCATCACAAAAGCTACAGCAAGCCTCTGGCCATGCGGCCAAATAACGAACATTCATGCATAAAAATACTGAGAAGCTGCAGAAGCTGCGTATCACTTTGCTCAGTCTAGACCTGACTCAACAAACTGGATAGTCAAGCAATAGCTTGGATTGACAAAAAAATCGCTTGTTGTGTTGTCGTCCCAGAAGTGACTTCTCCGGTCCGTCATTTAAAGATGTCGGACAAAGTGTTGCCAGATGCCACAAGAAAAACACACAACAGTTCTATGAAAATAACTAGCTCATAAGAAGGGGATAATACGCAGACTTGGCAACACTGGGCGGAGAATGCAAAAGTTTGCTCTCCAAAGTAAATTCTACACAATAAAACTACTGTAGTTGTTTGTACTACATGCTACTGTATTGATTTTCAAACAGTATTTATTATGTAAAAGTTAACTTGTCTTTTTAAAAGGCATATTATATGTTAAAATTGTGTTTTTTTGGGAGGGCCAAGCATGGATTAATTTGATTTTAGTTAATTTTAAATGGGCAAGGCTGCGTTGAGATGCGAGTATTTGAGTTACGAGCTTTGTCGTGGAATGTATTTAAACTAAATTCTACAGCTGTAAAAGGGGGATCACAAGCAACTCAAAAGCAAGCAATCCAAATAAAAGCCCAAATTAAAAGCCCAAGTTTGCTTATTATAGTCATAGCCAGCTGCAATATATCATACCAACCGCAGCAAATGTCAATTTTGTAAACCAATAGTCCCAAAGTCTCAAAAGACCACTTGAAAAAAAGCAGACAAGGACTAACAGCAATAAATAAAAGACATACACCAATAGCTTGGCTGGTAACACAGAGCAGTGGGGGTAGTGGGGCAGGGGGGTGTTATGGTAGGCATCTTTGAGTAATGAAATGACTGTTGTGTGATTGCTCCTCACCAGTTTCATATTATATTATCAGCAAGCTTGCTCAAATAAAGACCAGTCGTATAATTAACTTGATCACTCTATTGTGTGGGATAGAGCGAGCAGAGCATTGTAAAAGTGTGGCCACGGAGACAGAAATGACATGTCGCTGAGTAAATAAAGTGTGTTAAATAAAAAGGACAAGGCATAGACCTGTTAAATAGGAAAGGTATCCTAAAATGACCCTTTTTGCGCTGTGGCACCAATTAAAAATGAACAAATATGATGCATTATACTGTAAGTGATACGCCATCGTTGAGGACAGGAGCATATATATTTATTAAAACTTTATATATTTGCCATTAGTTTCAATGCATTTATATGGCTTTCTATTGATACAGATTTCTACTTCTATTCTAAATGTCATGTATGCATTCATTTTGTGCAATATTTTATGTATGCTTGTTTGGTGCAATCTCCCATGTGTTACCACATGTGTTAATGCAAAGTACTTGTGCAATAGATAGGACTATGTGCAGTAATACCAGCACCTTAACTTTACGAGGCCAAGGAAGATTGGAATATTGGGAGTATTTTCTTCCTTTAGCCCACTTATTATATGCAGCAATTTATCACGCTTTCACTTTAGCACTGTAGCACTTCTCTTTAACTTCTATGGTGACTTTGTTCTTGATCTGTCCTGAGCTCAGGTCATGCAGCAACTGACTGTTTTTACATGGGTCTCTATTTTATTTTACTTTCATTATCATATATCGGAGTGTGTATTTTATTGTAATGTTATGTCTGATGTTTGTGCTGTCTAACTTAACATTTTATGGACCTTGTTGTATATGCCATCAGCCTGCCAGGGACTGCAGATGGAAATTAACATTTGACTACAATCTGGAAAATGTAAATTTTATATGTTCAATAATGTGCAATGTCCCATGTAACAAAGATATGACAAACATAGCAAATGGCGACTTCCTATCAGGAGTTGTATTGTACACATGTGAACAAACTTATTAGTGTGTTCTAGTGGGACATGAGAAAGTTAAGCTGGGGAAATTGCGGTTGTTTATAAATTGCTTAATGTTTCTGGTCGGACCGGTAGCAAATGCATCACAGACCAGTACTGGTCCCTAGACCGGTGGTTGGGGACCATTGTTCTAAGGCTTTTGGAAGATGCCATTTTCTAATTTAATAACAGGGGAAACACTATACTAGATGCAATATGATTTTATTGATGCTATTATTGATTGTACTTCATCATTCTGAGTCCTAATAGATTATTTTATTGACCTGATTTTTTGTGTGGCTGTTGACTCAGGTTTCAGTTTCAGCAGACCTGTTGAATTATGGGAGTTTTTACAAAAAAAGATATGCCAATACAGTGCATAGAGGGGAAGCCATTAGCGCAACCATTGAATAAAACAACATTAACTTAGTATACAAACTAGAAACAGGAGCAGGGTATTTATAGTTATCTCAGATCAACTTAGTATGGAGTAGAATGACCCCCTAAACTTGAACAGAAAACTGTGTGTGTGTGTGTGTGTGTGTGTGTGTGCGAGCATGCTCGTTAGCAAATGTGTGCCCGTGCTGGAACAGGAGGCGGTCGAGCTGCCCTGTCCTCTGATTAACACTCTCCCCATGTAGAATAATCACACTCTTCCTTCAGCGCCACTAATGTGTCATAAATTCTTTACCCTGTGAGATGGTTGCTCCTCACTAATCCCAAAGTCAAAATGCACAGCCTACATTACTAGATGTTTTCCTAGTAACGTTCGTTCATCGTTAAATTTCATAATTATAGAGACCTTGTTGCTATAGAAACCAAATTGGTGCAAAATTTGAAGGGAAATGTGTAATTTGAAAAAAGTGGGGCCAAAACTGTCAGTCTTGTAGTTGCAGGAAAGAGAATAACAGTCATAATATTAGTCTGCAATAATCTTGGTACTGACCACCGTCAATTAAGACAAAGTAAAGACAAAAAGTATTACTTGGATTGCCAATTGTTGGTTATCAGGGTATTGCAAAATCTACTGTTAACGCGAGAAACATCTTCTTTTTGATCTGTTTGTATTGATAGTTTGCAATAATTTGAAACACGCACCATCAACACTTACAGTACTGAAGTGGAACAGCAATACACTGTGTGAGCAATGACGTCATCACACTCAGTGGATTGGTAGTGTTTGCCAAATAATTACATAGACTGGTATGTCAAATTTGCATAAATCTATGACACACTTGCAACAAGTGAATAAAAAAACATTAGGAGAAAAATTGTCAAAATTGTCAAAAGACGTCGTTGGCAACACTGCAAACACTGAGTGTTGAAATGTTTATGTTTGTCTCTTTAAATATGTATATGTTTTAGAGTGTTTCTTAATGATAATGGAGGTTTACGTCACTTCTGGTTTATATTTTGTCACATGGGCTCACTTTCTGTTGTTGACACATCCTTGTATGGATCTTCATATTTATTAATCTAAGAGTACAGCCTGTAGGTTTAATATGCACAATTGGTTACCTATATTGCTTTGACAGCAATGTGCTAGCACAAGTTTAGATTGGGGTATTACGTTTGTAATGGCGAAAAACACTATTGTGTCTTGCATTCATAATAGCTTTTAAGATGGCTAGTGATTAGCGCACAAGCTGCTTCTCCAGGAAATGAGCAGTATTACAGCTACTTTATCAAAGTGTGGTAATCAATCATGTCATTACGATAATTAAAACTTTACCAGTAATACTGACTGTCAAGATGGTTGGTTGGATGGATGTAATTAAAATTACCATTGTTTCTGGGTAATAGAGCACACCTGTATTTAAGCCGCACCCACCAAATTTCAGAAGAAAAACTACTTTCACGAAAGGGTAGGATAGACTTTTATTGATCTCACAATGGGGAAATTTAGTTGTTGCAGTGCAGGTTTTACATACAGTAACAGAAATAAAACGTAATCAAAAAATGTTTGTAATAAATAATACAAATTGCACACTAATATGTATAGATAAGATATAAACTAAAACACAAACATCTGTATCGCACACCACTAGCTGCTGAAGCTAGCTCTCTAGTCAACGCGGCTCGCCGAAGGGCTCTATAAATAATTTTTGTAAACCTTTACCACCAAAACTGGAGCTGCCAATACGATATGCAGTGCAATTTTCAAATTACCGTAAGTCTTGAACTATAACAAGTATTTCAATGGTTAAAATCTGTGCTTTGGAGTGAGATATGGATTATTACAGTAATTTACGTCATCAGCTCCAAACAGACGAGGCAAGAAGCAGAGTGGGCGGGGTTTGTTTACATCAGCCAGCCTGAGAAGTAAATGTCAGAGGGACAAGGAAGCAGATTTCTACAACAAAGTTCTGTTCTGTAGAAAAGTGATATTATATGGATTATTACTATATGGATCTGTGGGTGTTTTTTGTCCTTTGTGTTCATGTTTCACCGAGTTTGTTGCATATTTTTTGCATTTTGCTTTATTGTAGAAGATCGATCTTGCGACGTTGCCTGGGAAGTAAGGAGGAGGGACGTTATATGTTCTTACTATTTAGTGTTTTATCGTTATTACAAATCCCACATTATTAATATTATACAGTATATACACACACATACATCTATATATAAACAGACATATATATATATATATACACACATATATAAATATATATACACACACACATATATGCACACGCACATGTGCGCCCACACCCACAGTGTGTGGCGCCCACACCCACACAGTGTGTGGCCCCCTGAGTCAAAATGATTGCCAATGTCTAAGCTAAACACACTCAATTCCTCCAAAGTGAAGTTTTGGTGAATTTACGAAACTGAAACAATACAAAAATAATGCCATTTTAAGGTAATAATACTAAAACAAACACTTGTAAACGTGTTAGCATATTCGCTAATACTAACGACGCTAGCTTCATTAAATTATGATAGCCCGTACAAATATGCACAAAAACACTCATACATTCATCACACATGGGACGGTTTAGTGACTATGAATTGTTTTAGTTAGAGGGGAAAACTTACAAATGAATGAAAAATCATTTCGACCAGAAACGCTATGTACGTTTACTTCCGGTTCAAGGCATGGAACAGAAAGTACAACCCGTAAAACCTGCAGTGAGCCAACTCGTTCAAAAGATGGCACCAAAGCACACAAACAATAACACTAATTTGTTCAAAAGAAAGCACCATAGCACAAACAATAACACACCTTTTCAGTGTCTCTGCCGGTGTAATCTGAAAACTAATAGTTGGACACAAAACATTATGGCCATTAGTGAGGAAAAATCCATAAATTAGCCGAATCGTTTTATAAGCCGCAGGGTTCAAAGCGTTAATACTGGTAATTGTTACAACTTTTGTCATATACTTAGCAGCTTTAAATAATACATTGTACATTGTTTAAAATGATTCATATAATCTTCTAATTATCCAAACAAAATTACAGGATTCTGTTAAAGTAAAATTACAACACAAACTAAAACTACAATCATAATTACAGTATGTTAGTTTGGACAAACGGTTGGAAAGCAACATATGATGTCATATCACCTTTGCATGGCGGAAGGATGACGTAGAATGTTTTCGCGAATTATCTTCAGAATTCTCCATTGATGGTGTCCTGAGTGTTCTCATTCTTGTAAGAATTAATAAATCATTGTCAACTCTTTCATTCTTCAAAAGTATTATTGAGGTTAGACGACACATTTCACATTTAAATTCACATTTAAGCGTAAACTTTGAAAGTCTATTTAAAGCAGGAAAGGCCCATAAGGTCAATTGTCTAGTTTTCCCAACACCTCAATGCAAAAACAACGACATTCAGTTCTACTCTTTGTATTACTGTGAACACTTTTCATTTTCAGACACAACATAACACAAATAATAATTGCATTGTTAAATAAGTGTTTTTCCAACTTGAACACTTGACAAGCTGCGCTCCCTGAACACACGGTCACATGTACTGTGACACAAGGTTGACTAATACGAGTTAAACCTCATACTGTTCCAGTTATTGCTGTGTGAGCGTTTCCTTTCAGCAGTTTTCTTTTTGCAAATCAAAGTAGGGGGAGGTGGGGTGGGGTTCGGGTTTGGCTGGTGTCAGGAGTTAAGGAGACATGATGAATTGGGTTGCTGAAGTCTACTTCTGCATAGGCTTGATTGATTAGGATGATATTACACCTCCTGTAATGTACACTTGGTTGCAGCTTGCAGCTTTCCCAATAGCTGCTGAATCTATGTTTGAAACTTGGAACTATAACACAACATGGCAGCCTCAAGAGAAAACGTAGGCTATTCATATTCCATACACCTTTTGTAGGATATACTGTATTTGCATCTGAGTATCTCTGTAGGTTTTCTTGTGGAGTATTGAGCGTCTCGGCGGCAGCAACACTAACCTCTTAGGTCACATATTCAATAAATAGCAGAAGTGATGAGCTCAGCTATGGGAAACAGCTCTGCATGATCAGATATTTGTGTCAACAAGAAGCCAAGGATGCTGATTTAAGTCTGCTTTATTGTGCTTTTACAATATGTGTTCTATATTGCGTGCAACAGAGCGACACTGCAACTTCTCTTCCATCTAAGGCTGCAGCTAACGATTATTTTTCTATCGATTAATCTATAGATTATTTTTTTCGATTAATCGGTTAATCTGTAGATTATTTTTTTCGATTAATCTATAGATTATTTTTCCTTTTACCGATTATTTTTTTACTCAAAATGAAGATGAAAAAATAAATGTAGGCCCGTTTTTTCAAAAGGCATGGCTTTTATTTACAAAAAAAAAAGAAGTATGGCCACTCAGTCAACATTGACAACAACATGACTAAATATTCTGTAACAATGTATACATTTAAAACTTTTAACATTTAACAAAATTAAAAGTAGCTTATTTGCTTTTTAATGTGCAAATATAAAAGTCAACTACCAGTGCAAATCTTAATATTCTGCAATAGTATAAGCATTTCAAAAGTAAAAGTATTGCTTATTTTGCTTTAAATTGTGCAAAAATAAAGATAAACATCCAATACAAAAAAGTGCAAAACGAAATATTCTGTAACAACAGTGTAAACATTTCAACAAAAGTAAAAGTATTGCTTATTTGCTAAAATGTGCAAAAATAAAGATAAACATCCAATACAAAAAAGTGCCAATCTAAATATTCTGGAGCACTGTAAACATTAAGTATTGCTTTTAAAATGTGCAAAATAAACATCCAGTCCAACACAGTACACAATAACCAATTCTACTCATTCCAGTGAGTGACTAACAGTTGTAATGAAGAAAGGTTAGCATGTGTACATGCTCTGGTTCTTTTCATGTTTACAATATTCCCAGCAGCTGAAAATAGGCGCTCAGAAGGGGTCGATGTGGCTGGAACTGAGAGCTAATTAGCCTTCACCTCAAACCAGGACTGCGAGTGAGCTGAGCTGCAGTTTAAGTTTCTAGAAGGTCAACGGGCTCATAGTGATGTTACTAGTAGTTGACTGGGAGGTGTTCATTATCATTTGGGGAGAGTCCGCTGCCTGATGCTCACCTGCTAAACACCTATCTGCTCCACGCTGAAGCGCTGACTACATGCGCTCTGAATGCGCACTGCTGATTGGCTGACAATGCTTTGTGTGTAACCAATCAGATGGTTGTGTGGGTGGGACAATGCTGCGTGCTGAGACAGAGGCAGTAGGAGCAAAGCAGCTTGTTAAGACTTTAGCTTTAGCTTAGAAACTCGTTCGGTACACCCCCGTACCGAACCGAAAGCCCCGTACCGAAACGGTTCAATACAAAACACGTACCGTTACACCCCTAGCAGATACAAATGACACATTCATGTTTTTGTGTAATGATGACAACGTATGCTTGCGTGGACGATTGACTAGTTGGTTTTCTTTTCAAATGTTCGTTCATAGCCGTTGTGCTGCTATGATAGGTCATTTCCGCTCGACACAGTGTGCATACAACAACATTATTAGGCCGTTTATTGAAATACTCCCACACTTTTGACCACTTTCGGCATGCTTTTTCCCCCTCGATCGCACCGCTCGCATCGTCTGCTTTGATCGTCTGCTTTGCGCTTCGCCATGACGGTAGTGTGACGTAAATATGCGACGCGTCGACGCACAAAAACGGCGTCGACGTATTTACGTAACCGATGACGTCGACTACGTCGACGCGTCGTTTCAGCCTTACTTCCATCCATCCATTTTCTACCGCTTATTCTCTAGTAAGGAACAGTCATGTGATTATTGGTTCTGTTTGTTTTGTGGATTACAGTATATAACCTTGTTGTAGTATTAATAGTAGGGGTGGGAATCTCCAGCCACCTCACAATTTGATTAAGACTGGAAAAACTCACAGGTTACTACCTAAACAATGTTTGACCCAAATTGTTGGGATGATTAGCACTACTAAACATTAGATTTTACTACTGAGCCACCGACATTAGAATTCCTAAATATTGGCTGCAATATGAAGCATTTGACCCTCCTCTGTTATGGCTGGTTATGGAGGCAAACTCTACCAAACCAGTATCTGTAAGGGCTTTGGTTCACTCTCCCATCCACTCTACTACTTCTGCTTTCAAGAAAAATCCAACCATAAAAACCTAATTCAGAATTTGGGTTCAGTTTAAGTGCTATTTTGGCTTACAGACTATTTCTAGTCTTGTACCCATCACTGCTAACCATTCTTTCCCTCCCTCTCTAGTTGATAGTGCCTTTTTAAGATGGTCAAGTCTGGGGATCAACAGCATTAAAGATTTATACATTACCAACACTTTTGCCTCTTTCCAGTAATTTTGTGATACATTTTTCCTTCCTAATTAACACTTTTTTAGATGTTTATATATTTTTGTTCGTCATACTTTCTCTAGGTTTCCAGATTTACCTAATGACACAGTTTTAGATGTGTTTCTGACACCGCTTCCAACTTTAAAAGGATCAGTTACACATATTTATAACCACATTTTTCTTTTACACCCTGAGTCTCAAAATTCAATTGAGTCACTTTGGGAAGAGGATTTATGAGTGAGCCTATCTGAGGAGAGCTGGACAGAGATGTTAAGTAGAGTTCATAAGTCATTTATTTGTGCTAGACACAGCCTTATTAAATGTACTTATTTTACCAAAGTCCGGCTGGCTAAGATGTATGACGGAATATCGGTATGATGTGATCTGTCTCCAGCTATCTTAATACAAATGTTTTGGCTTCGCCCATCCCTGGTAATTAGCGAAAAGATGGAACCAAATCCTGTAAGCGGACTATTTGGGGTAGCCCCTCTGTTATTTTCCCTTAGCAAATCCAAAAAGAGTCCTGTAGCATTCATTATTTTATTGGCTAGAAGACTCATTGTGTTAAATTGGAAGGCAACAGCACCTTTTCTCAAACTGTAGAAGGTTAGGCTGACAATGAATGGCTGTTCCGTGAAGTTTCAGGATTTAAGGAATTAAGTTTAAACTACTTTTATATCAAACATGCTTGTGCTGTGTATCGTAACTGATTTTATTGAAAAAATGCATACTGAAGTCATGAAAATCGATTATTTTCTTATACCCCCCACAAATCAGTCAAGCCCCGGGAGAGAAAAAATCCTGGCGCTGTCCCTGGGCAAGTAACCTGTACACAGTGATGGGCAAGTTACTTGGAAAATGTAGTAAGTTAAGCTACAAGATACTCTCGATTAAATGTAGCTAACCACATCTATTTATTTATTTATGTATTTATTTAGTTTGCTTTTTCTTTGGCCCACCCCTATAATGTTATTCATTTTCTCTAACTGCAGTAAAAACAGCATCTATCTATATCTTAACAAAAAAAACAATGACTTGTGTGTTGCTTGGTAACAGTTGGTAATGGTTATGTACAGTAAAACTTTTCATTAACTCAACTCACCTCACCGTGTGTTCCTAAATTTGTGTTGGACATATTTGATGAAGAGAGCATTTATGATTCTGGTTTACAGAGTAAACAACTAAAAACTAAAGTTGAGGGCATTGTTTTCTCTAAACACATACATTTGTCTAAATATGGCCAAGGACACGCATTATTGTGTGTTTCCTGGACGTCGTCTTCATCACTATAGGAAAAATGTAATCTGGTGGAAATAATTCCTCTGCCATTTTCAATTACGTTTTTTTTTTTTTTTGAGTCGTTGGCTTTAAACATCCCTCTGTCTCCAACTCCCTCGTCGTCATGTGACATGAGTGCGTAACTGTTATCATACAAACATCAACCAATAATCATGGATTTTCTCCATATGTATGGATGTTCTAATTTATCCAGTTCATTGTATTTACTCAATTATTTTTTGGGGGCCTGGATTCAGTCCATTTTCTCTCTTTGTAGCTTGTAGCTTTGATGTAAGATAGCTAGCTACATGGGTCTTAAAGTAGCTAAGCTACAGGAAAAGCTACTCATTAAAAAAGTAGCTAAGATCCCGCCAAGCTACTGGAGAATGTAGTTAAGCTGCGTAGTTTAGCTTCATGTAGTTTGTTACTGCCCATCACTGCCTGTACATAATCCGTCCCTATGGTTAACTCTTCTGCTACGAAGAGAGGCACAGGGACTGCTAATGAACCCCTCGATCGTCCATGCATTTTAAATGTAAAGCATGCATCTGATTAATCTGTGTCCTAATTAGATTGAACAATTAACCTGCTTGCTTGACGACACTGCATGAACTGCAAACCCCTCTAAATACTCAAGTGTTTAGTAAGACTAAGCTTGCTCAAAATAAAGCTTTCTATGAGACAGTTACATGTTTAGGATTCATAATAGATTTAATATTATACTGTACATTACAACCTCAAAGAGCAAACCAGGTTGGTTTCAAAGATGCTGGTTTGAACTGCAAAAAATTGTTTTGCATGACATGCATGGGGAAAATTTTAAGTGAATTTAAGAGGCTTTTTTTCCTTTAAAAAGCTTGGTTGATTCCTACACATACAATATATATGAATTATAGTTTCTACTGCAACAACACTGAAGATAAACACCAACAATGTCATTAACATTAGACAGGTGACTCAATGTAAAAATAAAAATAAAAGCCTTGGGGCTGTTGACTCACTGCTGTATAGTTTAACTATGCACTTCCAGCTGATCTCACATGTTCTAAATGCCTCAGTTGTTAACTGCCCTACAGACAAACAAGCCACAGAATGCAACCAGTGCAACCCATCAGCTGGTTGGTCTCACATATTCATCTGCTGAAGAGTTGCTTGGTTTTAAAACTTAGCGGGTGACTTGGTAAATTCCATCTCTCAAGTCATTGCAAATGCTGCATTCATTTCATTAGACCTTCAAATTGTACATAGTATGATCACACTTACATGCACCCAATTAAAATTTAGCAAGGTTACAAATCTTTATTCTTGCACAAACTGCTGCCTCGCCTGGGTTGATGTTGGTTGGGATGAAGGACGTACTTGGTCATTTGGGGGCCCAAAGCAAACCTAGTCATTGAGGCCCTTCACATAACAAAAACAACATGGTAATTTTAGATCAATACTAAAGCTTGGTAATTCACGCAATGAGTATCACTGGTCACAACACTTGCACTGGTATTGATAGAAAGTGAGGAACGTTAACTATCATTTCATTAAGTGTAAGCAATTTTTCGGAAACCATTATTTTTTTAGTGCAATTGGACCGGATGTGGCGCTTTGCGCTATTATTGTGAAAGCCGGAAGTGTGTGGCTGGTGGGAAAAAAAGAGCTTGAGTGCCTCTCGAGTTTCTACCTGACAAGTATTAGTTTGTATTGTATTAGTTTCTACATGTAGCTTATCAGTCGAAAGTGATCATGATTGATAATATGGAATAATCGTAGCAACTTTTTTTTGCAAACGTGTATCTCAATCTGTGTGTGTGTAATCCAATTTGCGTGCTTGTGTACCAATTTGTGTGTCTGTATATCAATCCGAGTGTGTGTATTCAGATCTGTGTACATGTGTTCTAGATCCGCGTACGTGTTTTAGATCTGCGTACGTGTGTTTTAGATCCGCATACGTACGTTTTAGATCCACATACCCGTGTTTTAAGTTGTCTGTCTGTCCCTAATCAGAGAGAACCCTCAATAGGCTGTCTATTTACACGTCACGTTTGCAACACTTCTGCCGTGTAAGATTTGAGTGTGCGCATGCGGATTCACGAGCGTGTGGTACAATTTGTGTGCGCCCACATTTAGAAGTGCATGCTGATGTTTAAAATTTCCTCAAAATCCTGGTCAAAAATTAAACCGGAAGCTTGTGGATGGCTACCAAAAGCACCTTATTGCAGTGAAACTTGCCAAGCGACATGTAACCAAATATTAACAATGCTGTATGTATACTTTTGACCCAGCAGATTTGGTCCCATTTTCAGTAGACCCATAATAAATTCATAAAAGAACCAAACTTCATGAATGTTTTTTTGTGACCAACAAGTATGTGATCCAATCACTCTATCACAAAAAATCCGCTACACCTCCCTGATACCGAAGTACATGTCAAACTACTTCCTTAACGTAAATGACCACCATAACCACAACACCAGAGGGAGCTCCACTAACCACGTTAAACCCAGATTCCAATCTAACAAAGGTCTTAACTCATTCTCTTTCTATGCCACATCAATATGGAATGCACTCCCAACAGGTGTAAAAGAAAGGGCATCTCTATCCTCCTTCAAAACCGCACTAAAAGAACACCTCCAGGCAACTTCAACCCTAAACTTACACCCTCCCTTCCTCATCATACCTCTTCGGATTGTAAGTAATCAAATGTAAATAATCAAATGTAGACACTTTTTCTTATACTTTCTGATCCCACTCTCTGTCCACTACTTGCTGTACATATCCTACCAAGTCAGTCCTACACTGTTTCAATGTCCATTTCTCTGATGATACAACTGTTGATGACTGAAGTGTTGATACCAACCAAACCTAAACCCCCCCGACCCCTCCATATCCCACACCCCAGATTGTAAATAATGTAAATAATTCAATGTATATACTCTGATGATTATCTTGTGTGATGACTGTATTATGAAAATAGTATATATCTGTATGATGAATCAATTTAAGTGGACCCAGACTTAAACAAGTTGAATAACTTATGCGGGTGTTACCATTTAGTGGTCAATTGTACGGAATATGTACTTCACTGTGCAATCTACTAATAAAAGTTTCAATCATTCAATCAACAAAACAAATAAGAGTTGTAGAAAGTATTGCAAACTCCAGACAGCCATGACAATGATTGACCGATTGAGACTTTTATTAGTAGGTTGCACAGTGAAGTACATATTCCGTGTGAAGTACATATTCCGTACAATTGACCACTAAATGGTAACACCCGGAATACGTTTTTCAACTTGTTTAAGTCGGGGTCCACTTACAGATGATACAGATATATACTATCAGATATATACTATCATCATAATACTGTCATCACACAAGATAATCATCAGAGTATATACATTGAATTATTTACATTATTTACAATCCAGGGTGTGGAGGAGGGGGGGGGGGGTGGGGGTAGGTTTGGTTGTTATCAACAATTGAGAACAGAGAAATGGATATTGAAACAGTGTAGGTCTGACTTGGTAGGATATGTACAGCAAGTAGTGGACATAGAGAGAGAGAGAGATCAGAAGGCATAAGAAAAAGTATCTACATTTGATTATTTACATTTGATTATTAACAATACGGGGAGGGTGTTAGTTTAGGGTTGAAGTTGCCTGGAGGTGTACTTTTATTGCGGTTTTGAAGGAGGATAGAGATGCCCTTTCTTTTATACCTGTTGGGAGCGCATTCCACATTGATGTGGCATAGAAAGAGAGTTCCTTACAAGTGTATGTAAACTTTTGACCACGACTGTATACATAAATAATTTTTTTTCTTCATCTTTTTCCATTTTCACACATCTCTGAAAGAGGTCCAGGGAGCCACTAGGGCGGCCTAAAGAGCCTCATGCGGGGTTGCTGAACCCCGACACAGACTTGACAGCAGTCATGCCAGCTGCTCTTTCAAAAGTCCCTTTTTTGACATTGAACCAAACACAAGTTAAAAGTCCACATACATAATACTGTCGTAATACTGACGCACTATTGCACAGAAAGGAAATCGATGTTGATATAAAAAATGCCACCGTTTTAAATCACTTTAACGCATAAAGCCACCCCGAATGCACCAACTGCTACTTAGCTGCATGGAACAGTCAAACATGGTGAATATGTTCGCTTGTGCGGTAAAAGGCGACAGAAAAGTCAAGATATTTGAAGGGATTTCGGGATATAACAATGTACACGTTGACAGTCTAGCTTGGCTAAAGAAGCTTTCAGAATATTCTCCAAAGTGGCGACAAACACTTCCACCCACCTGTTTTGGAGTTAACGGAGCTTTTATTGAGTACAGTGTGGGCATGGTAGGGGTTATAGTGCACGTCGTCCTCCTGGCCGAACCCAGGCCACAGTCTGTGGGTGAAGACGTCCCGGACTGCCCTCGCCCCGCTGCCAGTTACAGAGAGAATGTAGCGGTAGTCCATAACTTCAACTAAAACTTAGTTTAGCCGGGTAAGAACGACGACTTGATGCTGGCTACCGACGCCGCGGTCATTCCACTGGCTTGCAACATTCAACATGTGGCGTGAAAAGTGTCTGACAACGCACACATTCCAAAACAGGAACTATTTCTGATACGTCAACAACTGCACACTCCTTTCTCTGCCCCTAGTGGTCGCATGCTGTACTACACTAGGTTAGAACTATTGGGTGCCAAACTCGTTTTCATTGAGGGCCACTTGTAATAGCGAATGTTATATATTTTTAAATATATATTTTTACGCACACTGTAAAAATATGTAGATTTTAAAGTTTAAAAAAAAGGAAACTCGTTCAGAATGTTACTGTAAATATACAGTGTTTTTTACAACATAGTATGGTAGATGGGAAAACAGTTCCACTGCTTGTATTTATTTTTTTAATCATTAAATCAACATAAAATCATAAGATACACTTACAGTTACAGTTCTCACTCATTTACACTCATTCACACAAAAGGGTTGTTTCCTTCTGTTATTAATATTGTGGCTCCTACAATATACACTATATCAGTGTTTTTCAACCTTTTTTGAGCCAAGGCACATTTTTTGCGTTGAAAAAATCCGGAGGCACACCACCAGCAGAAATCCTTAAAAATTAAACTCAGTTGACAGTAAAAAGTCGTTGTCGCAATTGTTGGATATGACTTTAAAGTATAACCAAGCATGCATCACTATAGCTCTTGTCTCAAAGTACACTGCAAAAACTGAAATCTAAGTAAGTATCTAAGTATCTCAAATAAGGGTGATATTTGCTTATTTTCTGTCTGATAAGATAATTCTTCTCACTATGCAGATTTTATGTTAGAGTGTTTTACTTGTTTTAAGTGTTTTGGTCCTAAATGATCTCAGTAAGATATTACAGCTTGTTGCTGAGATTTGATGACCTATATTGAGTAAAACATGCTAGAAAGTAGAATATCAACTGTTGCAAAGCTGTGTCATCAACACTCACAAGTATAAAACTACTTTTTCAAAGTAATCATTTCTTATTTCAAGCATGAAAAAAAATTCATGACTTTGACACAATTGTGTCTCATAATTAAAACAGATGACAGCCAAATGGACTTTGCTGTTTTATTTTCAATGAAACAATAGAAAATATGTACTCATATAGTAGTACAGTTGTTATTAGTGAGAATATACTTATTTTAAGGCATTTTTGGGTTCATTGAGGTTAGCTAATTTTACTTCTTTTGGAAAGTCTTGACAAGGCAAATTTTCTTGTTCTATTGGCAGATAATTTTGCTTAGTTCAAGGAAAATACCCCTCATTTTTGTAATTTTTTTTCTTGTTTTTGAACACTGACTTTTTGCAGTGAATGTGTACTGTCACCACCTTTCACATCACGCCCTGACTTATTTGCTGTTTTCCTGCGTTTTAGTTCTTGTCTTGCGCTCCTATTTTGGTGGCTTTTTTCTTTTTTTTGGAATTTTCCCGTAACAGTTTCATGTCTTCCTTTGAGCGATATTTCCCGCATCTACTTTGTTTTTATCCTTCTTTGAGGGGACATTGTCGATTGTCATGTCATGATCGGATGTACATTGTGGACGCCATCTTTGCTCCACAGTAAGTCTTTGCTGTCGTCCAGCATTCTGTTTTTGTTTACTTTGTAGCCAGTTCCGTTTTAGTTTCGTTCTGCATAGCCTTCCCTAAGCGTCAATGCCTTTTCTTAGGGGCATTCACTAGTTGTTTATTTTTGGTTTAAGCATTAAAGGCCTCCTGAAACCCACTACTACCGACCACGCAGTCTGATAGTTTATATATCAATGATGAAATCTTAACATTGCAACACATGCCAATACGGCCGGGTTAACTTATAAAGTGCAATTTTAAATTTCCCACGAAACTTCCGGTTGAAAATGTCTATGTATGATGACGTATGCGCGTGACGTCAATGGTTGATACGGAAGTATTCGGACCCATTGAATCCAATACAAAACGCTCTGTTTTCATCCCAAAATTCCACAGTATTCTGGACATCTGTGTTGGTGAATCTTTTGCAATTTGTTTAATGAACAATGGAGACTGCAAAGAAGAAAGCTGTAGGTGCGATCGGTGTATTAGCGGCGGACTACAGTAACACAACCAGGAGGACTTTGAGATGGATAGCAGACGCGCTACCGTGAGTACAGTTTTGGCTTCCAAACATTTGATCGCTTGCCCGTACGTGCGTGTCGCTATGTGCATGTCACGTACGTAACTTTGGGGAAATATATGTTTCTTGCCGACTCTGATGGCGGCCGGGGTGTCGTTGAAAGCTACAACGCCCGCCGCCGTCCCGTAGCTAAATTAGCTTCAATGGCGTTGTTAGCAACAGCATTGTTAAGCTTCGCCAAGCTGGAAATTATTAACCGTGTAGTTACATGTCCATGGTTTAATAGTATTGTTGATTTTCTGTCTATCCTTCCAGTCAGGGGTTTATTTATTTTGTTTCTATCTGCATTTGAGCCCGATGCTATCACGTTAGCTCAGTAGCTAAAGAGCTTCGCCGATGTATTGTCGTGGAGATAAAAGTCTCTGTGAATGTCCATTTCGCGTTTTCGACTCTCATTTTTAAGAGGATATAGTATCCGAGGTGGTTTAAAATACAAATCCGTGATCCACAATAGAAAAAGGAGAAAGTGTGGAATCCAATGAACCCTTGTACCTAAGTTACAGTCAGAGCGAAAAAAGATACGTCCTGCACTGCACTGTAGTCCTTCACTTTCACTTTCCTCATCCACAAATCTTTCATCCTCGCTCAAATGAATCGGGTAATCGTCGCTTTTTCGGTCCGAATCTCTCTCGCTGCTGGTGTAAACAATGGGAAAATGTGAGGAGTCCTTCCTCCGGGGACGTCACGCTACTTCCGGTACAGGCAAGGCTTTTTTAAATCAGCGACCAAAAGTTGCGAACTTTATCGTCGTTGTTATCTACTAAATCCTTTCAGCAAAAATATGGCAATATCGCGAAATGATCAAGTATTACACATAGAATGGATCTGCTATCCCCGTTTAAATAAAAAAAATTCATTTCAGTAGGCCTTTAAACACCTTTTTACCTGCACGCTGCCTCCCGCTGTTTCTGAGATCTACAAAGCAATTAGCTACCGGCTGCCACCTACTGATATGGAAGAGTATTACACGGTTACTCTGTCGAGCTCTAGACAGCATCGACACTCAACAACAACACATCATTTGCAGACTATAATTACTGGTTTGCAAAAAATATTTTTTTACCCCAAATAGGTGAAATTAGATCATCTCCTACGGCACACCAGACTGTATCTCACGGCACACTAGTGTGCCACGGCACAGTGGTTGAAAAACACTGCACTATATTGCCAAAGGTATTTGGCCACCCATTCAAATGATGAGAATCAGGTGTCCTAATCACAATCTTACAATGGCATTGTTTTTGTGTTGTTTCAGTTTTGTAAACTCACCAAAACGTTACCAGGGAGATATTGACTCTGTTTAGCTTACTGGAGAGCACGACAACGACTTCTGTTTTGTTTGATCAGCCAATTTGCTACCGTTACACACACTATTTGGAAACAATTAGGGTATGTAAATTAACATGTACAAAATATTTCATACTAGTACACTGTATATCTGAGGCCTATAGTCCGGTGCTGCTAATGTATGTAAAAATATGTTTTTCTTCTAAAATTTGGTGGGTGCGGCTTAAATTCCGGTGCGCTCTATAGCACGGAAAATACGGTAAATCCTTTGGTTTTTACCCTCAAAGTCCTCCTGTGTCCAGGGAATTAAAATGAGAGTTTCTAAACATTTACGAATTATATATTTTTAAATATATATTTTTACACACACTGTAAAAATATGTCGATTTTAAAGTAAAAAAAAGGAAACTCGTTCACCAGAATGTTACTGTAAATATAAAGTGTTTTTTTTGTTTTTTACAACATATTATGGTAGATGAGAAAACAGTTCCACTGCTTGTTTTTATTTTTGTATTATTAAATCAACATAAAAACACAAGATACACATACAGTTACAGTTCTCACTCATTTACACAAATTAATGTTATTAATATTGTGGTTCCTACAATATACACTATATTGCCAAAGGTATTTGGCCACCCATCCAAATGATGTGAATCAGGTGTCCTAATCACTTGGCCAGGTGTATAAAATGAAGCTCTCAGGCATTGAGACGGTTTCTACAAACATTTGTGAAAGAATGGGCCGCTCTCAGTGATTTCCAGCGTGGAACTGTCATAGGATGCCACCTGTGCAACAAATCCAGTCGTGAAATTTACTTGCTCCTAAGTATTCCAAAGTCAACTTTATTATAAGAAAAGTGAAGAGTTTGGGAACAACAGCAACTCAGCCACCAAGTGGTGTGTTTCTTTGTTGTTGTTTTTCTTTGTTGTTATTTTTTTTTCAAATAAATGACGAGCAAAAAAAAATCTCAGATGATATTATGGCAATAAAATTGCATCAATATTTTTCTAGTTAACTTTAAAGTATGCACGCAAGTATTAACCTGTCATCAATCATGATGTTAGTGTAATTAATATAATTTTAGAACATTGACTGCATTTGTTCATACATTAACTTGTTCACAGATAGGTTCATAAAAGGGCAAATAATAAGGATTTTAAATGTCTCCTATTGCAGTGGTTATTGGTATTACATATCAGTTTGTGATCAAAGTTAAAATCTCCACATTCACCTTTCATGGATATTAGCATAGTTTTTTATTTAAATATTTGTTTATAATTGCAATAGTTGATGAAGACAATGTCAACAGAGACATCTTTAGGTTATTTAAGGAAACAGAGCCAGACTTCTGACAACTTATGTGCTTATCTGACCATTGACGGTGGGGGGTGGCGTTTGCAGTAATTGAATAACCCTTAAAAATGATTTATAAAGTAGCAGATCCTTGATAAATCATGGCTGTGTGAGAGCTCAATTTAAATGAAAGCGTTTCTCATCTTAAGCTCAGCTATGACAGAATATGAAACAAGGGGAGAGCTGGAAAAAGTGAGATTGTAGGCTTGCGTCAGGGAGGCAAGAACAATACTAAATGTGCTCCATCTGCTGGACACAGTGAGGAGTGAAGGTCTTTGTGACCTCTAATGAAAGTTCATGTAGCAAGCAAACAATAACAACATAATGCTAAAGGAAAATAATGAAATGGCTTAAATTGCACAATAACATGACTTTATTATACTACCTTGTGACTCACATACACCAATAATGTACTTTTTCTTATGATGTATAGTTTTTTTCATCATGAAGCAAGATTGCATATGTGTGAGATACTGTAGCTTGACTGACAAATATGTGGTATCTAAATCAGAGTTCATACTTCTTAAGGTAAAAAAAAATTAGCTTTGAAAAGTCCCTCTGCATGTCATTTACCGTAATCTGAAAACTTCACCAAAGAAAAAGGCGACTGTTGTGAGAGAAGCTTTAAGGATGTTCCGATCAGGGTTTTATGCTGCT
The DNA here is from genome assembly GCF_033978785.1 of Entelurus aequoreus. NCBI lineage: Eukaryota > Metazoa > Chordata > Actinopteri > Syngnathiformes > Syngnathidae > Entelurus > Entelurus aequoreus. The sequence continues at coordinate 60,869,029 of NC_084741.1, read as the reverse complement.
GATTTCGACCATCCATGAGTGAGATCGGCCGATACCAAAACCGATCACATGTATTAACTGTAAACGTTTCAATGTATTTATTGTAAGTGCTATTGACAGTTTAGCAATATTAACACCATATCCAAACTAGTTCCTTATTCTCTTACTTCATACAATTGTTTGAGCAAAACAAAATCAATAGTACACAATAACTAAACAAAAGCAAAAACTACTATCTGCTATTCGTTTACCATAAATTCTGGACTATAAGGCGCTACTTTTTTACAATGCTTTGAATTCTGCGGCTTATAAAAATGTGCTGTTAAATTATGGATTTTTTTTTCGCTAACGGCCGTACCGTTTTGTATTCAACAAATAGTTTTGTCAGAGGCCCTGAAAATGTGTGTTATTGTTTGTGCTATGGCGCCATCTTTTGGACGAGTTTGCTCACTGCAGGTTGAAAATGTACTGTTTCATTCCTTGTACCGGAAGTAAAACGTCTGTTCGAAGGGACTCTTCAGTCCTCAATCCAAGCAATGTTTTTTGTAAGTTTTACAATATAACCAAAACCATTCATACTTTACTAAACCATCCCATGTGTGATGTCTGTAGGAGTGTTCTCATGCATATTTGTACGTGCTATCGTAATGTAACCAAGCTAGCGTTACGAGCATCAGCGAATGTGCTAACACATTTACAAGTGTTAGTATAATTACTTACAATGGCATTGTTTTTGTGATGTTTCAGTTTTGTAAACTCACCAAAACGTTACCAGGGAGATATTGACTCTGTTTAGCTTATTGGAGAGCACGACAACGACTTCTGTTTTGTTTGATCAGCCGTTTTGCTGCCGTGTTACACACACTATTTGGAAACAATTAGGGTATGTTAATTAACATGTACAAAATATTTCATACTAGTATACTGTATATCTGAGGCCTATAGTCCGGTGCTGCTAATGTATGTAAAAATATGTTTTTCTTCTAAAATTTGGTGGGTGCGGCTTAAATTCCGGTGCGCTCTGTAGCACGGAAAATACGGTAAATCCTTTGGTTTTTACCCTCAAAGTCCTCCTGTGTCCAGGGAATTAAAATGAGAGTTTGTAAACATTTACATTTACAAAAACAAAAAGATCTTGCGACACAAATATCAACCTAATCGCTCTAGTAGCAAACATGATACTACTCTCCTTGCACGCTACACCGCTACAACAAAGATGACGGGGAGAAGACGCTACCGAAGGTGAGCCACGTAAATAAAAAAAACAATCTATGCAACATTTTGACCAAATAACCACCATTACATGTTATGTAGACCACAAAGAAGTGTTTTCAATTTAGAAAAAAAAAATAATAATATGACTACTTTAATGCGCCCTATAATCCGGTGGGTCTAATATATGAAAAAAGATGAAAAATAGACCATTCATCGGCAGTGCGCTTTATAATCCGGTGCCCCTTATGGTCCGGAAAATACGGTACACTTAATCCACTGTAAGTCAATGCAGCTAAAAGCCTTGAGCACCAGTATTCAAGCATAGTGCAACACATTTAACCGTGCATTGTGCAGCTCTACTATTTATACATGTAAGGGTCACAGAGATTTTATTTCTGGGAGGTAACTTATTCTAAATATCACAGCACATTTTCAGTTTTATGAGATATTATTTTATCTAGATAGTCTCTAAATCAGTGGTTCTTAACCTGGGTCCGATCGAACCCTGGGGGTTCGGTGAGTCGGGCTCAGGGGTTCGGCGGAGGTCAAGACACACCCGACTCATCGTGTAAATAAAAACTTCTCCCTATCGGCGTATTACGGATACGGCAACAGCAGAAGTCACACTGATTTTCAGGTGTGTAATTTGTTGTGAGTTTATGCACTGTGCTGGTTTTGTTCTTTGAACAAGGTGATGTTCATGCACGGTTCATTTTGTGCAACAGTAATAAAACATGGTAACACTTTAGTATGGGGAACATATTAAACCATTAATTAGTTCCTTATTAACATGCAAATTAGTAACATATTGGCTCTTAACTAGTCATTATTAAGTACTTATTAATGCCTTATTCGGCATGGCCTTATTATAACCCTAACCCTGGCCCTAACCCTCAACCCTAACCCTAACCAAATAACTCTAAATTAAGTCTTTGTTACTTAGAATATGTTCCCCATACTAAAGTGTTACCAAAAACATAACTTTGTCTTGAATTTGAAAAAAAACAAACATTTTATTTTTCACTAAAGAAGGGTTCGGTGAATGCGCATATGAAACTGGTGGGGTTCCGTACCTCCAACAATGTTAAGAACCACTGCTCTAAATAGCCATTTCCCATAATAAATGGACAAATGGTACGCCCTCTTTTACAGAGTCTACATTTGTAAACAACTATTGATGTTACCTTCCATGAATATGCAGTGACGCAACTATCTGACCCAGCATTCCTCTCTGACATTGCACGGGGCCCTGCTGGTACACTTGGCACTGGGACAGTGTAATCAGACGGGTGTCACACTGGCCCAGCGCCACTCCACAGGGCCTTGTAGCTGCGTGACATATTGTGTTGTTGCACAGCTGCCCACAGCGCTCTATAAAGCATCCATAAAATCCTCAGAGGGAGCCAGAGCCACACGTTCTCCCTCCTTTGCAGCCTTATTGCATCGAATATAAACTTTCTATACAGCCGCACACAACTACCAGGCCAAATTGGCTTCAGTTATAAGCTTGACCTTACAATTCACCTCTATTCTCTGATGGCATGGTGAGTGTTGCCAAATGGAGAAATTGAAGAATTTCCTGTGTGCTCATCAAATGATATATTGCCAAGAAATGTTGCAAGTTGTTCTCCTCTACTTAAAACCAGTGTTTGGCGAATTGACAGACACGTTAAATGTCAATTAGCATTTTATTGCATTTTATTCAAATACATTTGAATTTAGATGAATCCGTCATGAACTTTTTAGTAGTGCTGTCAAATGATTACATTTTAAAAAATCAGTTTAATCACAGTGTCGCTGTGGATCAAATTAAAAATAATCACGATTAAATACCATCTACACTACCGTTCAAAAGTTTGGGGTCACATTGAAATGTCCTTATTTTTGAAGGAAAAGCACTGTACTTTTCAATGAATATAACTTTAAACTAGTCTTAACTTTAAAGAAATACACCCTATACATTGCTAATGTGGTAAATGACTATTCTAGCTGCAAATGTCTGGTTTTTGGTGCAATATCTACATAGGTGTATAGAGGCCCATTTCCAGCAACTATCACTCCAGTGTTCTAATGGTACAATGTGTTTGCTCATTGGCTCAGAAGGCTAATTGATGATTAGAAAACTCTTGTGCAATCATGTTCACACATCTGAAAGCAGTTTAGCTCGTTACAGAAGCTACAAAACTGACCTTTCTTTGAGCAGATTGAGTTTCTGGAGCATCACATTTGTGGGGTCAATTAAACGCTCAAAATGGCCAGAAAAAGAGAACTTTCATCTGAAACTCGACAGTCTATTCTTGTTCTTAGAAATGAAGGCTATTCCACAAAATTGTTTGGATGACCCCAAACTTTTAAACGGTAGTGTATCTTTAAGCTATATTGACGGTGCTTCATTATTATGGTATTAGTCGAACATGCTTATTACAATATGGCACATAAAATACTTAGCTTGTTATTACAAAATTTCAAAAAAAGGTGTAGGGAGAAGCAACAATTATTTAATCCAAGAATGTACATCAACAAAGAGAAGAAATATAACCTTAAAGGAAAATCTAATTGAAAACATTTGTATGCTCGTACAACTCTTAAAACCTTCAGCATATCAGTATGTGGAATAAAATAAGGGAATGGATTAACCAAAGAAATCAAAGAAAGCACCAATAGGATTCAGTTTAAGAGACTGTTCAAACTACAAGTGTTCACAAAGTACACAAAACAAGAATTATGATGAACATCTTGAACCCTTGGTTTAAAAAAAAAAAAAAAAAAAGTTTTTAAATTGAGACAAAGATTATTTATACATCTAACATTTCTTTGTGTTGGTGGTGTGTTCATGGCATTTTCAGACTGGTAAATTTGAATCAAAGCATGTTTTATTCTGTTTCACACCTAGCATTTAGTAGGCTGTTAGCGTTAGCCAAGCTAGCTGCGGGCTACAAACAACATACTGTATTTGGAAAAAAAGCATGTTGTCTGTTTACTTTTAGTCATTGGTAAGCACAAACATAAATGTGTATTATTTTCGGAGAAGTAGCACAGTGATGAGAGTATTTCATATGTACCGTATTTTCCGGACTATAGGGCGCACAGGATTATAAGGCGTACCACAGATGAATGGTCTATTTTCGATCTTTTTTCATATATAAGGCGCAGCGGCGCATTAAAGGAGTCATATTATTATTATTTTTTAAATAAATTTAAAACATTTCCTTGTGGTCTACATAACATGTAATGGTGGTTCTTTGGTCAAAATGTTGCATAGATTATGTTTTACAGATCATCTTCAAGCTGCTTTCTGACAGTCGCTTCTGGATGCGACGTTTTGTGGGCGGTCTTATTTATGTGGCTCACCTTCGGCAGCGTCTTCTCCCCGTCATCTTTGTTGTAGCGGTGTAGCGTGCAAGGACGGGATGGAAGATGTGTCAAAAGATGGAGCTAACTGTTTTAACGACATTCAGACTTTACTTAAATCAATAACGGAGCAGCATCTCCTCATCCGGAAACAACAACACAGGAAATGTGTCCCGTGAAAAAACGTCCGACCGGAACTCTCTAATAACTAATTGTTCCTTGGGTGAATATTATAAACTCACTACACCGGTATGTTTTAGCGCGTTCATGGAGAGTTTACTGACAGATATAAGTAAGAACTTAACACTACTTTATATTAGACATGGCAACAGCAGAGGGTGAATTTCACATAACAGAAGATAGAGAAAAAGAAGAAGCTACGGCGTCGGCATGGACTACAAAGGCGGACTCGTACAATTTTTTCGGATTTATGCAGATCCCAAATACAGATCAGCAGGTACCAGAAGGTAAGAAAAGCTGCTTCTGCATAATATTGCAAAGCAAAACGCCAGATAATATTTCTTACCTTATACACACACCATAATAATACTCGTATGTTTAATGCACCAACAATCCATCAAGCGGTGCGGCTTCATAGCTTACCAAAGCTTTACTAAAACATTTTTGATAGATTTTTGAGCGCCGTGTGTAATTTTCTATATTTTCAATGGAACATATACAATTTTGGTGTTGTTTACTTGAGTCATATTGCCATCATATTGCAGTCTACACGTATCTCTTATGTTTGACTGTCATCGACTGGTCACACTTATCATTACACCATGTACCAAATAAAATTGCTTCGAGGTCGGTAAGCAAAACCAGAGTTATTCCGTACATTAGGCGCACCGGGTTATAAGGCGCACTGTTGATTTTTGAGAAAATGAGAAGATTTTAAGTGCGCCTTAAAGTCCTAAAAATACGGTAATAATGGGCTTGTTTTTTCAGGGAAACCTGCTTCTGAAAATAAGGCTGGGCACCCTCACTCCATCTTGAACACATACAAGAAGTAAGTTGCAGATTACGCACAATTACAACGGGGGACAATGAGCCTTAAAAGACTTTGCATTCTGAAATTATTCACCGGTACACAAATTCCGTTGACATGATATAAACAAGTTTGGCTTCGACAATGTTGTCAACTTACTCAACTCTCTCGCCCATTAGATGTGCTCATATGGATTAATTCCATCAATTTTACTCTTTTTTTTTAAGGTTTGTCTCGGTTTGGTCCGTTGATTTTTTATTTTATTTTGTTAGATCCATTTTAATCCAATGTGTTCTTTCACATTATGAGCTTTGGTCAACAAAAATGGCTATCGAGGCCCCACAATGCATTGCAAAATCACGTGCCCTTTTGAGCCCAGTAGACTTGTTTGGTTCTGCAGACTGTCGCTACAAGATGGTAACACCATTTGGAAAACTTCCAAAAACGGGTTGCAGGAGACATTTCAGGGAATTTGACTCATTCACGTTGGTTAATCGCGTAATTAATTTTTTGAATCCGATTGATAATGATGATGGATTAATATGTATTAAAACATTATTTTTGCCAGCCCTACTTTTTACATATTGTAAAGTAAAAACAAGGCCGTGTGACGAAATTGATTAACGTGGACCCTGACTTAAACAAGTTGAAAAACTTATTCGGGTGTTACCATTTAGTGGTCAATTGTACGGAATATGCACTGTACTGTGCAATCTACTAATAAAAGTTTCAATCAATCAATCAATCAATGACAGGTCAGCAAGAGGGCAGCAGAAGCCTTCATGGTGAGGGAACAGGAAGTTGTTTGTGGTGTTTTTTAGATAAATCAATGTATATGTCTGTAGTAACAACACGGCATGACCTTGATTGTTGTGTTGTTAATGAATATCCATCCATCCATCCATCCATTTTCTACCGCTTATACCCTTTGGGGTCGCGGGGGGTGCTGGAGCCTATCTCAGCTGCATCCGGGCGGAAGGCGGGGTACACCCCGGACAAGTCGCCACCTCATCGCAGGGCCAACACAGATAGACAGACAACATTCACACTCACATTCACACACTAGGGCCAATTTAGTGTTGCCAATCAACCTATCCCCAGGTGCATGTCTTTTGGAGGTGGGAGGAAGCCGGAGTACCCGGAGGGAACCCACGCAGTCACGGGGAGAACATGCAAACTCCACATAGAAAGATCCCGAGCCCGGGATTGAACCCAGGACTACTCAGGACCTTCGTATTGTGAGGCAGACACACTAACCCCTCTTCCACCGTGCTGCCATTGTTAATGTATAGTGTCTAAGAAATTGTATACTCAACATTGTTAGTTGTGGAAAAACATGCACATTCAGCATATCAAAAATGCGTACTTGCTGTCCAGCCTCTTCTACTTTCTGTTTGTTTTCATCTAGACTCTAGAGCAGGGGTCGGCAACCTAAAATGTTGAAAGAGCCATATTGGACCAAAAATAAAAAAACAAATCTGTCTGGAGCCGCAACAAATTAAAAGCCATATTACATACAGATAGTGTGTCATGAGATATAAATTGAATTAAGAGGACTTAAAGGAAACTAAATGAGCTCAAATATAGCTACAAATGAGGCACAATGATGCAATATGTACATATAGCTAGCCTAAATAGCATGTTAGCATCGATTAGCTTGCAGTCATTCAGTGACCAAATATGTCTGATTAGCACTCCACACAAGTCAATAACATCAACAAAACTCACCTTTGTGCACTCACGCACAACGTTAAAAGTTTGGTGGACAAAATGAGACAGAAAAAGAAGTGGCATAAAACACGTCCTAGAAAGTCGGAGAAAGTTATACTTGTAAACAAACTACGGTGAGTTCAAGGACCGCCAAATTGAGTAGGACAAAACGGCGCTCGCCAAATACTCGAATCAGTGAAGCATGTTTAATATAAACACTGTGATTTATAACAATTAGGGAGGTTTGCGTCATGTTTGTCCTCCTACAGAAACCATATTAAAACAAAAACTTTTTTTTCCCCCTCATCTTTTTCCATTTTTCATACATTTTTAAAAAAGCTCCAGAGAGCCACTAGGGCGGCGCTAAAGAGCCGCATGCGGCTCTAGAGCCGCGGGTTGCCGACCCCTGCTCTAGAGGTTCCACTGTCTTCTGCTCATTAAATCTACTTGAGTTAATTTTTTCTAGTACTTTTGAAGAAAGATGGGTTTTTAAAGAAAAATTTGGGCATATACATTTACAGCCAATTTCCACACATTCATTTAGTTACATAATGAAGTTAGCACTTGACAAGCCAGGAGTATAGCGGGGATAATTCAGTTTAATGACTTCGGAGTGTTGAGGTCTTGCTGTACAAATATCCATATCAAACCCCCCCTAGTGTCAGCCGCTGCCAGCAATGGCCTTGAGAGGGTCTTGTTTGTGATGCTTTGTCATCATCTAGGAGTGCAGCACCAGGGAATTGTAAATGTTAATCTCAGCAGTTTCCCATCGAGAGCGAGGTAGGCTGCAGCCTAATCCTGAGAAGAGGAACATCTTTATTACGGAACAACAAACATAAGAGACACAAGGGAGCCGTTTTTGCACTAAATAAAAAGCATGGTTACATAAGTATACCTGGAAAACCTGAATACTTCTGTTAGCTATATGCATGAAAACACATTTTCACAGAATCCGACAGGAAGTTCACTCAAGTGGCAAGATTTCACCTGCTGGCAAACTTAAACAAGCCTTTCAAAGTCTGGTAATTGGGAACTTTCTGTTGCGAATTTGCATGGCTGCGATATTTGTGACCCCAAGATGCAGGAACCAGGAGAACGAACAGCAGGTAAGACGATTTTACGAATTTGCATGGCTGCGATATTTGTGACCCCAAGATGCAGGAACCAGGAGAACGAACAGCAGGTAAGACGATTTTAATGTATTTAAACAGAGAAGGAAGCAGTCGTGCATATAACGGTTCTCAAAACATAAGCAATCCTCGAGCGCTGAGGAGCAGGCGAGGCCGGCATGAATAGAAGCCTGCTGATTAGCACCAGGTGTGGCCCGGCTGCCAATAAGGAGCAGGTGAGGGGAATACAGCGCTCAGCAGGACAAGCAGGAAATTGAACCGAAATAAGAGCACTGAGAGGAAATAAACACAAAACAAGGAAGCACAAACAGAAATTGTGTATACCTGCTCAGTGGCCTAGTGGTTAGAGTGTCCGCCCTGAGATCGGTAGGTCCTGAGTTCAAACCCCGGCCGAGTCATGCCAAAGACTATAAAAATGGGACCCATTACCTCCCTGCTTGGCACTCAGCGTCAAGGGTTGGAATTGGGGGTTAAATCACCAAAAATGATTCCCGGGCGCGGCCACCGCTGCTGCTCACTGCTCCCCTCACCTCCCAGGTGATGAACAAGGGGATGGATCAAATGCAGAGGACACATTTCACCACACCTAGTGTGTGTGTGGCACTTTAACTTCACTTAAATAAATCCGAGAAATATATCTGCTACAAAAGTGTGACTGAAGTTTTACATTCGGCATCACCTACATTTGTACATCTATTGACAAGAAAGGGGCAAATACAGCGGTATAGCTCGGTTGGTAGAGCGGCCGTGCCAGCAACTTGAGGGTTCCCGGTTCGATCCCCGCTTCCGCCATCCTAGTCACTGCCGTTGTGTCCTTGGGCAAGACACTTTACTCACCTGCTCTCATTCTCTGTTTCTTATAAATGCATATCATCTAAAATTGAAATTACACTTTTAACTAGGCCACCTGCTCAGTGGCCTTGTGGTTAGAGTGTCCGCCCTGAGATCGGTAGGTTTTGAGTTCAAACCCAGGCCGAGTCATACCAAAGACTCTAAAAAATGGGACCCATTACCTCCCTGCTTGGCACTCAGCATCAAGGGTTGGAATTGGGGGTTAAATCACCAAAAATGATTCTCGGGCGCGGCCACTGCTGCTGCTCACTGCTCCCCTCACCTCCCAGGGGGTGAGGGTGATGGGTCAAATGCAGAGGATAATCTCACCACACCTACTGTGTGTGAGACAGTCATTGGTACTTTAACTTTTAACTTTAAATGAAGGGACAGATCGTCACACTTTCATCGTGGTGTGTGAGGCAACTGGACACAAATCCTGGTCTGTCATCTAACGGTCTATACAAGAAGCATTATCAAGACGACGACCCATGAAGACATTTGGAAGAAGCAGGCTGATGCATCTAGACAATGGCGGCAATCAAAAGTGTTTAACAGTCCTTGTCAGAGCATCCCACCCTCTTGCAGGCTTCCTCTTTATGGAACTGAGGCTTCTTCGCCTCCCAAAAGCTGTCAATGCTACAACAGCTGAGCATGTTTTTCCTATTTCGCAGGAGGGCTCACATTTTCATGAGGAGAAAAAAAAAAAGTGAATCAAATGTCGTGTATTTGCCTGTGACAATGATTCAGCGGCTCATCTGGAAGAATAATTATTCAACACGGTGGTTATATAAGTAACTGGTGTCACTCAAATGACAGATGGACAAGACCATTTGCTTTTTTTCCTTATTTTGCATGATGTATACATTGACATGGATATATATAGTGTTTTGATAGCTGTTTACCATAAATTCTCCTACGAAACCAATCCTATAGTCGCTGGGTGCATGACAAAACAAAAGGGGTCTCAAACTAGCATTAAAGCTGTGGCTGTAGGTAATGCTGTAAAGTCTATTTTGTCTTCACAAGATGGCAGTAGCTACAGCTGAAATATTATAAGTGGTCAGCATTTATTACCTGTATGCAACGCGGTTGTTGTGTCGTAATGTTGTGCACACAAGTAACTCCTCAAAGGTGCACTGCAAAAACTGAAATCTAAGTAAGATGAAATATGTCAAATAAGGGTGATATTTGCCTATTTTCTGTCTGATTAGATAATTATTCTCATTAAGCAGATTTTATGTTAGAGTGTTTTACTTGTTTTAAGGGTTTTGGTCCTAAATTATCTCAGTAAGATATTACAGCTTGTTGCTGAGATTTGATGACCGATATTGAGTAAAACATGCTTGAAACTAGAATATCAAGTGTTGCAAAGCTGTGTCATCAACACTCACAAGTATAAAACTACTTTTTTAAAGTAATAATTTCTTACTTCAAGCATGAAAAAATAAATCATGATGCCGAGCGCATATCATTATGTCAAGAAAATGGCACTAGCATTTATTAATTTAAGAATATTTTTCAACATATTGAGCAAAAAGGTCTCTTTTTTTTCTACCAAGAAAAGTGCACTTGTTATTAGTGAGAATATACTTATTTTAAGGTATTTTTGGGTTCATTTAGGTTAGCTAATTTGACTTGTTTTGGAAAGTCTTGACAAGCCAAATTTTCTTGTTCTATTGGCAGATAATTTTGCTTAGTTCAAATAAAATACCCCTAATTTTTATTTTAATTTTTTCTTGTTTTTGAACACTGACTTTTTGCAGTGTGATAATGCTTGTTGCCTTACCAGTAGTATTACATTGGTTCTGTTGTTGCGGTGTTATGCAACACAATAAAAATCTGCTTTGTTGTACGAAACTTGTCTCAATGTACGAACGTTTCATCCACCCGTTTTGTGCCCGGCAGCAAAGCGATTGTGGGCGGTCTGATCGTTCTCCGACGCTCATTCAGTCAGCAGACCACAGTGTTGTTGTTAAATGCTGTGCTAACTTGTGTTTTTTTTAGCCCTTTCACACATTTTTTTCTCGTTTTTCTAGCTCAAAATAAGTCCAAAGAAAGCAATCGTAAAGCGATGTGTGGTTTAAAACATTCAGGAAGTATCCACAGCGTTATTGACACTGCCTTGCTCCCCGCTCCCTCCACTTCTACTTTCCGCCGCTCGACAAGAAGATAAACCGACAAGGTAAAGTGGATTTTATTTTTTATTCCTAATCATTGTAGCGACCTGGCTGTTAAAGTTAAGGATTTTTGTGATTTCAAACTGTGAGTGCACCACAGAACTAGTGACAATGTGTGTGTGTGTGTGTTGGCAGGGCGGCTGAAATGAGGACAGTTCAGCTAGTTGTTGTTGTGACTTTGTTATTAAATAGACAGTTATCACACTTTATATTGTGTTCAAAGTGTCCCAACTTTGACTTAAATAAGTACTTTTGTCAAGGCTGAAACCCATTATTCATGTTTACATTGTTTCTTATGGAGAAATTTGCTTCAACATACAAACTTTTTTATTCACAAACCCTGTTCAGAAACCAAATTAAGTTTGTAAATCGAGGTTCCATTGTATCATTATTAATAAATGGCCATGTGATCAAAGACAGCAACGCTTTGCTTTCCATCTTATCAAGCACTCAAAATGATTAGGTTACAAAAATACAGATCCAGTAACACAGTGCAAACAGCATACAAGCTAAAACTCATATACTTGTAAAAGTGCTGAACAGGTATAACACTGAAACAACAACAATCGAGAGATGTTTTCTCTAAACCCCTTCGAACAAGTTCAAATACCCCTAACAGGATGAAGGTGGACAGCTTTAGAGCCTGCTGTAAATTATTCCAGATGGAAGAAGCAGGGTAAGAGAATCCTTATATGCTGATATATTTAATTTCTATCCAACTATGATATTGGCTAAAGATAAATGGCTATACTGAAAAAGCTATAAATGGACAATACGCATGGCAAGGTAAGAATAGACCTCTCGAAGTCACATGGGAATCGTGCCATCCCTGGTCAAGACCTAACTTATACGTAGCCACTGAATAAAGTTCTGTTTTGGTTAGACAGCATTCAACTCTGACAACCCCCTGCTCTGCCCACTGTTACTGAATATATACAGTATACTGTATGTCTGTATGGAGAGGAAGGTAGAGGCACAGCATGACGAGCGACGGAGTCATGGATAGTCATAAATGAGATGGTCATAAATGAGATGAGAGGGCATAAAGGGGCCTCATGGTTTGCAAACATCCAGGATCTCCTCGGAGAACACCCAGAAGTGAAGGGAGCGGAGAAGATAATACCTGCATTTCTTACGAATCTCAACATTGATGATGGCCTCATAACAGCCAAGGATTTTGACAATGTGAAGTCCACCTTGAAGCAGGGAAAAAGTACTGGGCCGGACAACATTCCCCCCCAGAAGTCTTTAGGAACTGTGACTTTGATGACATTGTACTGGAGGTCTGCAACCTGGCTCTGATAGAAAACATCAACCTTGATATATGGTCCCTCTCTAACATCATTCCGGTGCCAAAGTCTGGAGATCTGTCTAAATGTCTAAATGATCATGGTATTAGCCTGACCTGTGAAGACATACAACCGCATAATACTAAACCAGATTCGGATTGCCATTTTGGAATGCCCACTTATAGCTCCAAAATGTGGGCAGGTCTGCATCAGCCCGGACTTATCAAATATGGCTACCAGATGCATTGTTGCAGGTTATAGCACAGCAACTAAAGAAGAGGTCAGTCGGAATACATTTCCAAATGATGGGACTATACTGAGTCAAAACCTGCATAAAAAAGGAGAAAGAAAAGCAGACACAGCGCTCAAAAATGAGTAAGCCGCTAGTATTCTATTTTTCATCATATTCTAATGTTTTCCCCAAGATGCTTGAAGAAATGCTGAAAGGGCATGAAGAAACAGAAGCTATGGTGTGCATGATGGGGATCCGGATGTTGTGTGTCAGTGTATTAAAGTGCCGGCTGGAATAAACACACGCTGAGAAAAAGCTCCGTGCCTGCCTACTTTATGGGTTATAGATAAACCTATGGAGAACGGACACATATATAATAGTCTCCTTTTCAGGTGAGAGAGGATGCTAAAGGCAGTGCCTTTAAGGCACGCCCCCAATATTGTTGTCCAGGTGGAAATCGGGAGAACGGTTGCCCCGGGAGATTTTCGGGAGGGGCACTGAAATTCGGGAGTCTCCCGGGAAAATCGGGAGGGTTGGCAAGTATGCTTTTAAGTAAACTTGAAGCGAAAGTAGTCAATATTTAGGTGTGGAACACAGTGTCCTTAGGCATGCTCTAATGCTAAGCAACAGAAGACAAGGACATAAAGGTTGACAAGTTGTGTCATCATGTCTGAAAACGACCAATTCCTGCTACAATTCAATCCTCGGTTATTGCCTGCGTTTCCCTCTCAGGACTGGTCGGTAGGGCGGTGGGTGGTGATCAATGATTAGTGGCGTCACAGCAAGCTATCTTTCACCTCCACTTCCACTTCCCCCGCTTACGGTCATCCATCCTCTGTGGGTGTCTGCGCTGTCTGAGGCCAACTGGACGAATGATGACCACCGGCTTTAGTGGAAGAACTCATCCATCTGCACAGCTAAGTCCTCCCACCTTCGACCTGTTTTCTCCTTATGTATACATTTTATTTGACCCCCGAAGCATGCAGGTTGTTGAGGCGTCCAGCTGAAAAATTGTAATGTGCATATAGATGGTGAACCACTGCTCTCTCCATACATATTAAAACAAGAAAGCAAAGCCTGACATTGAAGGCTGAGGCCACTATAAACCTGAGTGAGATAAAAAGAGCGACATGGCGACCGAGGTAAAGTCACAAAACAACATGCTCTATTACGTCAGTGTCCACTTTGTTATCTGTATTGACCTCTTGGGACCGAGTTAATTGCTTTCTTTTAAACCCGCACGTCGTCATATATTTCATCATTAGCTTAAATTGCCTCCCATGAATCACGAAGCGACAAGAGGAGCACAAAGGAACATAGACTGCTCAACATAAGCCTGTGCACCCACCATTCCCCCCAAAGGCATTAGGATCAGACAGACGTGCACTCTGGGATCAGAGGAAATTATAGCCAAACGGACAGGTGGCAAGAGGTTCTGCACTCTCTGGATCCGTTGTAAAAGTGTCCTCACCCTGGACACGCCTCATCCATCAGCCGCTATCGTCGGCGCCACAAGTGCCCTAAATTGGATAATGAATCTCACCCCCCAGGAGATGCAGTAAATGGATAATTTGTTGGTTAAATTATGAGATAGGGACTTATTGCATCATCCGAGGTGTTAGCTGTTAATGCATTTAGATGGATCCAAATGTCTGGTGTGAACTTACTAAAAACCACACGTAAACCAACTTAACCACACGTCAGTAAAAAGAGGAGAAACAAAACAGCATAGATGATGCTATAAAATAAAACTATACAGTACTAGACTAGGGTTGTCAAACGATTAAAATATTTATTGAGATTAATCACATTTTGTTCATAGTTAACACAAAATGAATCACGATTAATTGCATGTATACCTTTTCATCATTAATGTATAGCCGAGACGGATTTTTAATACCATGACTGGACAATTAGTTTGTTTTAATGATTTTTTTTTTTTTAAAGCTCAAGACAAAATGGACATAAAAACACTTTTAAAGACAATAAAAGTAATTTAGAAAAATACCGAATGCAGCTGAGATAAGCTCCAGCCCCCCCCCCCCCCCCCCCCCAAAAGGGACAAGCGGCGGTATAAAATGGATGGACGGACTTACAGTGCTTTGGTGTCTTGCCAGAGTTTGTATTTAGTAGGAAAACAACATTTGTATTCCTGCTGTAAGAGCACTTGCATTGAGAGGAGGAGCTACACTTCCATGTTTAGATACCAGGTTCACGCATTAATAACACAAAATGTGGATTGTTACGATCATGGTTTGATTGTCAAAGATGTTTGCTAATGTAAAATGTCAAATTTCTCCCAGAATAAATGTTTCTGATTTCCTGTACATTGCATATTGTACTAGTTAGTGTTATTTGTTTTGCTGCATGACCATGTTTTTAACAGTCTCTATTGATTAATAAATTGTAATATTCAGCCTGCTAAACATTCTGTAATTGACCACCATCAACCAAAGCATGTTATACAAGAATATACACTTTATTTCATCCTGCCACAAAATGTTCTCCTCTATATTCCTCAACTGATGTACTGACATTTACTAAACTAGAAATATCACAGATTACATTACAAAACATATTTGACATTCAAAGCATTATTGTAGTGAAAGACATTTTTCATTTTGTTATTGTAGCAGACGTGACTCATAACGCTATTATTGTGACGCAGGAAGTGTATGATTGGTTTGAGAAGAGGGGTCTTGATGTTTTGACAACGACATAAATAAAGAATTATAAAGACTTCCTGCCTCTGTCTTTAATTTCCGCTGAGCTTTCATTTTATCTTACGAAACCAGCTAGTGTAACAATCTACATGCCATGTTATCAATGTAGTAAACCGCATCTAAACACGGAAGTGAAGCTCCAGCTCTCTGAATAAAAGCTCGCCAGCAGGCATTTGCTCCAATGATGTCGTCTCACAGCGATCGAAGATTAAACATTTCTTGTTGGGAGATTGCCAAATGTACTATTTTCTTTGTGCATTTCTGCTTGCTATTTCCCCGCTTGTGGATTAACAGAAAGTGGATGCCATTACATTTTACCACACTACGGAATGGCTAGAGGAACTCAGGATGTGTGCGCGTTAATAAAAATGAGCGCCGTTGAAGAAACTTATAGTTAATAAAGACAACTAGTTGGAGGTTTTATAGCCACAAGTCAATGTGCTCTTTATCATTGAATATGGCTGCAAACTAAGCCACCATGGGGCCAGCACTTTGATAAAGATGGTGAAAAACCCTGTTGAATTAAAAAAAAAAAAAAAACAGTCTTTAATAGTGACACACGTGATGTTAAATGTTCCTTTGGCCATTTAATTATTCATTTATTTCACATTGTTTTCTGCAGTAAAATCATAATCATTCTCTATCAAATTTGTTCTGTGTCAATATTTATGCGCGTCTGGAACAAATTCATTGGATTTACAATACAATTCGGTCTTCATCAGACCTTTTGGAATGGACTACAGACACAACCCAAGGTACCACTGGAGTGTCATTACATAGTAGTAATAGGTGTATCGGGAAAATAATAACAAATATTAAGTCAGATTACCATTACACAATATCAGTTAACCTCTAGGAATCTATTGGGTAAATAGTTTAGTATGCTAAAAAAAAGTTGAAGTAAAGGTTACTTCTTCATGTATACAGTAGTACCACAACTTTAGAGCTTCAATGGTTCTGTGACGGAGCACTTGTATTTCAAAAGACTTGTATATCAAATCAATGTTGCCCATCGAAATGAAGGGCAATCAATTTAATCGGTTCACTCGGATTGAGACAAATAACTACACAAATGGTGCTTTTATAGCATGTAACACTGTAAATATTTGATGAAACACAAATCTATTTTCAGTTCCTGGATTCGTTCCACGTGTCCTTTTATTTCTATTATTTTCTTTACAAAGGTTCATGTGACAGACCTTAGGGGTGGGAATCTTTGGGCACCTCATGATCCGATTGGATTCAAAATTGATTCATAATTCAACACAGTTCTTGTAATATAATATTTGGTATATAAATAATAAGTAAGTAATAAAACATTTTCAAAACAGGTTTAGAAGTTACAAAAGCTCCTTTTGGCTGTTGACGTATGACTAATACGTATAGTGTTGGCCTAAAACATGTCTTTAAAAATTATTTTTATTTGACTTTATTTGAAAAAAATCACAGAACAAATCAAATCAATCTAACAAAAAAAATTGGCAACTCCAAGCCAATCCCACCTTTACAATATTTAGGATGGAATTGTACAAAGCAATTGAGAAGAGATCCATTGATGAGATCAAATCAATGAAAGGCAGTTCAGTAAAACATTGACATGTGACATCCTGACTACCAAATTGCATTTGTATCCAAATATTGGGATATTTTCTTAAGTTTTTTTTATGCAAATAAATAACACCTTGTGATTAAACATGATTAATCACAATTCAAGAGTGTGATTAACCTGATTTAAAAAAAAAAAAAACACTTGACAGCGCTAGTTTGTTTTTTTTAACCGAAAATTGATTCTTACAAAATATATGTTTATTTTATTTTTTTCCAATCGTTTCTCGAAAATCATGAATGTATTTAGAAGCGGAAAAAATGAAAATACCAATTTGAATGTCAATCAATTTTTTTAGCACTTTGGAGCCATAAACACGGCAGACATGCTAAGGTTGTGCTCTGCTAAAAAAAATACATGATTTCAAAGCAGTTAGGGATTTGAAGCAAGTAATCAACATCCATTATACTGTAAACTCGCATGGTGTAATCAAACTGATTAATAGAGAAGCAGAGATGCCAATTTCTACTTTAATGAAAGATAAATCCAGGAGCTGAAGATAGATTTGTGTTTCATTTAATGAGATCAGGATGGACAGATAAACAATAATCCTGCAGGAAATACTAATGCACATTCATAGAGAGAGGAGCCAACTGAGTGTGGCACAATAATGCCCACAGCCTGTACAAAGCCCATCATGCCCGCCTGATGCACGAGTCCCCAAATACGAACTGTCAAGAACTTGAGGGCAGCAGTCATGACCTTACAAAACACATCA
Source organism: Entelurus aequoreus (assembly GCF_033978785.1). Lineage (NCBI taxonomy): Eukaryota > Metazoa > Chordata > Actinopteri > Syngnathiformes > Syngnathidae > Entelurus > Entelurus aequoreus. The sequence goes on along the minus strand of NC_084741.1, from coordinate 60,851,077 downwards.
GTGTTGTCTCTATTCAGTCTAAGAAATGGGAGATATCGGAAGGATCCAATGGTATTGGATTAGGAAAACAGAACGTCACGTGTAGGTTGTTCATTAATGCCAGCTGTACAATACGTCCATTCAGGCTTAGTATACAAACAAGACGTCTTTCAAACCTGATTATTTGCTTTTTTTTGCCACACTTTTCCAGAGCTTTGCCATTTCGTGAACGTCCAAAGAGCAATGACCCGTATGAGAAGACAGCGTACCGCTCTGGCCGACTAAACCCTGTCCTCCAGCTACTCTTCCTCTTGGATAAACCAGTGCATAGCAAATGTGGGCCTGGAGCGTGTGCAATGGGAAGATTTGAGACATTCTAATAAAAAGGGGGCTAGAAGAGGATAAGGAGCTAGGAAAACAGGGCTGAAGGTGATTGTGGATGAGTCATGAACACGGTTGGCAAGTTTACTTGCTTTATCTGCTAAAAATGCTTGTTTTACAGCAAAATATTTGTGTATTACTATAAAGACGACTATCACCACTTACAATATATAACCTCAGAGAACCAGATAATTTGGGTTTTGCATAACTAGTTTCCCTCAAAATGTGTAACTCTAAATAGAAACCCAGTCGAACCTCCATAGCATGTAAGTGAAGTGAAGTGAATTATATTTATATAGCGCTTTTTCTCTAGTGACTCAAAGCGCTTTACATAGTGAAACCCAATATCTAAGTTACATTTAAACCAGTGTGGGTGGCACTGGGAGCAGGTGGGTAAAGTGTCTTGCCCAAGGACACAACGGCAGTGACTAGGATGGCGGGAGTGGGGATCGAACCTGGAACCCTCAAGTTGCTGGCATGTAGGCCTTCAGTGATGTCCGACTTCAATGATTACCTCTCAAAATACCATCATTTATGTCACCACGTGACCATTGCTGGAGAAATACTATACAGAAACACATTTACGCACTACTGAATGTATAATAGACCGTATTTATATTATTCACATGTGAATAATGCTGTATAAAAGACTGTATTTATATTATCCACATGTAAAAAATACCCAAGTGTTTATTGTTTATTGTGAGCGAACTGTGGTGCTGAATTTCCCCCAGGGATCAATAAAGTAAGTTCTATTCTATTCTATTCTACTGGGCATTGTTCAAAACGGGTTATTTTCTGGCGCATTTAAAAATCAATAAACCCGCATCAGCAATTAAAACATATCTTATGTGGTACTGTCAAAATTAAAATTGCAAAAAACATGTTAAACGTAAAAAAATAAAGAAATAAAGTATTTGAACTCGCATTTCATCGCCGGGATAGCTGATCTAGCTTCCGTGGTTGGCTGACATCGTCTCACAAGATGTAGTTTCTCTTTAAATATCCTTCTTGAAAACGGCCTTGCAAATATATGTGTTTGATTGATTGATTGATTGAAGCTTTTATTAGTAAATTGCACAGTATAGTACATATTCCGTACAATTGACCACTAAATGGTAACACCCGAATAGGTTTTCAACTTGTTTAAGTCGGGGTCCAAGTAAATCAATTCATTGTACAAATATACTGTATACTATCAGCATAATACAGTCATCACACAAGTTAATCATCAGAGTATATACATTGAATTATTTACATTATTTACAATCCGGGGTGTGGGATGTGGAGGGGGTGGGGGGAGAGGGGGTTGATATCAGCACTTCAGTCATCAACAATTGCATAATCAGAGAAATGGACATTGAAACAGTGTAGGACTGACTTGGTAGGATATGTACAGCGAGCAGTAACCATAGTGAGTTCAGAAAGCATAAGAACAAGTATATACATTTGATTATTTACATTTGATGTCTTGTCTAATCATAAAAGATGCAGACGAGGCGTGTTGGCTGAGTTCTTAAAGTTTACTCCACAGCGTGCTCGTCAATAACATCCATCTGCCGGCATGTCTACATTCAACAACCTAAACGGGGCTACTGTGCATGCTCTTCACTACTGTGGCATGTTTGGTAATGGAGTTCTTATGTTACCTAGCTCATAAAATCACAGTATATATAAAGTTAAAGTACCAATGATTGTCACACACATACTAGGTGTGATGAGATTATCCCCTGCATTTGACCCATCACCCTCACCCCCTGTGATGTGAGGGGAGCAGTGAGCAGCAGCGGCGGATTCATTTTGGTGATTTAACCCCCAATTCCAACCAATGTTCCCTCTAATTTTTCATGTGTGTGAGCAAACGCACAAACATCCTGAGCATTCAGTGGAATACAGACGTGCACACTGTGGTCATACCAGCAGCACATTTGTCTCAAACCTGATACAACAATTTACATTTCTTATTATTATAATCAAGTGACTAGTCAATTTCAAGAGATTATTTTCTAATATATGTGATTTGGCCCACTTAGATATTGTTTTTTTTTAATCAGCTATGCACTATAGTATTTTATGCCTGGGTGGGGGTCCTGTTTTGGAAAGATTGTGTACCCCTTTCAGAGATCACATTTAGTTCCCCTTAAAACATTCACATGTTGCATGAGATGAAGTGTTTATTAACTTTCTGTCCGTAAAATTAATATTTTTATTAGCAATGATGTAGTCCTGTAACATCATTTCATGATTAATATCCAAAAAATAACATTCTTAACAAATGACAGTAGAATAAGCACACTGATTGAGGAGTCATAGTAAAACGACCTGACGTTTACACTTTATGTGTAGTGTTGGAGTTGTCCAACGTTTTGTGTGGCCATAAACGCACCAGTGGCTAATTGCCATAGTGTATGTGTTGGTGCAGGTGAGAGAGAGAGCAAGCGGCTGATGTTGATACAACACATGACAAAGAGTTGCTTTTGGCTTGGTTTGTACGGTAGACAACGACCAGTTTTGCTAGATAAAAGTATTTTACACATTGTTTTGGTGTGGTTATGGCCGACAAACCATTTTGCTAAATAAAGGGACCGATGGAATTCCTGTCCTCCTTTAAGTGTCTCCACAGACGTTACAATAATTTAAGTGTTGACAAACATTGTTTTATCTGTTGTGGCCGCCTTTCGTCACCTGTTACTCACAGTTGCTTTGCAAAATCATACAAAACAAACGATTTGTTTATTTTGTTTAGAGTGGGATTTGATTTTTTGCGCGGCATAGATTTGCTGTGCGCAGAGGACAATTCAATTTTTTCAATTATTTATTTATTTCGTACTTGGATGTGTACATTTCAACAACATTTCAACAATCTCACATACCTTACTGCATTCAATACACAGCCATGTCGAAAAGGAACAGGATGAAGAAAATCTTATATTTCCTGCCCCTTCGCACAAAAGAAACATTTTCTTGCTATCTCTTTGCCGGTAGTGCATTAGAACATCCAATGCAACAAATCAATACAAAACAATATATCACATATGCACACACAGGCACCCACACCCACACGCACCCACCCACCAGGGGCGTAGACTCTAGAGTAGTAAAAAAGGCTACAGGACATGTATGACCCAGTTGACAAGAAAAGTTATTGTTGCCTAAAAACTACAAGTTTGTACCCCTACCCAGTGCACACACTCATAGAAATTAATAGAACAAACAATCAATGAAAAGAATAAACAAGCAAGATAAGTTGAACAAAAAATAAACAAACAAAACAAAAACTGAAAAAATAAGGCAATCACTCAAACCAAACAAACTGAAAAAGAACAAGGCAATCATCCAAACCAAACAAACTGAAAAAGAATAAGGTAATCATTCAAACCAAACAAAACTGAATAGAACAAGGCTATCATAACAAGGTATCATTCAAACCAAACAAAGCTAAGAACAATGTGATCATTCAACCAAGGATCCATAGTGCATGTCGATAAAGAAAAAAAAAAAAATGAAAGGAAAGCTAGACTATACAATACCTACAGTCATGTAGGATAATGTAAGCGTTGTTTTTTTTTGTGTGTTTATTATTATTTTTATTTTTTATTTTTATTTTTTTTCCCCTTATTTTTCCCTTTGCGTCCCTTTTGTCAGTGCTCATATAACATCATAGTTCTGTTTTTAAAGACTTTTTTTAATTGAAATGTGTTTTTACATTGCTTTATTTCATTATGGAGAGAGTTCCAGAGTTTTACTCCCACCACTGATGTACACATTTGTTTTGATGTTGTTCGTGCAAGCTGATGCTTAAAGTGCCCTTTCCTTCTTCCTTCTTTTTCTATTAAAGTGAAATTTTTTTGTAGATTTGTTGGTAGCTCTTGACTACTAGCCCTGAACATAACCAATAATGTCTGCTGCTCAACTAGTTCATAAAATTTGTAAAGTCCTGAGCTAATAAATAATCCATTTGTGTGCTCTCTATAACCTGTTTTGTGTATGATTCTGATCGCTCTCTTCTGAAGGAGGTACAGTGGCTTTGTGTTACTCTTATATGTACTACCCCATATTTCCACACAATAATTGATATAAGGCAGTACAAGTGCACAATACAGTGTACGCATTGACGCGTGAGCAGTGCTCAATTGCGCAGGTGCGCACCTTAGAGGGAACGTTGATTCCAACCCTTGATGCTGAGTGCCAAGCAGGGAGGTAATGGGTCCCATTTTATAGTCTGCCTTAGGCCAGCTAGAAGGCCTTATTGACAACAACTCATGATCTGATTGGCTATCGCAACTGTCTTGTCAAATGTTTGTCCCCGTTCACTTACAGTGCACGGACGGCCGCATTGTTGATTCTGAAGGCCTCCGGCAGATTTTGTACAGCATGGCAACATAAGCTAGCTGAATTCTGATTGGATAAAAACTCTATAACCTAAAAACAACAGCGCTGGAAGGAGCATAATATGACATGAAGAGAATATGAATACTTTTAGATATTTAGGGAAAGTAAATGAAAAATTACTTTTATCTTTAATTATGATCATGATTTCTGGTTATGTTAGGCCAGCAGAGGAGGCCTTGCTGGCCCTGACGGCACACCACTGCTTCTTTTCCAACTTTCTCTTATTCTTGGTTCCTCAATCAATAATGCAGTACATTTGTAAGCAGAACTAATAGTTGCTTGTTTCGTCACTGTCACTTTTTACGATAGTCAGACAATACTTGGCTCTCCATAATCAACCCATAAAGTGTATTTAAAGCAATTGTATAAGGTGTAAGCTTTATAACAAGGACCAACAAGCAGATACACACTTTGATGGGTTTTTTACACCTATTTATTACAATTACATTTATTAAACACAGTTCAATGCCAAAAATGCTTGAAATGCTGTAGAAAAGCATGGTCAACGATGACCACTGAGCATCCTTATACTGTCATGTATCATTAAATATATTTAAATTGCAGTCAGTAAAGAATGTCGCAACGTTGAAGGAGGACATTTTGTGCATTTACTCAATTACACTGCGTTTAATAAATGTAACTGTAATAAATACATGTAAATAAATACAATGTAAAACAAGAGTGATTACCTCCTGGGCTCATTTTTGTTATACAAAAATGTGTTCTTTACGGAACCCATTGGTAAGTCACAAACTAACCTGCTGCTATGATGTCATGTTAATTACAGAACCAATGTATCTGCTATACTGATCTGCCTTCATCCATCATCCATCCATCTACCTATTACATTTTGATACCACTTATACCACTTTAGGGTCACAGGAAATTGGATCCTTTCATTTCATCTGAATTTAAAGGAAAGATGGACTACAATACGTAATGGTTGACAGTCAAGCACATCAAACCCAAAAAGAGTTCAGAAACAATGTAATCAGCCAGTGGGTTTTTAGTAGTCATATTTCTAGTATCCAGTAGCCTCATCCAGCAAACACATTACTTCAGTTCTTTTCAGGTTGTGTGAGGTCTGCGGGGTATAAAAAAAACAGTTTACAGCTATGTTGAAGGCTCTGTAAGACACAGCACTGCTTTCAGTTCAAGCCTAATCACAGTGTGCCTGCAAACTGCTGCTTTCTAACAGCTACAAAGGTACCTTTCAAGTCTTCCTTAGCAATTATGCTATCTCCCGGAGAACACAATTACACTTTAGACACTAAAGATTTAGCGAGATTTGAGGGAAGGCATGGTAACCAACAGTGAAGAACACTAACAACAGCATTGACTTCTGCCTGAACTATCCTTTTTTTTTTTTTTTTCATTTTCTACCGCTTGTCCCTTTCGGGGTCGCGGGGGGTGCTGGAGCCTATCTCAGCTGCATTCGGGCGGAAGGCGGGGTACACCCTGGACAAGTCGCCACCTCATCGCAGGGCCAACACAGATAGACAGACAACATTCACACTCACATTCACACACTAGGGCCAATTTAGTGTTGCCAATCAACCTATCCCCAGGTGCATGTCTTTGGAGTTCTGCCTGAACTAAATTAAGAATATCGAATTTGCCGTCATAATACTGGTAAATACTGTACAGAAAATGTGTGAAGTCAGGTTTTTTTGTCTTTATTTTTATATATTGTCGTTCCTCCAGGTTATTGTATTCTTAGGGCATTCAATCGACCGCAACTGGACTGCTTAGTTTGCTTTAAAAGACATTTTGCCTCTCATCAGATCAATTCATGCTCATAGACTCAGATTGTTCTGATCTAATGCATGACAAGATTTGACCAATTGAAATTAGATCTGAACAATCAAAGCCTATGAGCCTGATTTGTCAGAATCTAATCTATGATTGGTCAGATCTAGTCCTAGACTAGATTTGACCAATCTAATCTAATCTAGTATTTGTAGATCTGACCAATCAAAGTCTATGAGCATGAACTGACCAAGTCTGATTGGATGAAAAAAATCTTCTAAGACAAACTGAACAGACAAACTGAACAGTCCAGTTGCGATCGATTAAATGCCTTGAGAATATTTCAGAATGGAGACATGAGGATTAAATAAGATTCTGCCAATCTGTTTATGATGACAAATATTGGGGACATAAGGATTTTCATTCAGCGATGAGTGAAATAATTCATTATTTTGGTCATAAAATTTCTGATATAAGATTAAGACCGTGCAATGAGTGCTTAGAACAATAACATTTTATTTTATGTGCACATTTTTTGATAGCCATCAACCATCAAACCCTTTGAATACTAAAAACTTATATTTTTTAAATGATAAAGAACTCTATTCATGAGGTGAAGGAAAACTAATACCAACAGTTATATGAAGTGGCAGATCTTGTTTTCCCTGTGCTGCAAAATGAATCAATACAAGGGCTGGTCTTAGTGTTTGACGGTGGAAAACTGCTTACTCTTCATTTGAGGTATATGTAATCAATCTCAGCCAGAGGATGGCGAGAGCCTTTTCTAAACTAAGTGGGGAAACAGTGAGATTACTAGCTCTGTGGCATTTATAAATTGAACCCATCAAGAAGGGAGCCACCAGGAGACCCTCCCCAGTCCATGTAATTACACCAGCAGCACCAATATACTGCATACAAATATTTCTCTTTCTGTAGCACTGCAGTAAATTCAACAGCTGGCTTCTTCCCTTTCATTGTTTGCACTGCAGTACAGAAATATATTGCTGTTTTTGTCAAATACCACGAAACGGCTACAGGTCCTTGCAAAAGTATTTAGATCTAGTATTTTCATCTCCGTAACATCGCTAAAATCTGAGATCATTATTCACGCGCTTGTTACGTCTCGTCTCGATTACTGTAACTTATTATTTCCGGGTCCCCCTATGTCCAGCATTAAAAGATTACAGTTGGTACAAAATGCGGCTGCTAGACTTTTGACAAGAACAAGAAAGTTTGATCATATTACGCCTATACTGGCTCACCTGCACTGGCTTCCTGTGCACTTAAAATGTGACTTTAAGGTTTTACTACTTACGTATAAAATACTACACGGTCTAGCTCCATCCTATCTTGCTGATTGTATTGTACCATATGTCCCGGCAAGAAATCTGCATTCAAAGAACTCCGGCTTATTAGTGATTCCCAGAGCCCAAAATAAGTCTGCGGGCTATAGAGCGTTTTTTATTTGGGCTCCAGTACTCTGGAATGCCCTCCCGGTAACAGTTAGAGATGCTACCTATTTTTCATCAGTTACTTATGAGTGCCTTCTTATACAGTATATCCGGTTAGTATCTATTTTCTAATCAGCCCAAGGTTTATGTGTTAAATAAATAATCTTTCTGATTAACACATGTTTTTATATCATTTAAACTGTGAGTAGGTCAGATATAATTATAGTATACGGTTATAATCAAGGGTAAAATGACTGATTCTGTGTTAATATTTAAGTGGGTTCTTCTGTAGTGGAAAAGTTGGGCACCGAGGTCTAAAAGATTAAGTACCTCTGGTGTAAAGCTACCTTCACGGTTAGCTTAGATATTCGTATGCCTTGAACTGGACGTGCTTTCAATGTGTATTATTTTCCGTAATGGCGGTGATTATTATTATCTCAGGAAAGCAGCTCCACATTGTGTATGAAGACATACAGTTAGCTGCTAGCCACTTGTCAGCCGGGGGACTAACAATAAATCCAGTGTCAGCCAGAGGAGATTGGCATTTGTGATCAGCATTAAAAGCCATTAATCGGCAATGGTCATTACATCCCTTTTCAAGAAAATCGTCTGATACTGATCGGTGGCTGATCAATCAGCACATCCCTAGTTGTTGCCACCAAAATACATATAATGGACATTGTGTGTTTGTTTGCCAAACATAGCCTCCTATCTGATGGCCAAAAATATATGTTTTTTGTCTCATCAGACCAAAGTCTTATCACTTTTACATGAAACACACAAAAAAAGCTAAAAAAAACCTGAAATACTTTTACAAGGTACTGTACACACCTCCTTGTTGTGTCCTTATTGTGGGCAATTCTAGGGATTGAGACAACACAAGGTATGACACATGACTATCCGTTTTATTGTGGATACAAATCTGCATTTAACCTTGGGGCGGGTAAATGTGGAGCATGAAGGTTGAAGGAGCTGCTTAAAAGCCCAGAATTGATTTCCGGACTACATGAATTGTCTCTGGAGACATTCAGAAATGACAAATGCCTGACATTTGTGTCAGCACTGACATCATAGAAACGGTCGCGACATTGAAAAAGCCTGAGGAGCCTGAGGTATTTTTTTTATTTATTCCAGGTGCATATCTGTCTGTGTCTGTCTGGCATGCACAAATCTTCACCTTTTGTCGTGCTGTATGTCCCTGCTAACCATTCTTTGTTTTGGAAAATATCGTAAATAAATGTTTGGTCAGTCAGTTACAATTTTGAAGGCCTTTGACATAAACTGATGTTTACCATAACCGTGCCTTCCCTTGTAATCAACCTGTGTCGTGCGCCATTGATTAAGAGTGTGTTTTGTCCTCCTCTCAGGGGGACTAATGGAAACATGGCCAGCATAAATCAATCAACAAACTTCTGAGATTTTCAACATAAGGATCTTTTTATGTAAAGTACATTTACTTTTAGCTCTGGTCATGAAAAGCGAAACTCTAAGGAGTCACTTGAGGTGAGTTACCATGATCTGCATAATAACACCAAGAATACTGAGAGCATTATTTGGGAAGATTAAAAGTTAAAAAAAAAAAAAAATACTGGTGACATTTTCCACCCTTAATGAAGTTACGTTTCTCGGTTTCTATCTGAGGATGCCAAAAGAATACTATTAACCTTTATGGAAAATGGTTTTAGGCTGTCCTGTCATCTGGTGAAGTGTATACATACACAATAGGCCACCCCAACTTCAGGCGCACATGCCTAATTTAAATATTTGATCATTTTGATTGGCACAGTCAGGTCAGCGTTGATTAAACAGCACCAATCACAAGATCAGACAACCATTCATATTCACATGCTTAGTGGGAAGTGAACCCACGCTCCCTCCACGGAACATGAGTGACCAAAATTGAGCGACATGGGAAGTACAAAATATTAGGACTACACAGCAATATGATGCAATTGAGTTCTCTTATTGCTTGTATTCCGACACGTGACTTCAGTGTTGGCGCTAGGAATTTTCAAAATGGGGTACCAGGGACCCCATCAAGTAATAAAAATGGGGTCCCACAGTACATTTTTGGGGTCCCACTTTTTTGCAACCGTTTTGAAAACAAATGATAAATGTATGCATAATCCTGTTGTATCTCACATTCTAGATTGTGTTTTGGAAAAAGGTTGTCATAAACATTACTTAATTAATCAAAAAAATAATACAAAAGAAAACAATTGTTTAAGCATATGTAAATGTATTCAGTTATAAACATTCACTATCTTTCTTATTTCCTTCATGGATCTAAACTTTACCGCTGCCGGTATTTTTTTCTATATTTTTATTTAATAAGTTGTAGGTGTATTTATTTCAGTATAATAGTGTAAACATTTTTTTGCTTCGGTTATGAAATGATGCTAATCGTGTGCCAGGGTCGGTAAAAAAATAAAATAAAATGAGCGTACCTTTGGACGCGTGGACTTCTGAAGATGCGCGTCCTTTTTGATTTCAATGCGTAAAAAGACACAAAAAGTGTGTTAACGCCAACACTGTGACTTGTTCCTGGAAGTGAAAACCAGTGGTTGTCGACCAAGTTAAGATGGCTGTTGTACAGCAAGCAACGTGGGAACTATCTGAGAACAAAAGAGGCTCAAATCTTCCTGCAAAAAGCAGATACGAGAAAAAAAACTATCCAATGGAATAGATCCCTATACTTTATCAAAAAAAGATTTGTCAAGTGATATCAAGTATTATACCACAGTCGCGTTCTCAGACATCTTGAACTATTGTGCTCCAGATCCCATTCTACACGGCAAAATAGATGGAAACTTGGAAAAGCATGGAGGTCTACAACTTCTTTGTGTGTGGCTAGGTCAAGGAAATTGGTATCAAGACCCTCCCTGATGAATATGCATCGTTTTTGCTCGGTTAAGTTTGCATTTCATGATTTAACTTTGTGTAAAATGATGTTTGTTGCTGTTGCACGCGGTATTTATTTATTTTCCCCGTCTTTATGAAAATATAACTATAGACGTCAACATTGTGTATGTGCTGAAAGCTTTATTTATGATTGCTGCCCTTGGTAAAAACGTAACTCTTAAGTTTTGCTGACATTTGCTGTCGTTTATTTTGACTCGCCAAGTTGGTGCTTTTTGAAACACAAACATGTGTTAAAGAAATAGTAATATCAAGATCAATGGGAAATAATAACCGTTAAAAGTATATCAAACACACTTTTAACGGAGTGATCACTGCAAACTCATGCATTCTTCGACTCTGCTCCCTTGGACTGGAGTGTGAGCTGCATGCTTTTCTCGTCTTTTCACAAAATCTTGCACTCTGTCTCCCTTTTTAATTACCTCTCGAGGAACGTTTATCCTTCTCGCGATTTGAACAACAGCCAAAAACAACATAAGCATAGGGCATTTTTTTCTTCGAGAAAGGCTAAATGGCGCAAGGTACCTATTGAAAACAGAGCTAGCTTGACCACCAAACACCAAAACTTTGATGTTTCATTGAGAATATAGAACATGACACACAGCGCTCAAAAATCGGTCAAAATGTTTTAGAACGACTTTGGTAAGCTACGAAGTAGCACCGCTTGATGGAACGCGGCGCATTGCAGCTACCGTAGTCAAACATGCTGTGCTTCAACATACGGGTATAAATGGCAACTATTAGGAGACATATTACCTGAATGTTTGTTTCGCAATATTATGCAAAACCAACTTTTCTTACCTATTGATACCTGCTGATGCGTATTTGGGATCTGCATAAGTCCCGAAAATGTACGCTGGTCCGCCATTGGAGCGACGTAAATAAGACCGCCCACAAAACAGCGCATCCTGAAGAGCGGCTTAAAAATGGTTTGTAAAACATAATCTATGCAACATTTTGACAAAAAAAAACACCATTACATGTTATGTAGACTACAATGCTTTTTTTAAATTAAATACAATTTTTAGAAAAAAAAAAATCATAATGTGACCACTTTAATGCGATTTATAATCCATTGCACCTTTTGTATGAAAATAGACCTGAATAGACCTTTTCATCGGTAGTGCGCCTTTTAATCCGGTGCGCCTTACGGTCTGAAAAATACCATATTTGATTGCGTGTCATTTATTTTCTCAAAACTTGGTAAGGGTTTTATCTAAAGGCCCGTCTAAGTGTATTTTGGAGTGAAATATGCCAGTGAGCACAGAAGTCGGAGTCTTCTCACTCATCTCTGCACTGACATATGCATGCATTGACCTGATCACTGACCATAACGTAACCAGCTGCAATTAAGGTAAAAGAGCATGTGCGGTCATCATGAATAGTGTGATTAATCTGCGTTTGTACATGATTATTGCAATATTTTTTGCGATTAGTCACAAGTGTTAACTTTGACAGCTCTCCATAAAAGACATTTGACTACCGTATTTTCCGCACCATAAGCCGCCCCGTGTTATTAGTCGCACTTTCAATGAATGGCATATTTCAAAACTTTGTTTACCTATTAGCCGCCCCGTGTTATTAGCCGCACCTACGCTGCGCTAAAGGGAATGTCAAAAAAACAGTCAGATAGGTCAGTCAAACTTTAATAATATATTACAAACCAGCGTTCTAACAACTCTGTCCACTCCCAAAATGTAATGTGCAAATGTGCAATCACAAAAATAGTAACACTCAAAATAGTGCAGAGCAATAGCAACATCAATAACTCAACGTTGCTCGAACGTTAATGTCACACAACACACAAAATAAACATTTAAAGCTCACGTTCTGAAGTTATTACTCATCCACAAATCCCTCGAATTCTTCTTCTACTTCGGTGTGCTTCACTTGTTTTTTGACACCATCTGTGATGTGGACGCGCATGCAGTCGTAGATCAACAGGGACGGAGCTGCGTGAAAAAAGTCACCCGGTCTCTTCGCTCATCTTTTCTTCATCCATCCATCCCTTCGAGTTAGCTTTTATGATGACGCCGGCTGGAAAGTTCTCTTTTGGCAAGGTCTTCCTTTTGAATATCACCATGGGTGGAAGTTTCTGGCCGTTAGCATGGCAAGCTAACGGATATTCACCGTACGTGCTCCCGTTGTATCCACAGTGCGGTTCACAGGAATATCAAAAGTCAGTGGAACCTTGTACGCGTGTCTCTTAGTAGGAGCCATTTTGTGGTCTTTACAGAAACACACAAATGAAATGAAATATCCGCGCGCTTCTTCTTCTACGGGGGCGGGTGCTCACCTTGGGGGTTGCTTACCGTAGAAGAAGAAGCGCTTCCTCTTCCACGGGGAAAAAAGATGGCGGCTGTTTACCGTAGTTGCGAGACCTAAACTTTATGAAAATAAATATTAATATTAATCCATATATAAAGCGCACCGGGTTATTAGCCGCACTGTCAGCTTTTGAGAAAATTTGTGGTTTTTAGGTGCGGCTTATGGTGCGGAAAATACGGTACCTTCTTAGAGAGAATGTAGCTGCCACAGCGTGGACTCAAGGCCCTCCGCTCAGCACTACTCCAATTCAGTCCTTCAACATCTTTGCTTTGTGCTTAAGATACTTAATGTGAGACAGTTTGATAGAATATCTTGATTGTGCAAATGCTTCTGCCTCTTTTTTAAAGACATATCTCTTTTCGGAGAATGACAGTGAGCCTCCCCTGCTCTGGGAAAAAAAACATTTTCTGCAGCGTATTTTGAGTTTGCTGGCAACCCCAAACTATGTTTACTCTTTCATCATAGGAACTAAAAACACATTTTATTTTTTCTTTGACAAAACTGAAGTGAGCTCAGGATGCATTCATCCATTCATTTTCTACTTTTCCTAAAATATAGAATGCATTATTTGATTTTTTTGTCAGACACCCCAGTGCAAAAAGGAATGGAAAATTACAAGTAGTAAAAAAATAAAATTATAAACAAACTAAACAATAGCTAACCTGTATTAGCGACATTTAATAATCACACATAATTTGCAACCAGAGCATTATTATAAATAGGCAGGTTTGTCAACAGGTACAGTGGAACATCGATTAATGATTTACAAACCACAGACCATCCTGCTTTTTTCAGTTGAACACCAAGAAGATTAACCAACAATGTAAAGTGTTTTTTTAAAAATTATTATTCCTAATCATTGTGGCTGTTAAAGTTAAGGAGTTTTGGGATTTCAAACTGTGAGTGCACCACAGGACTAGTGACTGTGTGTGTGCGTGTTAGCAAGGCGGCTGCAAATAGTTGTTGATGTTTTGACTTAGCTATTAAATAGAAGGTTGATCCAACACCCCTTTCTTATGTTTCTTTGATATACAGTACTGTATAGCGCTTTAAATTGTCTTCAAAGAATACCAACTTTTACTAAAATATTGACTTCTGTCGAGGCCGGCACGCATTATTCATGTTTACATTGTTTTTTCTCCTCGGAGGATCACAACATTCTCGTGGTCAAGGAGCTTCTGTGTCTCAGTGACCCCTAGAGCTAGGCTGGCGGGAGCTTCGTCTCCTGTTAGGGTTACCCAAGCCAGACAGGCCAACGGTGAGAGTCCAGACAAGGAATGATCCACTGGTCCTACAGGTTGGGGGTTGGGCACAGGGCTAACAACCGTGTCCTGTAAAAAGCAATATGTTACGGAAACAGCAACAAATATAACCGAAACTTTCTGGCATGAAGGGCTTCCAAAGTCATCAGTAGATGTATCTATGAATGGCAGTGGTGAAAGCCGGAAGGAAACCACTGACAGGAAATTGGAAGTCCTAAATACCAAGAGTAAAACTAAGATTGGATTTTGGAATGTGGACACATGAGGACTTTGAAACTGGGAAGCTAGTGCAAGTTACATTAGAAATTAGACACTATCAGATTTATATCCTTGGAATAAGCAAAAGGAGATGGACAAGATCCATAAAGATCATCACCAATACTGGAGAGCCTGTCTTGTACCATGGGAGAGATGAAAACCTACACTACAAGGGAGTTGCAATCATAGAGAAGAAATTAGTTAAAAACAGCTTAATGGAATTGAAACCTATTAAGAGTAGGCTGATCAAAATCAGGCTGAAAGGAAACAAACACCGCAATTTTCCAATGCTATGCTCCAACAAATGACAGTGACGAACTCAATAAAGATGACCTCCATGATCAGGTACAAGCTGAACTAAGTGGCATTCCAGAACATGACATGAAAATTGTAATGGGTGACTTGAATGCAAAAGTAGGAAATGACAACACAAACATTGAGAAAGTAATGGGAAAACATGGCTGTGGAACCATGGATGGTAATGGTGAAAAGCTGAGTGAACGTTGTGCTGTCTAGTCTTAGCATCAGCTACAGTGAAGCTAAGGAAACCAGGCATCAAGAAAACAGGAAGAAGACAGTTCGATGTTGCAAATTTGAAAGACCCTAAGGTTATAATTTGTTAGTACTGCAACTGAAGAACAGGTTTGAAGCCTTAGCAGATCTTGGTTAATCTCAAGAAATAAATGATATGCGGGGAAGAACCAAGACCACATTCATTTAGAAGAGTGGAGAATTCCTGGGTTACAGTAAATGAAAAGAAGGAATGGATATCAGCGGACACATGAGACACGATCAAGAAACAAAAAGAGATAAAGAAACTTGTCATTAACTCAAAGTCTGAAAGGTTCAAACAGAATTACAACTGCCACTACCAAGAAGTGAACAAGTCAGTAAAAAAAGGCAAAAACAGATAAAAGGAAATACCTTTATGGTCTCGCAGATCAAGCAGAAAATGCATTAAAGAAGGGAGAACAAGGGAAAGTGCACTAGCTCACCAAAATAATCAGTGGGAGGAACAACTGATGCACCAATCCTTAACAAACATGCCTTCTACAACAGATACAGAAAGAGATGCCCGATGGGCAGAGCATTTCAGTGAAGTACTGAATAGACCACCACCGCAAACAGATCCAGACATTCAAGTAGCAGAAAAGGTTCTCAACATACGTAAGCATTGACCCTTCATACAAAGTTTAAACAATTTCCATGATTAAGTCTTTAAGAAACGGTAAATCTCCTTGACAGGATAACCCTAATGCAGAACTGTTTAAAGTAGAACCAGAGGTTGCCGCAGAGTTTTGTGTACCACTTTTTAAAGCAGTTGGAGAAAAAGCTAATTCCAGATTACTGGTCTAACGGGTTCATCGTCAAAATCCCCTAAAAATGAAACTTCAGAAATTGTAATAACTTGCGTGAAATCACTCTCCTTTTGATTCCAAGTAAGCTTTCTTTGAAGATCATTGTTCAGCGTCTGATAGAGGCAGTAGACCAACAGCTGATAGAGGAACAAGCAAGGTTTCGCACAGGAAGGTGTTTCATGCACCAAATATTTGCACTGCAAAACATCATATAGCAGTGCACAGAATGGCAGAGACGGATTTATATCAATTTTGTTGATTTGGAGAAGGCCTTCGACCACACCCATAGAGAGAGCTTGTGGCGATTACTTCGATTTTATGAGATACCACAAGATATTGTGTTATCTATAAAGAGCTTTTACCAGGACCAACATAATTGGGAGTTTCTTGCTGCCCAGCATGCCAATGGAGGCATACAACGGCACAAGTAAAAAAAAAACAAAAAAAAACATAGCTTTCTTATGGAGAAATTTCTATTTCGGAACCTTGTTCAAGAACTATTTAAGTCTGTAAATCTAGGTTCCATTTTATATCTATAACTAACACACATACTGTAATGTACATACATAGTATACAAATGTACAAGACTCACGTTTACAAACACAGGTACAAAACACTTGCAACCTTGCGCATGCACATTATATATTTTGATGTATATTAATACTTTAGTGCGTTTTAGATCGGGGGCCACATGGAGAAAAATCTACTCCCAAGTGGGCCGGACTGGTACAATCACGGCACGATAACTTAAAAATAAAGACAACTTCAGATTGTTTTCTTTGTTTAAAAATAGAACAAGCACATTCTGAAAATGTACAAATCATAATGTTGTTGGGTTTTTTTTTAACACGTGGCGGTTAATAGTATTCTACCTGAATAAATTAAGTGATAATGTCAGTCTATCAGTCAACTCATTGGTGTTAATTTTCAACCCATCAAGATAAAAAATATCAAAATCAAATTACAGGATGTTATTTACGTAGTTTGCTCATTTTCCTCGACTGGTGCACTAGACTTAGACTTAGACAAACTTTAATGATCCACAAGGTAAATTGTTCAACACAGTAGCTCAGTTACAATGATGGAAAGTGTAAGGATGGAAAGGACAATGCAGGTATAAATAGACTAATATAGCGATAAAAAATCCAACATATATACGAATACCGGTATATACATAATATGTGTACAGTATATTATATATACAGATATATTATGTCTATAAGATATATACAATATATACCAATGACCATGTACAATATTACAGTATATGTGACAGCAGCAGCATAAAATAGAGAGTAGATCCAGCAGAAAATAGACATTAAAAACAAAGAGAAGTAGCTGACATGTCAGGTGTCAGGTAATAGGCAGATATCATCTATTGCTGTATGGCGAGTGATTATACAGCTGGATGAAGTGTGGAATGAAGGAGTTCTTGAATCGCACAGTGCGGGAAGGAAGTTGAAGGAGCCTGTTGGAGTATGAGCTCTGCTGTCCCTTAATCGTCAGGTGGAGTGGGTGAGCAGGATTGTCCATGTTAACATGTTAACGTCATGTGTTTTATTTATTTTTCTACATATGTAGCATCATCTACAAAGATACTAAAAATTGCTATTGCGACATCTAGTGGACACATTTAGAACAGCAGTTTTTTTCATTCAAAAATTTCAGCTCATTTTTTAATACAAGGCAAACTCATCCCGCGGGCCGGATAAAACCTGTTCATACGGCCGTACGTTTGACACCCCTGCTTTAGTGGAACAAAATACTACACATTGAAAGTCTCTGTTTTGTTTATGTGTGTTTATTAAACAGTTTATTGGTTGTAGGTAGAATATGTTTTCCCCTAATAGTTCGCAGGCTGCTACACCTACACTGATTTTTTCTGGCGCCTCCCAGGCCTCACACTTTGAGTATAGTGAACATGTAAACCCCAGCAGGTAAAGAAACAGAAAGAGTAACCCTGAGAAGTACAGGAAGACAAAGAATAGACTGAGAGAGAATGTTGCACAGTTGGAAGAAGAAAAAGTAGGAGCAGATAAGAGAAAGGCCCTTCATTGGATGTGTGGTGATGCTAAGCTGCCTTGTGGGGCTATGTGCCTGTAGCGCCCAGGCAAGAGGGCTCAGGCTTATCTCAGCACACACATGCAGCTCTGCTGGCAATATGCAATGTGTCATGGTTGAGGGTGCAGCTGACTGAGAAGCGCAGATAGCTCTCACTCCAGTCCTCCCTTGTGCTCCTTCAGTCAGTGAGGAGCAGCAGGCAACAGGATGATGATGATCGACCACATAGGGAAGATTCAAACTTAAGTAGGATTTCCAGACCTTTTACTTGAGTCTACATCCCAAAGGATGTTTATAAATGCGTTGGTTTAATAAATTGAATGGTTCCATTTGCCGGGTTTGAATGTTTACCTCGCATACCCACAAAGTATAATTTCAGTGCTTTCATTTCCAATTCAGCATGGATGAAGTTTCGGTATCAGATAGGATTAGTAAGGGTCTGTACTACTGAGGCCCCATGTATTAACTACTAATACATGGTGTACGCTAGGGTTGTACGGTATACCGGTATTAGTATAGTACCGCGATACTAATGAATCATTTTCAGTACTATACCGCCTCTTAAACGTACCGGTTCCCCCCCGCCCCCACGTCAAAGTCACGTCGTGACATTCCTGTTTTTACGAGCAGACGAGCATGTTCGGTCGCACACAATCACAGAGTACTTACAAGCAGACACAGTGTGTCGACGGAAAAGGGAGAACGGACGCATTTTGGCTTAAAAACTAACGATAAAAGTGAAGTTATACCACAGAAACGCCCTCAGGAAGAGGTGCTTTAAGACATGGCTAGCTAGCTAGCGGCAAACGTCCATCCGCCGTCGGCAGTGTTTTAGCTACTTCTAAATCACTAATCCTTGTCTCCATGGCGACAAATAAAGTACGTTTCTTACAAGTATCATCCCTGCAGGATGAGGAATCAAATCAAATCAAATCAAATCAAATCAAATCAACTTTATTTATAAAGCACATTTAAAATTTACCACAGGGGTAGCCAAAGTGCTGTACAATGGGCAGGTCAAAAATAATACGAGAACCGAGCAAACACAACACAACACAAACAGAACACGATAAAAAATAAATAAATAAAATATAAAAACATAAAAACATAAAAACAGGTTCACAGCAGGTGTATTATGGGGCGCCATTGCAGGATGGATATCACTCAGTGTTAAAAGCCATGAAATAAAAGTATGTTTTTAAGAGAGATTTAAAATAGCTAATACATGCTTCACTACACACCGTAGCTCACCGGCGTCACAATGTAAACAAACGCCATGGGTGGATCTACACCTAACATCCACTGTAATGATATCAAGTACAGGCATGTATCTAGTCGATATTACTTTGATTACGTTGATATTTTTTGGCATCACAACATCTTCTTTCGTTTTTTAAAAATGTATATTATGTTTATAAAGTCAGGAAATATGTCCCTGGACACATGAGGACTTTGAATATGACCAATGTATGATCCTGTAACGACTTGGTATCGGATTGGTACCCAAATTTGTGGTATCATCCACACTACAACGAGCTAATGCAACAAAATTCCGTTCTTATCTGTACTGTAAATTTCAAATTTGAATGATAAAAGGAAGTGTAAGTCTAGGTCTAAGTCTTTGCCAGTGACTTGTAATAATGCTGTAAAGACGGGATATATGATTTGGAGGGCCACATATGCTCAATGTGCATCATGGGCATAATTAATAGGACAATTACATAAATAAATGTAGTCACCAAGAAGCCAACCGTCTCGCATCATGCCAACTTGTTACTTTCTACTAAGAAGGTTACTAAGAAGTAGGGGGGTGGGAAAAAATCGATTCGAATTCGAATCGCGATTCTCACGTTGTGCGATTCAGAATCGATTCTCATTTTTAAAAAATCGATTTCTTATTTTTTTTTTTTTTTAATTTAAAAATTGTTTTTAATTAATCAATCCAACAAAACAATACACAGCAATACCATAACAATGCAATCCAATTCCAAAACCAAAGCCGACCCAGCAACACTCAGAACAACAATAAACACAAACACGACACAGAACAAACCAAAAGTAGTGAAACAAAAATGAATATTATCAACAACAGTATCAATATTAGTTACAATTTCAACATAGCAGTGATTAAAAATCTCTCATTGACATTATCATTAGACATTTATACAAATTAAAAAAATAATAATAGTGTCACAGTGGCTTACACTTGCATCGCATCTCATAAGCTTGACAACACACTGTGTCCAATATTTTCACAAAGATAAAATAAGTCATATTTTTGGTTCATTTAAAAGTCAAAACAAATTTACATTATTGCAATCAGTTGATAAAACATTGTCCTTTACAATTATAAAAGCTTTTTACAAAAATCTACTACTCTGCTTGCACGTCAGCAGACTGGGGTAGATCCTGCTGAAATCCTATGTATTGAATGAATAGAGAATCGTTTTGAATCGGGAAAAAAAATCGTTTTTGAATCGAGAATCGTGTTGAATTGAAAAAAAAAAAATCGATTTTGAATCGAATCGTGGGACACCCAAAGATTCACAGCCCTACTAAGAAGGTAAGAATCATAAGTTGAACCAGACCACAATGTTGCTTCATTGCATTTGCATGTCACATATTATTAAAGTTAAACACTAGGTGTGGTGAGGGTGTTCTCTGCATTTGACCCATCCCCTTGTTCCATCCCCTGGGAGGTGAGAGGAGCAGTGAGCAGCAGCGGTGGCCATGGTCAGGAATAATTTTGGTGATTTAACCCCCAATTCCAACCCTTGATGCCAAGTGCCAAGCAGGGACGTAATGGGTCCCATTTTTATAGTCTTTGGTATGACTCGGCCGGGGTTTGAACTCACGACCTACCGATTTCAGGGCGGAACTGAGCAGGCTTATTTGTACATTGATCAAATAAAATGTTTTTTTCCTGTTGACATGTACATATTGGTCATGTGATAGGTTTCATAGCAATGTGTGTGCAGTCGATGGCTCCGATTACATTCGGAAAACCAGCTGTTGCTTCAAGTTGCGCTTTATTGTTGACCTGTTGTATGGGAATTTATTATACATGGCGAACAAGCCGATTGATAATTTAACTGTTTTTTGTGCCACTTTGCCTATGCTGTTTTATTAATTTGTGTAATTGCACATACGGGGATTGGGGTTGGTAATTGTTCATATGTCTCTGATGTGCACAACAATCAGTTTGATAATAATTATTTGATGTTTATTTATTTAAAGAGTTACCCAGCATCACCTCTGTGTGTCGCCAAATTATCCACAGCATTTTTTTCCCCATTTGTAATGCCATGAAGTTTTCACGTTGTTTTCACACTTGACACATCTCAACTTTGGGGTGAAAAAGTGCGTAGTGAAGTGAAGTGAATTATATTTATATAGCGCTTTACTCTAGTGACTCAAAGCGCTTTTACATAGTGAAACCCAATATCTAAGTTACATTTAAACCAGTGTGGGTGGCACTGGGAGCAGGTGGGTAAAGTGCCTTGCCCAAGGACACAACGGCAGTGACAAGGATGGCGGAAGCGGGGATCGAACCTGGAACCCTCAATTTGCTGGCACGGCCACTCTACCAACCGAGCTATACCGCTCCAAGGTGCGGTATACGCCAAGGTGTTGTGCGTGTGCACTCTTAAAACATGAGACCCCTGGTGATTTGATTTGCTACTTTAATTAAAAGGTGTTTGTCAGACACAATGCCTCGCTCTCATCCTAATGAGCTTATCTAGGGAAATGCGTAAATATTGCAAAGTGATACCTTCCATCCCTTTGACGGGATGTGGTGTTTGATGGATTATTAATAATAAAGGACATGATTGGACGTATCTGGAGGGTGAATGTGATCTCAAGGATATTTCATAAAGAGACCTGCTATCACATCTCGTACGAAAAGCTGTATCAAAAATTCTGCTTTTACAAACAAAAGTAGAAAGGCACGGTCAAAGATGACCTTAATGCAAAACACTTGGCACACTGAAACTCTTGTATAACATTAAAGATTTTTCAACTTCAGTGTATGTTTTCTGTCACAGTATATTACTGTATGTATTAGTGTTGTCCCGATACCAATATTTTGGTACCGGAACCAAAATTATTTCGATACATTTCGATACTTTTCTAAATAAAGGGGACCACAAAAAATTGCATTATTGGCTTTATTTTAACAAAAAATCTTACGGTACATTAAATGTATGTTTCTTGTTGCAAGTTTGTCCTTAAATATAATAGTGAACATACAAGACAACTTGTCTTTTAGTAGTAAGTAAGCAAACAAAGGCTCCTAATTTAGTCTGCTGACATATGCAGTAACATATTGTGTCATTTTCCATTCTATTATTTTGTCAAAATTATTAAGGACAAGTGGTAGAAAATGAAATGTTAATCTACTTGTTCATTTACGGTTAATATCTGCTTACTTTCTCTTTTAACATGTTCTATCTACACTTCTGTTGAAATGTAATAATCATGTATTCTTCTGTTGTTTGATACTTTACATTCGTTTTGGATGAGACCACAAATCAATCCGATACCAAGTCGTTACAGGATCATACAATGGTCATATTCAAAATCCTCGTGTGTCCAGGGCCATATTTCCTGACTTTATAAACATAATATAAAAAAATAAAAAAAACGAAAGAAAATGTTGAGATGCCAAAAAATATCGACGTAATCATAGTAGTATCGACTAGATACGCTCCTGTACTTGATATCATTACAGTGGATGTTAGGTATAGATCCACCAATGGCGTTTGTTTACATTTTGACGCCGGTGAGCTGCGGTGTGTAGTGAAGCATGTTTAGCTATTCCTCGTCCTGCAGGGATGAATGATACTTGTAAGAAACTTACTTTATTTGTCGCCATGGAGGCGAGGATTTTACACTGCAAAATAATTTGCGGTGTAAAATGGATGGATGGATGGAGTTAATGGGCGGCCGAGGGTGGAGTCGGCTCTCTTGGTTGCTTTGTTGGGTCTGCTCCTATGCTCTCCCCACCCCAGCAGACGATGACGTGGAACACCGCAGAGGCCACCACAGTGTGTGTGTGGATGTTGAAATGATGTTTTTGTTTGGTTGCCTGTCTATGCATGGTGCAATCGTGTGTGTGTGCAATGTATATTATTGGTTAATTATTTTTTGTTGTTTTACTTTTGTGACTGTGTGTAGAAGTGGCACTGCTGGAGTGGCAGATGGTTGCATAACCTCTGCTCTTTTAATGTCTTTAAAGGCCTACTGAAATGAATTTTTTTTATTCAAACGGGGATAGCAGATCTATTCTATGTGTCATACTTGATCATTTCGCGATATTGCCATATTTTTGCTGAAAGGATTTAGTATAGAACAACGACGATAAAGATTGCAACTTTTGGTATCTGATAAAAAAAAGGCTTGCCCCTACCGGAAGTAGCGTGACGTAGTCAGTTGAACATATACGCAAAGTTCCCTATTGTTTACAATGATGGCCGCATGAAGTGAGAGAGATTCGGACCGAGAAAGCGACAATTTCCCCATTAATTTGAGCGAGGATGAAAGATTTGTGGATGAGTAAAGTGCAAGTGAAGGACTAGTGGGGAGTTGAAGCTATTCAGATAGGGAAGATGCTGTGAGAGCCGGGGGTGACCTGATATTCAGCTGGGAATGACTACAACAGTAAATAAACACAAGACATATATATACTCTATTAGCCACAACACAACCAGGCTTATATTTAATATGCCATAAATTAATCCTGCATAAAAACACCTACGTGTTTGTTATGCTAGCTCCTAGCTCCTCTGTTAGCTCCTAGCTTCATAGAACACGCCAATACAATTCAAACACCTGATCAACACACACAATCACTCAGCCCAAAAGACCGTTCACCTAACCCAAGGTTCATAAAGCTTATATATTTTTAAAAAGTTACGTACGTGACGCGCACATACGGTCAAGCTATCAAATGTTTAGCAGCCAAGGCTGCATACTCACGGTACCTGATATTCAGCTGGGAATGACTACAACAGTAAATAAACACAAGACATATATATACTCTATTAGCCACAACACAACCAGGCTTATATTTAATATGCCACAAATTAATCCTGCATAAAAACACCTACGTGTTTGTTATGCTAGCCTCTATGCTAGCTCCTAGCTCCATAGAACACGCCAATACAATTCAAACACCTGATCAACACACACAATCACTCAGCCCAAAAGACCGTTCACCTAACCCAATGTTCATAAAGCTTATATATTTTTAAAAAGTTACGTACGTGACGCGCACATACGGTCAAGCTATCAAATGTTTAGCAGCCAAGGCTGCATACTCACGGTACCTGGTATTCAGCTGGGAATGACTAAAACAGTAAATAAACACAAGACATATATTTACTCTATTAGCCACAACACAACCAGGCTTATATTTAATATGCCACAAATTAATCCTGCATAAAAACACCTGCGTGTTTGTTATGCTAGCTCCTAGCTCCTATGCTAGCTCCTAGCTCCATAGAACACGCCAATACAATTCAAACACCTGATCAACACACACAATCACTCAGCCCAAAAGACCGTTCACCTAACCCAAGGTTCATAAAGCTTATATATTTTAAAAAAGTTACGTACATACGCAAAAAAAAGTTGCGCACATACGGTCAAGCGATCAAATGTTTAGAAGCCAAAGCTGCATACTCACAGTAGCACGTCTGCGTCTTTGTCATCCAAATCAAAGTAATCCTGGTAAGAGTCTGTGTTGTCCCAGTTCTCTACAGGCGTCTGTGTATCGAAGTCAAAAGTCCTCCTGGTTAGAGTCTCTGTTATCCGAGTTCTTCCATCTTGACTGCATCTTTCGGGAATGTAAACAAAGAAGCGCCGGCTGTGTACTGTTGTTGCTGACTTCGTTCGAAAAATACGTCCATTTCGCACCGACAACTTTCTTCTTTGCTTGCTCAGCTTCTTTCTCCATAATGCAATGAACAGGATTGCAACAGATTCACGAACACAGATGTCCAGAATACTGTGGAATTATGAAATGAAAACAGAGCTTTTTCGTATTGGCTTCAATGTGGAAGGCATACCCGTGTTCCCCGGGCTACGTCACGCGCATACGTCATCCTCAGAGGCGTTTCGAACTGGAAGTTTAGCGGCAAATTTAAAATGTCACTTTATAAGTTAACCCGGCCGTATTGGCATGTGTTATAATGTTAAGATTTCATCATTGATATATAAACTATCAGACTGCGTGGTCGGTAGTAGTGGGTTTCAGTAGGCCTTTAATGTCCTTTGTGTTCTTTGATGTTTCCCTCTTACGCACATGTTTATGTGTGCTATGGCTATGAGGGTTTTTTCTTCCTTGGCCTCAGTCTGGACCCCCTCTCCAGTGGCCCAGGCTTAAACTGAAAAAAATGTTCCCACCCGCCAGCGTTTACCTGTTTCTTACCTTTTTTTGTAAGGGGCGCCAGAAGTTGGCAGACCCGTCAGCGATCCTCTTCTGTCTCCCTGCAATGTTTGTCTGCTCTTGAATTTTTAATGAGAAACTGCTTCACTATACAAACTTTTCAGTTTAAAATTAAAGTACCAATGATTGTCACACACACATTAGGTGTGGTGAGATTATCCTCTGCATTTGACCCATCACCCTCACCCCTTGGGAGGTGAGGGGAGTAGTGAGCAGCAGGGAATAATTTTTGGTGATATAACCCCCAATTCCAACCCTTCATGCTGAGTGCCAAGCAGGGAGGTAATGGGTCCCATTTTTATAGTCTTTGGTATGACTCGGCCGGGGTTTGAACTCACGACCTACCGATCTCAGGGCGGACACTCTAACCACGAAGCCACTGAGCAAACCATGCTCAAGAAGAAATTAGGTTCATAAATCGAGGTTCCACTGTATAGAGAGAATACCATTGTGAGCAAAACTGGAATAACCAACAGGGCAGTTTTGCGTCGGTTTGAAGCTCTGAATGTCGGTTGCGACAATTTTTCGAATAATCGCCTGGCTGTAAAGGTCAAATATAACATTTGACCTTTAAAATGAACATGTTAGAAAATTGTGTTTAGCCACAATATGTTGCAGAATTGAGGCCACACTGGTTGTCATAAAGCATATACGTTGTTCCATTTGCGTAATAACAAGAATGTGTCTCACTGTGACATGCACTGTAATTGGCACCTCTGGCTGTATATCGGATGTGTAAACACAAGAGAAGACCCACCTGAGACACAAACATCAAATGCAAAAAACAGCTATTTGGTATCGCCTGCAGTCAGCCACCCCGCTGATTAGGTTCTCATGTCACATGACACACAAAACACACTTATCAAGGACAACTGGTCCTGCCAGCCGCTTACAGTACACTCAAACCAAACTACTCTCTGAACCAAGGAGGCAACAGGATAGCAAATTAACATCTAACCTGACACTCCCATCCATGTATTGAATAGCTGTTGATTTAATTCCGACCATTGAGTCCGACTCATGAATTGCATCTCAAGCGCCTCCAGCAAGTTCGTGTATTGCTCCGCCAGCACCGATTCCTCCCCTCTTTGACCCTGCAGTGAAAAATCCAATGAATAACTAACAGGGGAGTGATCAGTCTTGCGGCTGCCATACCTCTGCCACAAGTGACGAATAAGCTGGCATGTGGCTTGTGTCTTTTTTTATCAGCATTTGCTTTGTCAGGTGTTTTGGGGATGCAACGCTGAGTTTGCAGAGTCGGACGATCAGTGCTTGAATCATTGCATCCTGACACGTCGCTGGCTTTACAAAAGGTCAGGTGATTGTCACTAAACAATTTGTTGTTTATTGCAACTCTTAATTTAGCAAGACTGCTCATGCTGATCAGAAATCAATTAAAAGGGGACATATCGTAATTGGAATCTACATTAGCACACTTCCTTGTGCCCAGGGGCCCCCACCCAATTAGAGGCCCTCAATTTTGACGGCTGTCATTTCCAAAGCTCAACAACACTGCCTTGCTGGCTTTAAACACACTAGTGTTGTCCCGATACCAATATTTTGGTACTAGTACCAAAATGATTTCGATACTTTTCGGTACTTTGATACTTTTCTAAATAAAGGGGACCACAAAAAATTGCATTATTGCAGACCTGGGCATTCTGCGGCCCGCGGGCCGCATCCGGCCCTTTGTGCGTCCCTGTCCGGCCCGCGTGAGGCCAATTATAAATTACAAAATAAATTTAAAAAAGTATCTATGTCGAGTGTGCAATACAACGGTGCTGCTTTTGTTTTGAAAATCGTTATTTGTATTACTTCCGTGTGGACGTATGCGTGATTGTGAGTGAATGTGAACAACTGCAATTACAAAATAAAGTTGAAAAAACATCTATGTCCTGCGCGCAATACAACTGTGCTGCTTTTATTTTGAAAAGTATTATTTATGGGCGTGTGTCCGTGTGTAACCTGCGAGTGAAGGTGCACATGCAGCGACAAGTGATGCACGGTTTACACCCGAGACGCCAAAAAGAGAAAAGTTGATGAGGAATGCCGTGTTTTCAACAACACATGAACTGCAAAGCAACGTCCCCTCACCTAAGGTGGGTGCCTGCGCAATTGCGCACTGCTCAAGCGTCCGCTGCGCGCAGCAAGTACATGCCGCGCACCAAATCAAATCCCATCTGAATTCTAAACAAAATAAACATATTTATTCTATGAAATTTTGCAATGCAACTTTGAGTGACAGTGACAACAAGCGGCCCTAACGGTGTTCGTCAACACCGTTCAATTGAACACCGTTCAATTATTGTAACGTCTATCGAGATGCTTCGAGGACAGGAATTATATCGATCACTTTATTGAACAAAACTGTTTATATTTGGACATAACCACACCAAAAACATGAGTAAAACACTTCTATCTCGAAAAACTAGTCATTTTCTGCCGTACAAACCAGTCCAAAACCAACTTGTCATCTGTCACCAACACGCATAGCACTAAACCACTGGTGCGTTTAAGGCCACACAAAAAGTCGGACAACTCAAACACCACACAAAGTTACACTATGACTCCTCAGTCATACGTGTGCTTATTTTACTGTCATTTATTATTAATGCTAATTTATATATATTAGTCATGGAATGCTGTTACACACACTATGTTGAAGTATTACTATTATTATTATTATTATTATTATTTATCTTACGGTATATATCAAAAATAATATTGAGCAAAATTTAATTGAAATATTGTCGATGTGGCCCTCCAGCAGTGCTCGGGTAGCTCATGCGGCCCCCGGTAAAAATTAATTGCCCACCCCTGCATTATTGGCTTTATTTTAACAACAAATCTTAGGGTACATTAAACATATGTTTCTTATTGCAAGTTTGTCCTTAAATAAAATAGTGAACATACAAGACAACTTGTCTTTTAGTAGTAAGTAAACATACAAAGGCTCCTAATTTAGTCTGCTGACATATGCAGTAACATATTGTGTCATTTCTCATTCTATTATTTTGTCAAAATTATTGAGGACAAGTGGTAGAAAATGACTTATTAATCTACTTGTTCATTTACTGTTAATATCTGCTTACTTTCTCTTTTAACATGTTCTATCTACACTTCTGTTAAAATCTAATAATCACTTGTTCTTCTGTTGTTTGATACTTTACATTAGTTTTGGATGATACCACAAATTTGGGTATCAATCCGATACCAAGTAGTTACAGGATCATACATTGGTCATATTCGAAGTCCTCATGTGTCCAGGGACTTATTTCCTGAGTTTATAAACATAATATAAATAAATAAAAAACGAAAGAAGATGTTGTGATGCCAAAAAATATCGACGTAATCATAGTAGTATCGACTAGATACACTCCTGTACTTGGTATCATTACAGTGGATGTTAGGTGTAGATCCACCAATGGCGTTTGTTTACATTTTGATGCCGGAGAGCTGCGGTGTGTAGTGAAGCATGTTTAGCTATTCCTCGTCCTGCATGGGTGATATTTGTAGGAAACGTACTTTATTTGTCGCTACGGAGGCGAGAATTAGTGATTCAGAAGTAGCTAAAACACTAAAGAATGGGGCTAAATGTTAGCGGTGGGTCAAATCAACGTCAAAACCCCACTTTGAATAAACGTCATCAAAAAGCATGTTGTTTTAACGTTATGTTTGAGTTGCTCAACGTCAGAACCTAAATCAACGAGTTCTCAATGTTGTTTTAATTAGGCTGACCATAAGTCCTCTTTTCCCCGGACATGTCCTCTTTTGCGGGGGTGTCCGGGGTGTCCGGGCGGGGTTTCTTAAATGCCTCAAATGTCCGGCATTTTGAATTAGGGTTGCGTGTATTTTCAATATACGTCCAGGGTTAAGTTAAGAAGGGGTAAAAAAAAAAAAACTGAAGGTGTGCGCACTAGCAACATTTGTGAGGGAGGGGCAGAGACACAGAGCGAGAGAGCTAGTGAGTGGAGACAGACATCCATCCATCCATCCATTTTCTACCGCTTATTCCCTTCGGGTGATTTGCGGGAAAAGTATTCGTGTTTTCGTCCTGGCCGTGACACATGGGAAGCAGAATGCACTGTGTGCAAAGCAGGAACGTATATACTGTATCTGTGGCAAATAAAGGGGCCAACGATCTACACGCCCATATCGACACTACAAAGCACAAAACAGCTGTGCAGGGCGAGAGCTCGTCTGCTGTTTTTTGTTTAAATTTAATTAAGTTGTTTTGAGGCATTATTTAAGTTTAGATTATATACAAGAGGTTATTTTGAATATTTCTACCTCTGCAATTTTTTTTCCAAAACTGTGAATGTTACAGAATATAAGTGTGACTTATTTTGTTATACTGTCATGTCAACCAGTGTTGGCGTTAACACACTTTTTGTGTCTTTTTAACGCATTGAAATCAGAAAGGACGCAGATTTTTTTTTTTTTAATTTTTTTACCATTTGTGGCCCATAGCTAATGTTTTAAAGGCTCACGGCACATTCCAAAAATACTATTAAAATAAACAAAAACATAACAAAAGTGAAATAAAAAAGCTTAAAGGTGAAATGTAATTTAGAAAAAGTTGCAATGTTGATTAATAAAACAAAGCTGTTGTTTTTTTTCTTTCAAACGGTCATTGCTCTAAACATAATATTGAATCAAAATCAATGTTATTATGAATTATTGACCCATCAAAGGTTCCGATTACTTCACATCAAATATTCCACTTTGAAAAATATTTTTGGTGGAAGATTTTGCATATTTTGTGTGTTTGCCATAAAAAACATAGTTTTGTTTGACAAAAAAGGGCGGAAAACAAACAAACAAAAAAAACAACATAAACAAAACTAAAACATTTTAAAATGAAGAATAGATCTGAAGTTGATGTAGACTCCAGAGATTTAAGCGTTAAATATAAAATGTATGTATGCCCTGGCACACCATTATCATCATTTCATGACCCAAGCAAAACACTTTTTACACTTTTATACTGAAATAAATACATCTACAACTTATTAAATAAAAACATAGAAAAAACTACCAGCAGCGGTAAAGTTTAGATCCATGAAGGAAAGAAGAAAGTGAATGAATGTTTATAACTGAATACATTTATATATGTATACACATTTGTTTTCTTTTGTATGATCTTTTTTAATGAATTAAGTAACGTTTATGACAACCTTTTTCCAAAACACAATATAGAATGTGAGATACAACAGGATAATGCATACATTTGTCATTTGTTTTCAAAACGCTTAAAAAAAAGTGGGACCCCAAAAATTTACTGTGGGACCCCATTTTTATGACTTGATGGGGTCCCTGGGACCCCATTTTGAAAATTCCTAGCGCCAACACTGCTGTCAACAGAGGAGAAAAAATGGTTTATTTAAATAAATATATTATTTATAAAGCAAGTTCGAGTATCATTGGCAAATGTTCACCTAGTCCCGACCTTGGCGTGCTGCCCGCCTTGGCACGCATATATGTGTCCTCTTTTTGGGATTTCAGAATATGGTCAGCCTATTTTAATGTCTTGTGCCTGCTGAGTTGGTTCCATTTGTGTAGAAGGAGCCGGGCGAGAAGCGCCCGAGCGACTAAATAAACATGATGTAACCTTCCTCCTTGTTGATGTGAAAGACAATGTACACTTCATTGCACATGTATCTCTATATTGACCATTAAAAGCGTTATAATTTCACGAGAGTTTTGCAGCGGCACACGCACGTCCGTGCGCTTTAGGCACTTAAACATGCAAAAGGGTTTCCTTGCCTCGTTAGTGTGTGCTGATTTGAGAAATAATGCACGCTTGACTGTACATGTAATATGTCACCATGTTGCTGATTAAACATGTTATAGTTCAATGAGTGTTGGGTTTCAGCAGCACAGGCGTGCGTGTGCGCTTTAAACACTGAAATAAAAGATTCATAATGCTCCCAGGGCTCTGTGTAATTGCAGACTGGTTTTCAAAATAATGTGCATGCCATAGTACGTATAGTATATCAAAATATACATATTAACAGAGGTGAAATGCCACCAAGTCAGCTGTGGCTGCTTTTTCAGGCTTCTGATTGGACAAAATATGCATGTATGCGTCTGTGGACAGTTTTGAAACTACACCTGTGTGGATGGAGATCGTTTTAACCCCAAATATGAGTTTTTGAAACTCTCTGTGTTTGTGTGGACATGGCCTTAGTAGATCCGTCAATCTGTGACCTCAAAAATGGCCGACTGTTAATAACCATTTGGCACTGTTTAACATGAGTATCCAACACTTTAACAACATTTATAAGTCAGAAAAATAGAAAATGATCATAAGTCGTCCCTTTTAAAATGGTCTACAATGCGGTTTGAATATACAATGCAGCATGTCATTATAATCGAAAGTTATCATGCACAGTACATTTTCTCCCGAGAACCAACATCTTCTGCAATGGACATTTGAGGACATGTGTAACAGGCTTATTTATTTCCAAAATTTGTGACTCTGACAAAAGAAAAACATATTTATAGATGGTTTTTTTTTATAAGTCCACTGCAGATGACGCTGGTTTTCATGGTTTGGAAAGGACCCATCCTGTCCCCTGTGTACAACCCCAGCAACACTCAAGCACATAATGGTTGGCTGTAGAACCAGCCTCACTCAAGGCAGATATACGTGGAGACATAACCAGGTCCTCAGATGTCTAGCTGACAAACTTGAGTGCAGGAGGATATCCATCAACGCCCAACCCATCAACAACCAGGATGTGTGCCGACACCTACCAGCGTTTGTTCGGGAGGGGGAAAAGCTGAAGACAAGACCTTCAAATCCTGATCTAAGCCCATTGAATGCAGCCAGGGACTGGCAGATGCGAGTCGACTTAGATCAGAGGCTAATTTTCCCCCCGGCGATCGCAACGACCACCCTGCGTCCAGACCTCGTCCTATGGTCTGAAACCTGCCATATTGTCTATATCATTGAACTGACAGTTCCGTGGGAGGATGCCATCGAAGAAGCGTATGAACGCAAGAAGCTGCGGTACTCCAACCTTGCAGCTGAGGCACAGGACAGAGGCTGGAGGGTAAGGGTGCGCCCAGTGGAGGTGGGCTGTAGGGGCTTTGTAGCTAGCACAACAGCAAAGCTCCTTAGGGAGGTTGGAGTCAGGGGGCAGGCTCACAGACAGGCCATTAAAGAGCTGGCCAACACAGCAGAGAGGACGAGCCATTGGTTGTGGTTGAGGAGGAGTGACACCAGCTGGGCTGCTAAGGCTAACACCTAATGGGACACACACACCCGGGGATTTGATCACCCTGGGGTGGGCCCTTCCTCAGCAGAGGGTGTCTTGTGGTAAGCCGGGCCGAAACACCCCGTGACGCTGGGGCACACAACTGAAGATGTGTCCCAATGGTGGAAAAGCCTCCCAGCAGTGTCACCTAGCCTCACTTAGGTATGCGGTCAGGTGCAAGCCTGGCTCAGGGAGGAGGACGCCCTTGTCATGCAGAGTCCCCAGGGATTGTACCAACTAGTCCTTTCAACAAATTTAAAAAAAAATCAGGAGAATAATCAAACACAGTGGGGGAATAATTACTTTTAAATTGAATGTGTCCAGCACCTTCAAGTACAGGGCTCCCGGAAAGTATTCACAACGCTTCACTTTCCCCAAATGTTGTTATGTCACAGCCTTAATTCAAAATGTAATACATTCATTTTTGTCCTCAAAATATTACACACAAAACCCAATAATGACAATGTGAAATTTGTTTCAATAATTTTTTGCTATGTAATCAAAAAAATTAAAAATAAAAGACATACATACATGTACATAAGTACTCAGTCTTTACCAAGAGGCTCAAAAGTGAGCTCAGGTGCGTCCTGTTTCACCGGATCATCCTCGAGATGTTTCTAAAGCTTAATTTCAGTCCACCTGTGGTAAATTCAGTTGGTTGGACACGATTTTGAAATGGCACATGCCAGTCTATATATATATATATATATATATAAGGTCCCACACCTGCACACACCAAGACTGAAGTTGAAGGAATTGTAATATTGTCTTGAGGCACAAATATGGTAAAGGTTACAGAAAAATATCTGCTGCCTTGAGCGTAGTGGCCACTCTCACCCGTAAATGGAAGAAGTTTGGAACCACCAGGACTCTTCCTATAGCTGGCCGGCAATCTAAATTGAGCGATAGGCGGGAAGAGCCCTAATCCGGAAGCTGATTAAGAACCCGATGGTCACTCTATCAGAGCTACAGCATGGAGAGAGGAGAACCTTACAGAAGGACAACCATCTCTGCAGCACACCACCATTCAGGCCTGTATGGTATAGTGGCCAGACGGAAGCCATTTCTTAGTGAAAAGTTTGCCAAAATGCACCTAAAAGACTCAGACCATGAAAAACAGAATTCCCTGGTCTGATGAGACAAAGACTGAACCCTTTGGTGTGAATGCCAGGCGTCATGTTTGGAGGAAACCAGGCACCGCTCATCACCAGGCCAATACCATCCCTACAGTGGCAGCATCATGCTTTGGGGATGTTTTTCAGCGGCAGTAACTGGAGACTAGTTAGTATAGAAGGAAAAATGAATGCAGCAATGTACAGAGGATGAAAACCTTCTACAAAGCGCTCTTGAACTCAGAATGGGGCGACGGTTCATCTTTCAGCAGGACAACGGCCTTATTATGCACACAGCCAAAATATAAGCCCAGTCAGAGCCTCGGCTTGAATCTCTGGAGAAATCTGAAAATGGCTGTGCACCAACGTTTCCTATCGAACTTGATGGAGCTTGAGAGGTGCTGCAAAGAGGAATGGGCGAACCTGCCCAAAGATAGGTGTGCCAGCATGTGGCATCGTATTCAAAAAGACTTGAGGCTGTAATTGCTACCAAAGGTGCATCAACAAAGTACTGAGCAAAGGCTGTGAATACTTATGTACATGAGATTTCTTCTCCTTATAATTTTTTTTAATACATTTACAAAAAGCTCTAAAAAAACATTTTGTCCCATTGTCATTACGGGGTATTGTGTAGAATTTTGACAACAAAAAGGAATGTATTCCATTTTGGAATAAGGCTGTAACATAAAATGTGCAAAAAAGTGAAACTGTGAATATTTTCCGGATGCACTTTAATGTTGGTGATTTAATATCCTTCTGACAACCAGTGTCCTCTTACAAAAATACATGTAAAATGTCCACTGCAGAGGACGCTGGTTGTCAGGAGGATATTACAAGGACATGGCAATTAACTTTAAACCATGAACATGTGTGTGTCCTTGTGTTGTATGTCTTTCAACAGAAAATATCAATCATCTCAGAACATAACGTGTTTCTCCTTAAGACTACAAACAAGGTTGGCGCCTTCATGTTTACCAATGCCCTGTCTACTGTATTTGTCCTTGAGACAAGTCTTCCTACTATTGCACCCTGTGGTCTCACACAGAGGAAATATAACCATGGACAACAAGGTCAAGTGAGCGATCACTTAAAAGCCATTAGCTACATTGGAATGTTATGCAGGCTTGTCATACAAAGAAGAAGCAACAGTCTTCTACATGTGTCAAGTGCTTATCTAACCTACTAATACACGGATATTCCTAGAGGCTGCACATGCACAAGAAGGCAAATCTCGCATGAACATGCATCAGCTTTGGAAAAATAGAGATGTGGTCCTATGAGGACAGACTGATAAAACAATTGAAATACACTCAGTGTAAGTGGGAACGATTCAGAGTCAGGCTGAGTGAGATGGTTGTGTTCATCCCTGTTTAGTGTTCCAGTACACAGTAGAGCTTGTTGAGTTGCAGGCTGGATATAATAATGCAAATGTCAGCTGAGGCACTGGAACACAAAGGCTGCAACACTGTCAGCCTCACTGAGATTCCATTAAATGTCCTAAGTTTCCTTTCTCTATTTACAGTATATGTACTAGGGATGGGCAATATGGCGTAAACGCTATATTGCAATAGATACTGCAGCCTCCTGCGATAACACTCTATATCATAATATTTGCTATATAGATAGTGATAGAACCATTTCAAAACGGGTTGCAAAAGGTTCCAATTTAGCAGCTGACGTATGTGGTAACATATTGCAGCATTTCCAGTTGTATTATGTTCTATCCAAATTTAGACTTTTGATGACTTGACTTTGTAAAATACTTTTGCCAAAAACAGGAAAGTTTAAATGATATTACGCCGATGCTGGCTCACCTGCACTGGCTTCCTGTGCACCTATGCGACTTTAAGGTTTTAGTACTTACTTATAAAATACCAAACGGCCTCGCTCAAACCTGTCTTGCTGATATGTCCTGGCCAGAAATCTGCGTTCAAAGACCTCCGGCTTATTAGTGATTTAGAGAGTTTTAAAAAAGTCTGCAGGCTTTAGAGTGTTTGCTATTCGAGCTCCAGTACTCTGGAATGGTAACAGTTAGAGATGCTACCTCAGTAGAAGCATTTAAGTCCCATCTTTAGACTCATTTGTATACTCTTGCCTTTAAATAGACCCCTTTTAGACCATGTGATCTGCTGTCTCTCTTTTCTGCTCTGCCCCCCTCTCCTGCGTGGAGAGGTGACCATGGATCAGCCTCCGCGGAGGAGGCGCTAGCTGTTCCAAGTCGGGACCCAGGGTGGCCCCACTATGGACTGGACCGTCACATTATTAACCGTATCCACTCGGCATTCATTGCACCGGTCACCCACGGGGGGTCCCCACATCTTTGGTCCTTTCCAGGGTTTCATGTTGTTTTTCACAAGTTTTTTCTTGCCCTGATGTGGGATCTGAGCCGAGGATGTTGCTGTGGCTTGTGCAGCCCTTTGAGACAATTGTGATTAAGGGATATTTAAGTAAACTTTGATTGATTGATTGAAAATGGTTAATAATTACAATGTACTTGCTAATTGACTGTTAATATTAGGTCACTTTCTGTTGTGACATGATTCTAGCTACACTTCTGTTCAAATGTACTAAGCACTTATTTTTCCGTTATTTGATACTTTACATTAGATTTGGACAATTACTACAAATCTGATACAACTTAGTTACAGGGGCGATATTGGTCATACCATTGTTCATACTTGAAATTTTCAGGATCAATAAATTATCCAATTTTCGATCACAATCATAATCAGACAAAACAAAAGATGGCACGTGTAACGTGTATCAATTTGTTTTTATATTATTTCCTCATTCCCTTTTATTACATATAACATTTTATCAAGTCGGTAATAGAAAATAACTAAACAAAAGCAAAAACTACTATTGGCTACTTGACTACTTGACTGAGTTTGTGAAAAATAAGAACGATTTTGTGATGAGATAAATATCGCCCTAATAAATGTGGTATCAATCATAAACTGATACTATACTTGGTATTGTTACTGTTGATATTTGTATTGACCTTTCTTTACATTCTAGCTTAGCGGCTAGCTATGCTTTTTTGTATCCTCCTACAGTGTGTAGTGTAGCATGTTCAGACATTCCTCGTCCTCCAGTGATAATGCTAGTTGTAAGAAACAGTTTATTTGCCGCCATGGAGGCGAGGATTACTGATTTAGAAGCAGCTTTGCATTGTGGAGGTACATTAGTTGCTAGCGAGGACGCTAACTTGCGTTGAAAATGCCTTTGTTCGCTTGTCGCTCTCATATTTCCAGGACTGGAATGTGTCATCAAATGCTAAATGGGTTATACTTGTATAGCGCTTTTCTACCTTCAAGGTATTCAAAGCGCTTTGACACTATTTCCACATTCACCCATTCACACACTGATGGCGGGAGCTGCCATGCAAGGCCCTATCCACGACCCATCAGGAGCAAGGGTGAAGTGTCTTTCTCAAGGACACAACGGACATGACTAGGATGGCGATGGGATCAAACCAGGAACCCTCAGGTTACTGACACGGCTGCTCTACTAACAGAGCCACGCGGTCCCCTTCAACATGCATTATCACGATATGACAATAGTGATAAAATCTCTATTTATATCATTTGTATTGTCTACAACGTGCAACCCTGCTATATACCTGTATGTTTATCCTATGACAATATACCACTATCCTGCACTCTATACAAGTGAGTGTGGGAATGACACTATTCACAGAATGTTAATATGTTGCTCTTCTTCCCTGTGGTTTCACTGACAGCAATCATTTGGAATATGAAAGATGTTTAACACCATCATCTGGGATGTATCCATAGGTGTGACTCGCAGTTGGAAGACACATTGGTGCGTTATTAAAATGGATGTTGGGACTGAGGTACAGTATATGTGCCTCAACAGCACATCTGTCTGAGGCCTAACAGAGAGCACGTCAAGCAGTCAGAACCATTATTACTCTTTCATTTAAATACAGTAGTGGAATAAGTACTGCGAGAGAGCAGTGAGTACCTGCCGCAAGGAAAGACCACATGCCTGCACTGAATACTTTCTAAGACTTCTAATCCATCGTTCATTATGTGAAGTAAGGCTGTCTTCAAATAGTCAAAGATTCTATTTAGATGTGTCTAGGGTTGTACGGTATATACAACAATACAACAATACCGTCTCTAAAAAGTACTGGTTTTCTTTATTTTTTTAACGGGCATGCTGGCACGCCGTCGTCACAACGTGACTTTGCTGATTTTATGTGCAGATGAACATGTTCGGCAGTGCACAATCACAGAGTACTTACAAGCAGACACGGTGTGTGGACAGAAAAAGGAAAGTGGACGCGTTTTGCCTTAAAAACTAACGATAAAGATGAAGCTATAACACTGAAATGTTGCTCAGCAAGAGGTGCTTTAAGACATGGTTACTACTTGGTATTGGATCGATACCCACATTTGTGGTATCATCCAAAACTAATGTAAAGCATCCAAACAACAGAAGAAGAAGTGATTATTTCATTTTAACAGCAGTGTAGATGGAACATGTTAAAGTAGATTCATAATCAATTTTGTACCGCTTGCCCTTCGTAATTTTGACAAAATAATCGAATGGGAAATGACACAATATGTTACTGCATATGTCAGCAGCCAAATTAGGAGCCTTTGTTTGCTTACTTACTAATAAAAGACAAGTTGTCTTGTATGTTCACTAGTTTATTTAAGGACACAATTGTTCTTGGAGTGCAATAAGAAACATACTGTTAATGTACCGTAAGATTTTTTGTTAAAATAAAGCCAAAAATGCAATTTTTTTGGTCCCCTTTATTTAGAAAAGTATCGAAATACATTTTGGTACCGCTACCGGGCCATATCCGGCCCGCAGGCCTTGAGTTTGTCACATAGGTTATAAACCATCACCAAGAAAATATATTTGAAGCCAGAGAAGCTAAACATCTGTTTGTGAAGTATTTACATTATTAAAAGTTAGGTATTTTTTCTGAAAAACAACCTTTTCAAAACTGATATAAACATGTCCACTGTGGAGGACACTGCTTGTCAGAAAGTAAAAGTTAAAGACACTAAAGTGAACATTATTGTTTTACACTCGATGTTTCCATTGTCACTTTAAAGAAACTAAACTAGAAGTCTTTTTTTATATACTTGCTTGAAACAGTGGATGTCCCTGCACAATTCGTTGCACTCAAAAATCATGTTTATCGTAATGAATATGATTTTAGCATTATATTTGTGTTCAATTACAGTAAGTGTGTTTATCTAAAACATTCCCGCCACTATAAGATTTTTAAATCTTTTTTTTTTTGGACATATCCCACAATAATATTGTACCGTGGCCTTAACTCTAGAAAGAGGTTCCGCAGCCTCCGTAGCAGAACCTCCGGGTTCTGTAACAGCTTCTTCCCTCAGGCCGTAAGACTCTTGAACGCACCATAATTATCCCCTCAACTCCCCCCAAAATGGATTAACTCGCTGGAATAAAAAAGACAATATAACATACATCCATAAACGTGGATGTATGTGGAAAAGTGCAATATATATATATATCTGTACAGTAACCTATTTATTTATTTATATATGCACCTTATTGTTTTTTTTATCCTGCACTACCATGAGCTTATGTAACAAAATTTCGTTCTTATCTGTAATGTAAAGTTCAAATTTGAATGACAATAAAAAGGAAGTCTAAGTCTAAGTCCATCATAATATCGTACCAAGAGATTTTTTTAAATTTTTTTTTAATTAATCAATCCAACAAAATAATACACAATAATACCATAATAATACAATTCCAAAACCAAACCCGGACCAGCAACATTTAGAATAGCAATCAACAGACCAATTGAGAGGACACACAAACATGACACAAAACAATCCAAAAGTCATAAAAAAAAAAAGAATATCAACAACAGTATCAATATTAATAAGAATTCCAACATAGCAGTGATTAGAAATCCCTCATTGACATTATCATCACAGCCATTTATAAAAAATTAAATAGAATCATTTAAAAATGTTATAATAGTGTCACAGTGGCTTACACTTGCTTTGTGTCCAATATTTTCCACAAAGATAAAATAAGTCATATTTTAGGTTCATTTAATAGTTAAAACACATTTAAATAATGGATCCCATATTCCAATATATGACTGATTATTATCTAAACTAAATGCAGTTTTTTCTACTGATATCATTTCCATAGCTTGTGTATACCAGTCAGTATGAGTTGGACAATCAACATCTATCCACCGAGAGATTTTTGATACCGTTACATCCCTGCCAGTCAGATAGCTTCGACTGATCGTCGACAATAAGCAAATCAGATTCGACTATGAAAATCCTTCGTTGAAGACAGTCCTACTGTGAAGTACAATTCTCTAAAGCTGCAGTGTTTCTGCAAGTACACAGTTTCTTTTTATCCGGGTCAAAATAAGCTATAGTAAATGATTAACTAGTATGACTCATACTTTAGAGAAGCTTGTATAATTTGTTGCTAAGCAGTTAAATATCATAGAGACAGAATAAGCCACGGCCACATTTCATTTAATGGCTGAATTACTTCCGATATTTCTCTTTCTTTTAAAAGCCTGCATATGTCATTTAACAGATAATGGATGATGAGAGAAGGTAAAATGTCAACAGTGGGCCCATTATCTCATCTTTATCCTACGGTTTCCCTCCGCTGATTGTCAACTGAACTGGTATGAAGGCAGATCAATCGGCTATTACCGCAGGGCCTCGGCCGGGCGGCAGTCGATACATGATGACTGTGTAGTGAGCTTATCATAGTGTCAACTCAGCAGAATGACACATCTTCACCTGCTCTAGACTTTCTCTATGGCGCTACTCTAAAACCTCGTGATTCTCCTGAAATCCCAACCTTGGCCCATGTGCAGTTATAGAGATGGCAGGATGTCTAAATATAAGTGGGTGCTATGGTGTCACACAGAAAAATGTAGCCTCAGATACAAGCATGAGTTCACAGAAAGTCCATTTAAAAGGGGGAATTACATCTCCCTCGCACCTTTTTTGCATTGGTTTTGAAGCTTAAAATGTGCTTAATGAAACACATTTGTTTAGTGTTTGAATAATAAATAAAAATTGTGTTTTATGTTTATTTAGGTTTCTTTAGTTGAACCGCTGTGCACACAACTAGACATTAGTGTTGCAAGCTGTATTCTAGAGTGGGATGGCCTTCTTTGTCCTCCAGGAGGCTGGGTCATTGGTATACTTTTATTTAGAACAGGGGTGTCAAACGTACGGCCCACGGGCCGGATAAGGCCCAGGAACAGGTTTTATCCGGCCCGCAAGATGAGTTTGCTAAGTATAAATGAGCCACATTTTTTGGAATGAAACAAACTGCTGTTCTAAATGTGCCCACTAGATGTTGCAATAGCAATTAATTGTATCTTTGTAGATTATGCTACATTTGTAAAAAAAACAAACAAAAAAAACACATGTAAGTGCACTAGTCGAGGAAAATGAGCAAACTACATACCGTATTTTTCAGACTATAAGTCGCAGTTTTTTTTCATAGTTTGGCCGGGGTGCGACTTATACTCAGGAGCGACTTATGTGTGAAATGATTAACACATTACCGTAAAATATCAAATAATATTATTTAGCTCATTCACGTAAGAGACTAGACGTATAAGATTTCATGGGATTTAGCGATTAGGAGTGACAGATTGTTTGGTAAATGTATAGCATGTTCTATATGTTATAGTTATTTGAATGACTCTTACCATAATATGTTACGTTAACATACCAGGCACGTTCTCAGTTCGTTATTTATGCGTCATATAACGTACACTTATTCAGCCTGTTGTTCACTATTCTTTATTTATTTTAAATTGCCTTTCAAATGTCTATTCTTGGTGTTGGGTTTTATCAAATAAATTTCCCCAAAAAATGCGACTTATATATGTTTTTTTCCTTCTTTATTATGCATTTTCGGCCGGTGCAATTTACACTCCGGAGCGATTTATAATCCGAAAAATACGGTAAATAACATCCTGTAATTTGATTCTGATATTATTTTTTTATCTTGATAGATTGAAAATGAACACCAATGAGTTGAGTGATGAACATTATCAGATCATTTATTCAGAAAGTATAAATAATGACAAATAAAGATATAATACTAATAACCGCAACAGGTAAGTGTAAAAAAAACAAAAAAACAACAACATTGTCATGTCTGTGTGATCATGTTTTTATTTTGGCCATGTGTTGTTTGTTTTTTGGACTCTTTTTAGTTCCTGGTTGCGCTTCCTTGTTTGTTTGTTTCCATAGCAACTCATTAGTTTTTCACCTGTCCTGTCACGCACCTGTTTCACGTTTTGAGTCACGCACCTGTTTTCACTGATCATGTCACTATTTAAATCTGTCATTTTCTGTTGGTCTTTCTGGCGACATCACATTCATGCTCCACATTTATGCTCTGCACACTTTTTCATCACGCGTCTTCATGCCATGTTCACAGTTCCTTGTCAAGTAAGTTTTTGTTTAATGTCTATAGTTCTCCGCCTTTGTGCGCGCCTTTTGTTTTCATAGTCAAGTTTTTTACCTCCGCTGTGAGCGCCTTTTGTTTGTACTTTTTTTTAGTTAGAATTAAAAATGTATTTAAATTCACGTCTCGCACGCGCCAGTTTTCCGTTGCCTTCTGGGAGAACAAACCACGCCAAGGACCCAGTCCTGACAAACATTATGATTTGTACAATTTCAGAATGTGCTTGTACTATTTTTAGACAAAGAAAACAATCTGAAGTTGTCTTTATTTTTAAGTTATCGTGCCATGATTTTACCAGTTCGGCCCATTTGGGAGTAGATTTTTCTCCACATGGCCCCCGATCTAAAATGAGTTTGACACCCCTGATTTTGAAGGTCATGCTTGGTCTACTGCCCTCCTGCATGTGTAGCCTAATCACACGGAGGAGTGTTGACTCTTTTTTTTTTATGTATTTATTTGATATGGACGTAACATTCCGAACTAACAAAGGTCTTAACTCATTCTCTTTCTATGCCACATCAATGTGGAATGCACTCCCAACAGGTATAAAAGAAAGGGCATCTCTATCCTCCTTCAAAACCGCAATAAAAGTTCACCTCCAGGCAGCTACAACTCTAAACTAACACCCTCCCCGGATTGCTAATAATCAAATGTAAACAATCAAATGCAGATACTTTTTCTTATGCCTTCTGATCTCTCTCTCTCTCTCTCTCTCTCTCTCTCTCTCTCTCTCTCTCTATGTCCACTACTTGATGTCCATACCCCCCCCCCCCCCCTCTACACCCCTGATTGTAAATAATGTAAATAATTCAATGTGATTATCTTGTGTGATGACTGTATTATGATGATAGTATATATGATAGTATATATCTGTATCATGAATCAATTTAAGTGGACCCCGACTTAAACAAGTTGAAAAACTTATTCGGGTGTTACCATTTAGTGGTCAGTTGTACGGAATATGTACTTCACTGTGCAACCTACTAATAAAAGTCTCAATCAATCAAAAAACAGCTACATTGGACCAACCAGATGCACCGCCTTAAGAAAATGCTAACTTTCAACGCCTGTCCACAGGAATCGCATAGGATTTAGAATACGTGTTAATACGTTACAAAATATACAATGAATCAAATTTACAATACATTAATAATGTGGACAACTTTGATCTGATTTCTGATTCCAAATAAACATTTGTTGCTCACTGTTCCATTTGCCCGCACAGAACTTGTTGTGTTTACTCTGCTCCTTCTACATGGGTTATACTTGTATAGCGCTTTTCTACCTTCAAGGTACTCAAAGCGCTTTGACACTATTTCCA
Organism: Entelurus aequoreus; assembly: GCF_033978785.1. NCBI lineage: Eukaryota > Metazoa > Chordata > Actinopteri > Syngnathiformes > Syngnathidae > Entelurus > Entelurus aequoreus. Next base: position 60,807,301 of record NC_084741.1, on the reverse strand, counting down.
CATTCACCCATTCACACACACATTCATACATAGATTCATACATGGAACATGTTGCAAAAAGACTGGAAAAGAACTCAATTTATTTCATTGAACACTTTTAAGTCTAGATTTAGAGCACTTGAGATTATGTATTTTAAATTGTAACTGTTTTCTTAATGTGCATGACATGCATTTTTATGTAACTGTATCTTTTGCTGCTTCTTGGCTAGGACTCCCTGAAAAAGAGTTTTTTATTTTTTATTTATCGCAATGGGACTTTCCTGGTTTAATAAAGGCTATATAAAAAAAATAGATTACCATGTTTATGGGGACGTCCTCGTTGTCTGTAATGTACAGTATATTTACTAGGAAACCAAACCAAAACAAAATGTCTATAAGGTAACACTATCATGCAGTAGACATGTGGCGTTCGTGAACGAATTGAGTCTTTTGAACGGCTCTTTTAAGTCAACGATGATAACCAATTCGCAGTTGCGAACTGTTCATTTGCGAGACCTTTTTTATGCAGATACAGTGTTGGTTATTGCCCAGCAGTTGGATTCACTTATCTAGTTCATTGTTCTAACACATATATTTAAAGTAGTTCAATCGTAAACACACACAAGCTAGTGTAATACAATTTTGTATTAACATTTGCATCATTTCCTATTTTTTATTCTAGTTTTATGTATACTTTTTTAGATACATGCAGTACAAGCCAAAAGTTTGGACACACCCTCTCATTCAATGCATTTTCTTTATTTTCATGACTATTTACATTGTAGATTGTCACTGAAGGCATCAAAACTATGAATGAACACATGTGGAGTTATGTACTTAACAAAAAAAAGTGAAATAACTGAAAACATGTTTGCTCTGATTACTCTTTTGCACACTCTTGGCATTCTCTCGATGAGCTTCAAGAGGTAGTCACCTGAAATGGTTTTCACTTCACAGGTGTGCTTGAAGCTCATCGAGAGAATGCCAAGAGTGTGCAAAGCAGTAATCAGAGCAAAGGGTGGCTATTTTGAAGAAACTGGAATATAAAACATGTTTTCATTTATTTTTTTGTTAAGTACATAACTCCACATGTGTTCATTCATTTTGATGCCTTCAGTGACAATCTACAACGTAAATAGTCATGAAAATAAAGAAAATGCCTTGAATGAGGAGAAGGTGTGTCCAAACTTTTGGCCTGTACTGTATAGATATTTTATTCTTATTGTGAGTGTATTTTTTCTGAATTGTAAAATGTTCTTGTGCTAATTTTTTTCTCCAGATAAGGGAAAATTAGAATTAAGAATGTAACTATAAAAGCATGGGTATATGGCCAAATAAATAAATAATTTCACCCTAGAAAGACAACAATCCGCTTCAATTGCCGCTTCAACATCGCGGATTTAAAAAAAATGTTTTTATTTTTTTTAAGCTTATTCTACAATTTTTTTGGTCCTAAACTAAGCATTGTCAAGCATAAAATGGTTAGATAAAATAAATATATCAATACTACAGTAGTATTGTCCACAAGAGGAGACCAAACCAATCAAAGTGTGCTGTTCAGTATCGTGGCCACTGATTGGCTAAACCTCAGCAAGTATTACTATATTGGATTAAAAAGAGTGCGACGGTGACTAAAGGGCGCTATTTCATGTCTCGAGGGCTCTCGTAATGTTGACAAAGGTATTCAGAACTTTGTAAACAGTTTTTTATATTTAGTAACTTTATCCCACTATAATGTGCAAATATTCCCTAATGTTGTGGCCAGTCTGTGTATATACAATTGCATATTTTGTCATAACTACGGTATAAGGAGCGTAATACTACTGCATAGTGTTTTCACCCCCGAGCAAAGCAACAAATCACTTACCAATGGTGTAGCCTCTCTTCAGCTCCCCACAACGCGGACTGCGGCGCTGGGAGTTGGTGGTGTTGTTTTCCTGGACCGCGAGGACGGTGGTTGTCTTGGCAACAGGTGATGCAGGTTTGTTAAGGGGCGAAGCTGGCACCAGAGTCGGGGAGAAGCCTTGACTGGCAATGTCCACCGACTGAGACTTCTGCTTCAGTCTGCAGTGAGAAGTAAGCCACAGAGAACAAACAACGTTCATACAGATATAATACACAGCTATGCCATTTGGAGCCCTGAACTGAATGTGCCAAGGATGTTGTACAAATGCTCAGTGGATTGAGAGAATACATTTGCACGTCCTCAACTATTCAGGGGAAAACTACTCAAAGCGTATTTGCATTTGACGTTGTTGATTGTAACGGTTTGTCATAGGAATTCGATCATGCAAGGCTTTTATTTTTTTTTGCAGAGGCAGGGAGTCGGCAAAAAAAGAATCAATAGGCTAATCGCAACCTTGTTGAGGTGGAATTCATCAGCCGCACTGATAGCACAGTGTAGTGGATTGTCCGAAGCTTAAACAGCAAAAAAAGTGAGTTCAGTACAAAAAGTTTATTTACCCTTAGGCAAATGTGCAAGTCGGATTGAGCTGTCCCTGCAGACAAACAAAACGTCCTTCGGAGGACACACAAAAAAAAGCAATCTCTTTAGAGTCCTGGTCTCCTGGCCATTTTATCTGTTTCTTCGTGCGTCAATCTGTTTTCCTCGTGCGTCACGGTCTTGTGGTTTTCGACATGTTTGTTTTGCAACATCCTTGAATCCCTTAATCATACTTAGACAATCAAAACATTTTGTAGACAGGTTGGCACGACTTCATATTCAACTTTGTCCTCCATCTGGTCTATTCAATGGTATAGAATAGAAGAGAAATGAAATGAGCAGACATTCTTAATAGACACGAAATATAGTTCAAAGGTCAGAAATTCTACTACAACAGCAAGCAGGAACTTAGCAGGATGCCATAAAGACAAAGTCAAACTTAAAAAGAAAAACATAAAACATATTTTAGCTTGATTCAGAAACAGAATATTACTGCTGCGACTAAATAAAACATACTATAATATAATTAAAAATTGTTAACGTAAATGACCATTGGTGCTGCCACGATTAGTCAACTTTAGGGGCTCGCACGCACGTTCGAAAAACCACTTCTTCTTTTTTGACACCCCTACATCACACTGTGACACAGCAGACAACAACGTACGTGCATGATTGAAGTGACCAACTTGCCATCCAAACAATACACCGTTTGTTGACAAGAAGATATGACAGCCATCGAAGCACATTCAATCCCTTTACCTACCAGAAGTAACACAATCCGGTGAAAATTTTCAAAAGAGCTGGCGTCAGAGTCGACAAAGCTAACAAACACAGCTCCGTTAAAACCCTCGATGATGCCACACGTCAGTAGGCCAGTTTTTTTCAACCTTTTCTGAGCCAAGACACGTTTTATTCATTGAAAAAATCCCGAGGCACACCACCAGCAGAAATCATTGAAAAATGAAACTCAGCAGCCGATATTGACAGTAAAAAGGTTGTTTTCGCAATTGTTGGATATGAATTCAAACCATAACCAACCATGCATCACTATAGCTCTTGTCTCAAAGTAGGTGTACTGTCACGACCTGTCACATCACGCTGTGACTTATTTTGAGGTTTTTGACGTTTTCCTGTGTTGTGTTTTAGTTCTTGTCTTGCGTTCCTATTTCTGTGGCTTTTCCTGTTTTGTTGGTATTTTCCTGAAGCAGTTTCATGTCTTCCTTGAACGCTATCCCCCGCACCTGCTTTGTTTTGGTAATCAAAAACTATTTAAATTGTGCGGATGCTATCCTTCTTTGTGGGAACATTGTTGATTGTCATGTCATGTACGCATGTACTTTGTGGACGTGCTGTAAGTCTTTGCTGTCGTCCAGCATTCTGTTTTTGTTTACTTTGCAGCAAGTTCAGTTTTAGTTTCGTTCTGCATAGCCATCCCTAAGCTTCAATGCCTTTTCTTAGCGGCACTCACCTTTTGTTTATTTTTGGTTTAAGCGTTAGATACCTTTTTACCTTCACGCTTCACGTACTGTGATCACGACAAACCATGTTCCCGACATCTACAAAGCAATTACCTGCTGCCACCTACTGATATGGAAAAGTATTACAGGGTTACTCTGCCGAGCTCTAGACAACACAGACACTCAACAACGGCACATTATTTGCGGATTATAATTACTGGTTTGCAAAAATATATTTAACCCAAATAGGTGAAATTACATAATATCCAGACTGTATCTCACGGTACACTAGGTTATTAATTCAATTACTTTTTTTTAAAGTAATGAGTAACTATAATTAATTACTTTTTAAAGGTAATTTTCAGAACCCCATGATCATAATACCATGGGTTAAATCAAATCTGCCTGAAGGACAAGTCCTCAAAGCCTATTAAAAGGATGACAAGCTCCTTGGTTTGGGTGAGAGCAGTTTTTAGAGTTTACTAGGCTAATCAGGTAATCCCAAAGTACAACTTACATATGTTCTCGTACGTCCACAAAGGTTTAGACAGACGTAAGCTCTTTAACCCAGCTGTTTCCCAATGTGACAGAATGTTCTGCCAATTAGGAAGCCAGAAGAATGTAAGGAGGTCTGTGTAAATGGGAAAGCTGAAGTGTTGAGTTAAAAAAAGCCAAATTGTGTCGCCTCACCTTTGTTAAAGGTTATCGCACAACTTTTAAAACTATTAGAGCAACTTGGCCTAAAAGAAAAGAGAGGTGACACATTTGTGTTTTATTTTTATGACTGATAATATTTAAATTGTACTCTGCAACTGGTTGTAGACCGTTTGGTTACAATCAATCCATTTATTTACAGGTTACAGGTTTTACACAATCAAGATTTTAGTGACTCTAAGTCAAGCAACGTAACGATATATTACCTCTAATCATTAGGGATGTGATCTTACAATATCTTATGATTTGATTTATTTCCGATTCTTGGGTAAACAATTTGATTCAGAATTTTTAAACACAATTCTCCATTTAAACTGATTCTGCCAATATACTATTTGGTATAAAAATAATAATACAACTTTTTCTTTTTCTTTTTCTTTTTTAAGTACTTTGAGTTTTAACTTTGGGTTTTAAGGCATATAAGATTCAAGCAGTACAATCACATACCAAATTACCATTTCGAAAAAAAATTTTTTTTTGAATTTTGATTAATGGTTATTAATCACAGCTGATATTTATTCCACTCACAAGTGCTTATTCAAATTTAAATATATACACATTTTTTAAATGAATTTATATTCCTGTACATGTGTGTATATTAATGTATGTATGTGGGTTTGTATGTGGGTATTGGTTTGGCCCCTTAAAATGTAACTGTGGGGGCCTGCCGCAGAACGGAGTGTGCGAGGACTGGCCTGGAAGACAGCGACAGGTGAGTAGATGGCCCAGGTGGGCCTTGTTATCTAATCACCTGTCGCCTTTATTAGCAGCAGCCGGGACGAGACACGTTGGTGGAGTGGGAGTGGGAGCCAGAGAGAGACAGCGACACAAACTCAGAAAAATACATTTTGCTGGAAAGCAAACGGCTCTCAACATTGATGAAAATAAAACAGTGTTGTACCCTGAAATCCGGGCTCTCGTGGCAGTGTGTGGTGGTCCAAGGAACCCACTAGAGGGCAACCTCTACAGTAACATATTCAATTTAATGCACTCATCCACAAAATGTGTTCCATTAATAAAATAATTATCTGGACAATAACCGTCAATATTCAGCATTTGGAGGCTCAACTTGAAGCTGGCTGCAGTCAAATGACACAAGAGATACATTAGAAGACTATGAGGCAAAAGAAACTAAAGTAGTTCTAAAATATCAGTGATGATTCAGCAATAACTCAACAATTGGTTCGACTTGGCCCCTTCCTTTCTCATACATTTTCAGCATACCCTAACTGTAGGTAAACACACAAACATGGTAGAAAGTCTTCAGAGAAGAGGGATAGCGCTTATATCTGCAAATGTAGCAACTGCACTATCTCTCATTGTTAATTCCTAAATGTAGTGATAAGGTGGCCCAATACTTTTGTCTACTCTAAATGCTGTATCTTTAGTCTGTTTAAGTCCTGAAACAGCAATATATGATCCCCTGCTCTCACTCACTCTCGCACACACTTTCAATCATTCCAGCAGAACTGCTGAAGCCCACAGAATCGTTCTGGCCATTTTGCCCAAATGCTCATCCCCCATGGACCAAAGCTCCGCACATGACATAGTGTTCTTTTTTCTTTTTTTTTTAAATGAAAATGCCTAATCTCTATGGAAATGCTGTCCATCACAGAGTGTGTTCCCTGGATGTTGAACCCTAAAGTTTGATTAGTAGTTTGAGGGGGGAAAAGTATATGTTTGGCATCACACAAGTGTTCCCCTAAGTCTTAGGGCACAGGTGACACTGTTTTTCCATTTACCAAACAACACTTTTAAAAAACATTGGAATACTTTTTAGTAAAGCTTTTAGTTAATGAACCTTTTAACTATCTTTTTAAATCCACTTTTTATGATGTTGCCCATGTTGTTTTAAATTAATTGTTGTTTTAATTCACCTATGTTGTGTACAGCGCTTTGTGATTTATATCTGTAAATAGCGCTTTATAAATAGAATTTACTTACTTACTTATTTCTACGGAGACAGCTTTATGTTATTTCTTAGGAAACAACAAACTCTGCAAAATGTTTAAATTTTATTTAAATGATTATGCCATATCTAAATTACTGTATCACAAGCTGGACATTGACAAATAAATCCACACTTAAATTGCTGGAAGTTATTTATTTAAAAAAAAAACATTACAAGTACTACAAACCCTGTTTCCATATGAGTTGGGAAATTGTATTAGATGTAAATATAAACGGAATACAACGATTTGCAAATCATTTTCAACCCATATTCAGTTGAATATGCTACAAAGACAACATATTTGATGTTCAAACTGATAAACTTTTTTTTTTTTTTTTGCAAATAATCATTAACTATAGAATTTGATGCCAGCAACACGTGACAAAAAAGTTGGGAAAGGTGGCAATAAATACTGATAAAGTTGAGGAATGCTCATCAAACACTTATTTGGAACATCCCACAGGTGAACAGGCAAATTGGGAACAGGTGGGTGCCATGATTGGGTATAAAAGTAGATTCCATGAAATGCTCAGTCAGTCACAAACAAGGATGGGGCGAGGGTCACCACTTTGTCAACAAATGCGTGAGCAAATTGTTGAACAGTTTAAGAAAAACCTTTCTCAACCAGCTATTGCAAGGAATTTAGGGATTTCATCATCTACGGTCCATAATATCATCAAAGGGTTCAGAGAATCTGGAGAAATCACCGCACATAAGCAGCTCAGCCCGTGACCTTCGATCCCTCAGGCTGTACTGCATCCACAAGCGACATCAGTGTGTAAAGGATATCACCACATGGGCTCAGGAACAGTTCAGAAACCCACTGTCAGTAACTACAGTTGGTCGCTACATCTGTAAGGGCTAGTTAAAACTCTCCTATGCAAGGCAAAAACCGTTTATCAACAACACCCAGAAACGCCGTCGGCTTCGCTGGGCCTTAGCTCATCTAAGATGGACTGATACAAAGTGGAAAAGTGTTCTGTGGTCTGATGAGTCCACATTTCAAATTGTTTTTGGAAACTGTGGACGTCGTGTCCTCCGGACCAAAGAGGAAAAAAAACATCCGGATTGTAATAGGCGCAAAGTTGAAAAGCCAGCATCTGTGATGGTATGGGGGTGTATTAGTGCCCAAGACATGGGTAACTTACACATCTGTGAAGGCACCATTAATGCTGAAAGGTACATACAGGTTTTGGAGCAACATATGTTGCCATCTAAGTAACGTTACCATGGACGCCCCTGCTTATTTCAGCAAGACAATGCCAAGCCACGTGTTACATCAACGCGGCTTCATAGTAAAAGAGTGCGGGTACTAGACTGGCCTGCCTGTAGTCCAGACCTGTCTCCCATTGAAAATGTGTGGCGCATTATGAAGCCTAAAATACCACAACGGACTGTTAAACAACTTAAGCTGTACATCAAGCAAGAATGGGAAAGATCTACACCTGAGAAGCTTAAAAAATGTGTCTCCTCAGTTCCCAAACGTTTACTGAGTGTTGTTAAAAGGAAAGGCCATGTAACACAGTGGTGAACATGCCCTTTCCCAACTACTTTGGCACGTGTTGCAGCCATGAAATTCTAAGTTAATTATTATTTGCAATAAAAAAAATAAAGTTTATGAGTTTGAACATCAAATATCTTGTCTTTGTAGTGCATTCAATTGAATATGGGTTGAAAAGGATTTGCAAATCATTGTATTCTGTTTATATTTATATCTAACACAATTTCCCAACTCATATGGAAACGGGGTTTGTAGATTACAAGTCCAATCATGTATCATCATTACAGAATACTGGACTAATACAATCTACTCAATTGGGAAAACCTAATAAAACATGCTGATTCAGTTCTTGTACATAACATTCTTAATGACCTAGCACCGCCTCCTTTTAAAAAGGTTGTGAAGAGGAAGGCCAACAGAACAACGAGGTCCGGCTCCAGAGGGTGCCGTTTAGAAAAAGTGTGTTTGGGCAACGCTCATTTTCAAACATGGAACACAATTCCTGTAAACATAAGGGAACTATAGCAACACAGGCAGCATTTAATAAGGCCTTGAAAAATTGGCTGCTTGGAAACCTAAATTGTAATCATAGTGGATAGGCTACCAGTATAAATGAAAGTGTATACTGTGAAATATGTATTTTATCAATTGTTTTATGTATTCATGAAATGCAAAAGGTACATTTGGGACAGTGAGTGTCTATAACAGGGGTCACCAACGCGGTGACCCCTGACCAGGTCGCCCGTAAGGACCAGATGAGTCGCCCGCGGGCCTGTTCTAAAAAAAAAAAAAAAAAAAAACAATTAAAAAAAACAACAATTTTTTTTTTTAAAATTAAATCTACATAGAAAAAACACAAGATACACTTTCAATCAGTGCATCAACCCAAACAACCTCCCCCATGCACACTCATCCACACCCACTCACACAAAAGGGGTTATTTCTTTCTGCTACCACAACATAGACAACACATCTGCAAGGGACACAGTCCCTGAAGCACACATGATTGTATAGGCTGCTGGTCCACTAACATTTTCATTAATTACTATTTTTTATGTAATTATTTTTATATTGTTTTATTTCTTTTTTATCCAATAAAATGTTTTTTATTTATTTATCTTATTGTATTTTATTTTTAAAAAAAGGGCCTTCAACAGACCTTGTTGTCAATGAAATTAGATTTGTTTAAAGGGTTTTTTAAACCAGGCCCAGTCCAGATAATGTCCAAGTCGGACTCAGCAACACACACCTTCATTCATGTACACAGAAAAAAATTAGGGAACACAACAGATTGCATATAATTTATAAACAAAATTACATTTTCAAAATAAGCATTTATGTACAGTCCAGATTATGTCCAGGTCACTCAAATTAGGGAACACAACAACAGATATCATATAATCTATAAACATAATTATACTTTCAAAATAAGCCTTTGAGGACTTCTCATCTTTTTTTTAATGTTTTTTGGCATCATTATCGTTTTCAACCATGTAACTTTCTAAAGTTAGAAAATACTGAATAAATGTTTTAAAGAAAGTAATACTAAGTGAATATCTGTTTTTGGCCTTAAAAATAAACATTTTACCGAGTACTATAATTAAATGGACTAAATCATGATTGTCAATGAACTCTCCTAAAATAACAGAAACCACATCAAGCTTCATAAACAAACCAATCCTTAAACACATTTTTTCAACTTCCACCCAAAACAAAGACACAATATGACAATACCAAAACAAATGCAGGGTGGATTCAGGCTCCTGACAACAAAATCAGCAATCATCTGACTCTGTCATATTCCATAATTTTAACATTTTCCCTGTGGGTAAGAAGTTATAAATAATTTTAATTTGAAAATAACGATTTTGCACATCGATAGTGGTTTTATAGATTAGTTTCAATATGGCATCCCATGGCAATGGGCAGTCAAAAAAGTCCTCCCATTTTCCATTTGTGTTGTATGGGGCAGCCTTCAAAGATTTCTTTATTAAATAAAAATTATATATTTTTCTATTTATTTTAGTTCCTTTTTGCCAACTAGAATTTCTTATTAGAGGTTTACAAACTAATAATTTAGTAGTTCCATAATTAATTATTTGTTTCCATCTTTTCCCAATTACTCCAGTTAGTTGATAAAATGAAAAGCTTGAGCAAGCATCACCATACATAGCTCTAAATTCATCATACAACATAATTTTACCATTCTCATTGATAATATCATTGACAAAAATGATTCCTCTTTCAAACATATTTTTCCAAAAGAAAGGCTTTCCATCTATTACAATATTAGAGTTCATCCATATTAACTGCTGCAAAATATTGTCTCTTTTTTCTGGCACATAAAATTGAAAACACCACTATGAGTGGATTGTTTCCTTTATGAACCCCGCCATGTTTCCCAGCAGACTCTCTGGGAGAGGATCACTTGTAAAAAAGGATACAATTTATTTTGATACAGTACATGTTTTTTGTCCAACAGGACATTTGTGTACCACTCAATGTTTAAATACATCTTTGGAACAATTGATGCTTTTAAAGACAGACACATAGCTTCAAGGTTGAGAAGTTTCAGGCCCCCATATTCATACTCTTTGTACAAAACCTTTCTTTTAATCTTTTCTGGTTTGCCGTTCCAGACAAAATCGAAGACCCTCTGCTCATAAATCTTAAAAAAGTTTTGTGATGGAGCTGGTAATGACAAAAACAAATAAATAAATTGAGGAATAATTAACGAGTTGGCAATAGACATTTTACCATACAAGGTTAGGGATTTCCCTTTCCATAATTGCATAATTTTGTCCAGCTTTCTTAGTCGATTATCATAATTTACTGAGCCTAGATCTTCCAGATTTTCTGGGACAACAACACCAAGTATGTTAACTGGTCCATCTGTCCACAAAACAGGCACTTTGCATTCCATTCGAAAGGACGTTCCCTTTAGATTTCCGATCCTTAACATTTTACATTTATCATAATTAAGCTTAAGGCCAGATTGCTGTGAAAATATGTCCAAAAGATTAAGAAGGTTCCGCAAACAATGAGGAAAAATCTTATCTTTGTGAATCAGCCTTTTCTGACATGAACTTCATCAAGAACAAACACAGAACACGCCTCACTGATGCACATCTGCAAGACTCACTCAGAGTTGCAGTGTCAAGTTACACACCAGAGTACAACACACTAGTTAACAGCATGCAATGCCAGGCTTCCCACTAACTGACAAAGAAACAGATAACATATTTGGTGTCCAGTTCAAAGTGTGACATGATTTAAAAATTTGAGAGTTTACTTTTATATTTTACATGAGTTATTATTTGTACAAACATGGTGCAAAGTAATTCATGATTTGTTAAAAAATGTTAGTGGCTAGCTAGTTAAAATGGGATATTGTGATTTCACAAGACTGTCTTAGAAGTGATCATTTGAAAATGCTCAATTTGAAAAATGTGCACTTAGAGAAAATATAAAAATTAAGTGTTGCATATTGATATTTATCTGTTTCTATATATATTTATTGTGAGAAATCATTAAGATGATCAGTGTTTCCACAAAGATAAATATAATTAATTATTAATAATAACAGAGTTAAAGGTAAATTGAGCAAATTGGCTACTTCTGGCAATTTATTTAAGTGTGTATCTAACTGGTAGCCCTTCGCATTAATCAGTACCCAAGAAGTAGCCCTTGGTTTCAAAAAGGTTGGTGACCCCTGGTCTACAACAACATCTTTTACAACTAAATCTTGGAATTTTACATTTAATTTTGTCAATTTGTGTACTTTTTGTTAATGTGTTTGTCTTAATTTTAACATCAACTTGCCAGGGGACTGGAAATGGAAAGTAGCCATTGGCTATAATATCACTGACTTACATGTCAAATGTTCTTTAATATGTATTGTCCCTTTTAAATAAACTAAATCTCAATCTCAACCGATAAGATAGAGCTCTTGAATATAAACAGAGGTGGGTGGATCATATAAATATCGACAATACAATATAGTTTCGGTATATGGTCACTACTACAGTTGTTGGATCAATATTTTTTATTATCACAAAATTGTTTACCAACTCAGGCATAAGTCCCTGGACACAGGAGGGTTTTCTGGGGAAAAAACCCAAAGGATTAATCAGAGCCAGTAGTAGGAATTAATCCAATTCCTAATTACATTAATTGACATTGTTAAACTGCCATTCTTTGTTTTTGTCTGGTTCTAAATCTGATCAAAAATTCATCATTCAAATGACCTTGAAAATTTTAAGTATCACTATTAGCACTGATATGGGTATCAATCCAATACTGCATGGTATTGGATTGATACCCACATTTGCAGTATCGGCCAAAACTAAAGTAAAGTATCAAACAAGAGAAGAATAAGTGCTTATTACATTTTAACAGAAGTGTAGATAGAACTATGTTACAACAGAAACTAACCAGATATTAACAGTTAATTAAAAGTGATTTAATAATAGTTTAGACATTTTTTTACAACCAGAAATAACTTAATATGTTACCGCTTATGTCTGCAATTTATATCGCGATATAGATCTTAGGCCATATCGCCCATCCCTATAATGTAGTGTTGTCCCGATACCAAGATTAATTATTTCGATACTTTTCTGTACTTTTCTAAATAAAGGGGACCACAAAACATTGCATTATTGGCTTTATTTTAACAACAAATCTTAGGGTACATTAAACATATGTTTCTTATAGCAAGTTTGTCCTTGAATAAAATAGTGAACATACTCGACAACTTGTCTTTTAGTAGTAAATAATAGGGGTGTGGGAAAAAATCTATTCGAATACAAATCGCAAGTCTCACGTTTCGATTCAGTATCGATTCTCATTTTTCAAAAATCGATTTTATTTTTTATTTTATTTTTTTTATTTTTTTTACTAATCAATCCAACAAAATAATACAAAGCAATACCATAACAATGCAATCCAATTCCAAAACCAAACCTGACTCAGCAACACTCAGAACTGCAGTAAACAGAGCAATTGAGAGGAGACACAAAAACGACACAGAACAATCCAAAAGTAGTGAAACAAAAATGAATATTATCAACAACAGTATCAATATTAGTTACAATTTCAACATAGCAGTGATTAAAAATCCCTCATTTACATTATCATTAGACATTTATAAAAAATAAAAAAGAACAACAGTGTCACAGTGGCTTACACTTGCATCGCATCTCATAAGCTTGACAATATTTTCACAAAGATAAAATAAGTCATATTTTTGGTTCATTTAATAGTTAAAAAAATCAGTTGATAAAACATTGTCCTTTACAATTATAAAAGCTTTTTACAAAAATCTACTACTCTGCTTGCATGTCAGCAGACTGGGGTAGATCCTGCTGAAATCCTATGTATTGAATGAATAGAGAATTGTTTTGAATGGGAAAAATATCGTTTTTGAATCGAAAAAATTGATTTATAATCGAATCGTGATCCCAAGAATCGATATTGAATCGAATCGTGGGACACCCAAAGATTCGCAGCCCTAGTAAATAAGCAAACAAAGACTCCTAATTTAGCTGCTAACATATGCAGTAACATATTGTGTCATTTATCATTCTATTATTTTGTCAACATTATTAAGGACAAGTGGTAGAAAATGAATTATTAATCTACTTGTTCATTTACTGTTAATATCTGCTTACTTTCTCTTTTAACATGTTCTGTCTACACTTCTGTTAAAATGTAATAATCACTTATCCTTCTGTTGTTTGATACTTTACATTAGTTTAGGATGATACCACAAATTTTGGTATCAATCCGATACCAAGTCGTTACAGGATCATACTTTGGTCATATTCAAAGTCCTCGTGTGTCCAGGGACATATTTCCTGACTTTATAAACATAATATACATTTTAAAAAACCGAAAAAAGATGTTGTGATGCCAAAAAATATCGACGTAATCATAGTAGTATCGACTAGATACGCTACTGTACTTGGTATCATTACAGTGGATGTTAGATATAGATCCACCCATGGCGTTTGTTTACATTTTGACGCCGGTGAGCTACGGTGTGTAGTGAAGCATGTTTAGCAATTCCTCGTCCTGCAGTGATGATACTTGTAAGAAACTTACTTTATTTGTCGCCATGGAAACGAGGATTAGTGATTTAGAAGTAGCTAAAACACTGCAGACTGGGCCTGGACTTTAGTAACTAGCTAGCTAGCCATGTCTTAAAGCACCTCTTCCTGAGGGCGTTTCAGTGTTATAACTTCACTTTTAAGCCAAAATGCGTCCGTTCTCCCTTTTCTGTCTACACACTGTGTCTGCTTGTAAGAACTCTGTGATTGTGCGCTGCCGAACATGCTCCTCTGCTCGTAAACCAGCAATGTCACGACGTGACGTCAACGGGGGCGCGGCGGACCGATACTTTTCAGAGGCGGTATAGTACCGAATATGATTCATTAGTATCGCGGTACTATACTACTACCGGTATATCGTACAACCCTACTATAATGCATGTATTGTTTCACTTTGAAAAAGCGATATTAAATGAATGATATTGTGTTGATGACTGCATTTCCCAGGCAGCGTGGTTGTTTAGACAAGGCATAATGAGGGCGTGCAAAAAGCAGAGACCTGCAGCTGCTGAGAAAGAAGGATAGTGCCAAGCTGTATGAAGTCTATCTCCACTCCCTTAGGAGTTGCTACTAATTACTTTCTCGTAGGTAGAGCGGACTCTTCACTTCTGAAGCTCAACTTCTCTTTTCACTGAGCTACAAGGCCAACTGGTATAATATGGATGTGTGTGTGTGTGTGTGTGTGTGTGTGTGTGTGTGTGTGTGTGTGTGTGTGTGTGTGTGTGTGTGTGTGTGTGTGTGTGTGTGTGTAACCAGGGTATATAATACATCTGGTGACTTGCAACATAGATGAATAGTAACGCAACCATCATTGCTTGTGTCGGTGTGTGTAAACTAGGGTTGTACGGTATATACCAGTATTAGTATAGTACCGTGATACTAATGAATCATTTTCGATACGATACCGTCTCTGAAACCTACCGGTGGATCACCACGCCATTGGTGGATTTACACCTAACATCCACTGTAATGATACCAAGTACAGGCACGTATCTAGTCGATACTAGTATAATTATGTCGATATTTTTTGGCATCACATCTTCTTTCGTTTTTTTTAATTGTATATTATGTTAGTAAACTCAGGAAATATGTCCCTGGACACATGAGGACTTTGAATATGACCAATGTATGATCCTGTAACGATTTGGTATCGGATTGATACCCAAATTTGTGGCATCTTCCAAAACTAATGTAAAGTATCAAACAACAGAAGAATAAGTGATTATTACATTTTAACAGAAGTGTAGATAGAACATGTTAAAAGAGAAAGTAAGCAGATATTAACAGTAAATGAACAAGTAGATTAATAATTCATTTTCTACCACTTGTCCTTAATGTTGACAAAATAATTAATTAGGAGCCTTTGTTTGTTTACTTACTACTAAAAGACAATTGATTGATTGATTGAGACTTTCATTAGAAGATTGCACAGTGAAGTACATATTCCGTACAATTGACCACTAAATGGTAACACCCGAATAAGTTTTTCAACTTGTTTAAGTCGGGGTCCATTTAAATTGATTCATGATACAGATATATACTATCAGATATATACATATATTATATACATATATATCATCATAATACAGTCATCACACAAGATAATCACATTGAATTATTTACATTATTTACAATCAGGGGTGTGGAGGGGGGGGGGATATGGACAGCAAATAGTAGACATAGAGAGAGAGAGAGAGAGAGAGAGAGAGAGAGAGAGAGAGAGAGAGAGAGAGAGAGAGAGAGAGAGAGAGAGAGAGAGAGAGAGAGAGAGAGAGAGAAAGAGAGAGAGAGAGAGAGATCAGAAGGCATAAGAAAAAGTATCTGCATTTGATTGTTTACATTTGATTATTAGCAATCCGGGGAGGATGTTAGTTTAGGGTTGTAGCTGCCTGGAGGTGAACTTTTATTGCGGTTTTCAAGGAGGATAGAGATGCCCTTTCTTTTATACCTGTTGGGAGCGCATTACACATTGATGTGGCATAGAAAGAGAATGAGTTAAGACCTTTGTTAGTTCGGAATCTGGGTTTAACGTGGTTAGTGGAGCTCCCCCTGGTGTCGTGGTTATGGCGGTCATTTACGTTAAGGAAGTAGTTTGACATGTACTTCGGTATCAGGGAGGTGTAGTGGATTTTATAGACTAGGCTCAGTGCAAGTTGTTTTACTCTGTCCTCCACCCTGAGCCAGCCCACTTTGGAGAAGTGGGTGGGAGTAAGGTGGGATCTGGGGTGGAGGTCTAGAAGTAAGTTGTCTAGTATGTTCACTATTTTATTTAAGGACTTAACTGCAATAAGAAACATATGTTTAATGTACCTTAAGATTTGTTGTTAAAATAAAGCCAATAATGCAATTTTTTTGTGGTCCCCTTTATTTAGAAAAGTACCGAAAAGTACCGAAATAATTTTAGTACGGTACCAAAATATTGGTATTGTTACAACGCGAGTGTAAACAATGTTTTTATATGTCCTCAGTTGACTTATCCACACCACAATCAAACTTACTGGCACATTGTTGCTTCTTTCTCTGCATGACTTTTTTTTTCCAGAGAAATATTCTAGCGCAGTTATTCTGTAGTTCCAGTTTCAGAGGTTATAGTAATTGGCGACCTGACACGTCACAGACCCGCCAAGGAAAGAGCCAAAGGAATCTATTGAGGACATTTGTGTTCGATTCTAAATACAGTTGGAACGTGACTGCATGGATATTGAGTGTGTTTGATCCATCCCATGCATATCACAGGAGGAAGTCGGCGCCCCTGCCAAATACTTCAAACAAAAGACAAAACTACCAGATGGAGAATAGGCAATTGTCTCTTTCTATATTGCTGGTAAGAACAAAAGCATAATTTCTTCTGAATAAAGCCTTTAGTAGGGAAAGCAGATAAGACTGATGCTTCGGGCAATATTCATTCGCATTTTTATGGACCGGTTTTTAGATATGGTTCAATATTATTCTTTAAAAAGGGGCTGTAGTTTTCTTATGTCAGAGGCTTTTAAAATTGTACTGGGTCCAAGTGTGGCACGATAGGAGGTTTAAAAAATAATCCCTAAATCTCCAGTTGTCTACAGTCCGTGTATTATGTCTGTGTATTATTTGTTCAATTATTTTTCATAATAAAACCAAAACTAAAAAAAAAAAATCATAATTAGTTAGAATAATCAGTTGCATGTGACGTCACATCTGTTTTTCTTCTTCGCGGCTTAACTCACACGATGGTCAAGCAGCTTGAGCGTAGCGTTAAAACAAGAGCAGAGTGAGTGGAGAGTTTGAGCAGAAAATGCCGTATTACTGTTCTGTTCTTGGGTGTTCCAGTCGTTCAAATAGAGAGTTAGGAAATAGCTTTCATAGAGTCCTGAGAGAAGTGGCTCATAAAGGTAATGGTACATGGTGTAATGATAGGTGTGACGAGTAAATGTCAGTCACACATAAGAGATACGTGGAGACTGCAATACGACGCGAGTAAACAACATCAAAACTTTAAATGTTCCACTGAGAATATAGAACATTACACACGGCACTCAAAAATCTGCCAAAATGTTTTAGTACCACTTTGGTAAGCTATGAAGCCGCAACCCTTGATGGATTGTCGGAGCATTACGGCTACCGTAGTCAGGCGTACTATGCTTCAACATACGAGTATTATTATGGTGTGTGTATAAGGACCGCAAAATGGCACCTATTAGCAGACATATTATCTGGCATTTTGTTTCGCAATAAATTGTAAAGCTAACTTTTCTTACCTTCTGGTACCTGCTGATGTGTATTTGGGAGCTGTATAAGTCCTGAAAATGTGCGTGCGTCCGCCATTGTAGTCCGTGCCAACACCATTGTCGATAGGCTTCTTCTTTTTCTCTATCTTCTTGTTATGTGACATTCATCCTACGCTGTTGCCATTTCTAATATAAAGTAGTGTAAAGTTCTTACTTATATCTCTCAGTAGACTCGCTATAGAAGCGCTAAAAACTACCAGTGTAGTGGGTTTACATAATTGTGTTGGAAAAGTGTATTACAACTGAGTACCGCTGCACATCTGAGAAAACAGACCTTTTTTGGTAGCCCTCTAAGGGGCGCTTACGGCCCAACAATAAGCCTTGGCCTTATGGTTAAAAAAAACAGTCTTATGAAATACATGCTTTCAACTGGACTGAAATGCATTAGTGGTACTGCACCCCTTTGCGCCACCGGATCATTGGATCGTACAAAGCGAACCCAAGGGATACAAAAGATTCCTCGCCATATGTACGCCACTTTTGTGTGCGAAGTGCACAGGCTGCAGTTACGGCCACATTAATTCTTACTGTCATCACACCTAACAGGTGCTAAGTGTCCCTTTGCCCTGACCTGGAGACACATGAAGCTTAATGACTGACATTGTAATAGGAATCTTTGCCTCATTGAAAGCTTACACTTCTCAAATGATTCAATGAGGATGTGATACTGAGGACAACTGCAAAAACAACAAACTGAATTGTGCAAATGTATGAAAACCAGAAAAGACTCTGGGGGAAAATACCGCAAATTAAAGAGGCTTTTCCTCTCACACCAGTGGGGAACTGGGACAGTGTTGGCTTAGCATACGGGTGGTTTCTTTTTTTTTTCTCCCTCCATCTGGGTAAATAGGCTTCGTCACAAGCCATGATTGCACCAATCTCCCCGTGCAAGCAAAAAGCGCTGGCGGGCACCAGGGAGGAATGAGGGACGTGCATCGATGAAGACACCAATGGCGGCAGATTGCTACCAACAAAGATGACAGGAAGGAGAGAAGGAATAATGACGGAGAACAGACGCAGGTACTTTGCTTTCTACCCCGCTGTTGTGATCTGACCTGGGCCAGGGGGTTTGTGGTATATTTGCAGCCCTGCCAAATTGGCATCGCTGAGATTATCCGACTCTGCAGGGATCCACATGGTTTGGCAAAGGATGCATAAACAAGAGGAAATTTGAGGCTGAGTCAAAACACACTTATCACACTGCTACTAAGACAGATTAGTCTCAGAAAAAGGAGGCCGCCTTTGCATTAGCGTCTTTTCATCCTCTGTTTGCTTCCCATACCTTGCCTTGCAGCGGCAGTTGCATTTTTTTTTTTACAGGGCGAGGGGTTTTTACATACAGACTCAGCCAGGCTATATAAAGCTTGCGGTTCTAAAATGGGATGACGTCAAAGTCCGCGCTGGCAGCACGTTCACCATCTGACAGTAACGATGCTTTAAGTGTCGCCACAGTCTGAATAGCGTTTACGTTACTTTGCATTTTGGAGTTGTTTGGCTTTTAAAATGTCTACCAAAGTCAAATAGATGTAGTTCTGCTCAAGGCAGCAGATTGCACTAACATATTTTTAATCTGAGATTAGTGTGTTTTATTTTATTTTATCTATTTTATAATGCCCTTTTTTTTGCTGCAGCTGTTACATATACAGTAATATTGTACATGTTAATTAGGATTTTTTATATATTGTATATATTATATAAAAACTATAATATAATAGTATATATTATATACTGTACATATAATATGTCAGTATTACATATGTTATATTTTATATTGCTACTATGGTACATTTTTAGTCTACTTTATACCTTTGTTTTCGCCCTCTTTTTGTGTCCTTGTGTGCATTATCCTTTCCAACCTTACCCTTTCCATCCTTTGTAACTGAGCTACTGTGGGGAACAATTTCCCTTGTGGATCAATAAAGTTTGTCGAAGTCTAAGTTTCTTTTAGGCTGTAGTTTTATCATTTGGATTGCCATCACGCACATTTCCCAGCCAAAAAAACTGTTTGTTCATAAAAAACCCTGAAGAATCTATTTACTATGACCTAAGTGAAGTGAAACCCCAGCATTTAAGCATTGTAGAACATAGTACATGAGGACTTACTGTTCTTGTTTTCTATTCAGGGAAGACCACATCTGTCAATCCAGTCTAAACTGAATGAAGGACGCTTGGTAGAGGGGATGTAACAACATGAACATTTTATATCGCGGTTATCATTTTTATCGCATTATTGTGCTAAAAAGTACTTTTTTAGGGCTATATAAATAAACATTGATTGACATTGATTGATTAAACACACTGAAGTCTTTTGACCAAGTTTTTATTTTTCATTAACTAAAATAAATAGACCCAATGTTATAAAGCTCATTATTTTGCTGGTTTTGTGATTCACTTCAGGAGTGTTCGAGCGGACACTGTGGCGTTCTACTCTGTTTAGCGGTCCTTGAACGCACCTTACAAACATCTCCATCTGCTATTCCTCGGCGTATAGATCGATCACTTTGTTCTAAGACAGCACAGCTAGTAGGTCCAATGTGCACGATTTAATATCTTATTTGCTCAAACAGTAATGTACTTGTATAAGTTAAGATTCGGGTATGTTGTTTCATAATGGGGTAATACGTTAATGTCTCCTGTTTTCATGTTAGCATTTAAGCTAGCAGTCAGTCCGTGAGTTTATCAAATCAAGTTTTTTCCATAATTGTAATCTAAAACAGTTAATACTAACCATCGGGAGTTTAAGGACAATTATCGTTAATACAGTTTATCAATACATCCCTATTTGGTCGTTTGTCTAATTAAGTGGAGCTTTTGCATGTGATTTTAATGACTATTGCTTTGTTCCCACCTTGTTTTTACTCATCCTTCCCCAGCGTCTACCTTTTTCCCACCTTTTATGGGGCGCCGTCAAGTGCCGATCCATCATCGTTCTGGTTCTGTCGACCTGTACAATGTTGGTTTGTCTAATCTTAAATGGGTTTGTGGTGAAAATAACAATTCGTTGTACTTGTACAATGACTACTAAAGAGCAGACCATACTATAACACACTGCAGGTCAATTCCGATTTTTTGCGACCTGTATCGAATTTTTTCATGTCAATGTGAACACTGCAATTCCGAATTTTCCATATCCGAACCAGGACTTTCATATGTGGCTATAAATTGGACAAATATGCGATGCGTCCTCAATGTGAATGCTGCCGCGCTGAGGTTGTATGCTTCTGACACAAACGTCATCAAAAAGCGATAAGTGTCATGATTATTCGCCAAAATAGACAGTTACAAAAGTAATAGTTGACAACGGAGCAGAAAACAGGGAGCTCACGTGAAAGTCTCACCACTCATGTTTCTGACTGTTCACCCACAGAAACGCCCTTCAAGCTGACATCGTAGCCAATTATCTTTCTATCTTTCTGCGCACAATAATTCGGTTCATAAAATGTTGACTTTTATTGCACAAAGTCCTTAAAAATTGCCACAAATGCTCCAGTACTTAGACCAAACCTGGGCAAATTAAGGCCCGGGGGCCACATGCGGCCCATGAAGCTCTTCAATCTGGCCCGCCGGACATTCCCAAATAATTTTTTTAGATCTTTAAGATGGAAAGTATAGCTGCCATTATGATGTGAAGTCATGTTTTCTAACGACCATAAGTCTTAAACTATACAAAGTACTTCAATGGTTGGAATCTGTGCTTTTGGATGATATACCAGTTACTATGGTAATCTAATTAGTTACTATGGTAATCTACGTCACAGCAGCTCAGACGAGGCACCAAACAGTGTGGGCGGGAAGCGTTTCCACAGACGCGGAAGGAGACTTTCACAACAAAGTTCTAAAGCTTAGTGATGTATCAGATATATCAGATTGTAGGTGGGTTTATTTTGTACCCTTCGCGTTCATATTTCACTGTTTGTTGCATTTTTGTTGCGATTGTAAAATGTGTCGATCGAAAGGGGGTGTGATGTTCATATTTTGTCAATATTCAGTGTTTTATACTTCATAGAAAAATTTAAAATTCCATTACGTTTTTTAAGGTGGTCTGTCATAACGTTTTTAGCATTCAATCAGACATTATTGTGAGGTTTTGTATTAGTGTTCCTAAAAATAGATATATCGGCCCCCAGACACATTTTTTCTCTCTAAATGTGGCCCCCGAGTCAATTTATTGCCCAGGCCTGACTTAGACCGACTAGAGTGGAAGCCATGTTTACATCAGTAAACACTGCGGTCCGTGCGACGTCATGACGTCATGTCCGCATACGGGTCAGATTGCAATCACATTAGAAATCGATTAGTTTTTTTGTATAAACCACTAAAAAGATCGGATTTGACAAAAAAAATCCAAATTGGACATCCGACCATGCACTGTGAACGTAGCTTATGATTACTTACCTGGGACTTAAGAGGCTAAATTAATAATACAGTACGTGTACAGTGGTTTTAGATTGCAGTGCTTAGAGCTGACCAGAAATAGCTCTCAATATGATGCAGCGCATTATTCACAAATAAGAGGTTTCTCCCGGTGGGATACAGACACAAGGTCTACTACCACAGTTACATTGTAGTGTAAATGTGAAGATATATTTAAATATAATGAAGCTATAATTACAAAATCACAAAGCTTGGCAACTACTCCATTCAATTCAGATACAATTTGTATGAAGCAATTCATTACAACAACATGTGGGAATAATCTCTGCTAATCATCTCATCAGGATCCATCTATTCGCCTTGTATCAAATATCTCAAATGGACTGAAGGAATTTAAATTCCTGCCTCCTACAAGGCAGGCAATTACTAAAAAAAACAATTGGGAAACTGTGACTATCTTAAGCTTAATTAGAATGTGCAAGTCACGGCTGGCCTCCTGTTTCAGACACCCAGAGAACGAGGGCAACAACAACCTGTGGCCATGCATGTTAATGAGGCCTTCTATTGCATCCGGGAGCCTAATGAAAGTACGGCTGAACCTCGCCACACTCTGCTGTGCTGTCGGACACCTTCGCATAATGATGTATAGAGCACCACGCCGCATTACACCCATCTGCCCTTGCTAAATGCCACAGCAGCAATTCTGTGTCACAGGGTTATTGGGCAGTTTTGACCAATGAGGCTTTAAAGCTCCCCGTCAAAGTAATAGCAGCTAAAGGCCAGCGACAACACTGACACCAGGATGAATGAAAAGGGATCACGAGCTACATGTACAAACCCCAAAACCAGTGAAGTTGGTATGTTGTGTAAATCGTAAATAAAAACAAAATACAATGATTTTCAAATAATTTTCAACCTATAGTCAATTGAATAGACTGCAAAGACAAGATACTTAACGTTCGAATTGGAAAACATTGTTATTTTTTGGCAAAAAAGACTCATAAAGTTGAGGAATGCTCATCAAACACTTATTTGGAACATCCCACAGGTGAACAGGCTAATTGGGAACAGGTGGGTGCCATGATTGGGTATCAAAGCAGCTTCCATGAAATGCTCAGTCATTCACAAACGAGCATGGGGCGAGGGTCACCACTTTGTGAACAAATGCGTGAGCGAATTGTCGAACAGTTTAAGAACAACATTTCTCAACCAGCTATTGCAAGGAATTTAGGGATTTCACCATCTACATGATATTACGGACCTTCGATCCCTCAGGCGGTACTGCATCAAAAACCGACATCAGTGTGTAAAGAACATCACCACATGAGCTCAGGAACACTTCAGAAAACCATTGTCAGTAACTACAGTTTGTCGCTACATCTGTAAGTGCAAGTTAAAACTCTACTACTGTATGCAAAGCGAAAGCCATTTATCAGCAACACCCAGAAACGCTGCCGACTTGGTAAAAATGCCCCTGTGCCAACTCTTTTGCAATGTGTTGCTGCCATTAAATTATAAGTCAATGATTATTTGCAAAAAAAAAAAAAAGTTTCTCAGTTTGAAGATTAAATATCTTGTCTTTGCAGTGTATTCAATTGAATATGTGTTGAAAAGGATTTGCAAATCATTGTATTTTGTTTTTATTTACGAATTACACAACGTGCCAACTTCACTGGTTTTGGGGTTTGTATGTATGTGTTACAAGTGTATTGGAAACAGTATTGTGCTGCTGTTACTTACTGTAATATGTGATTGGATACACAGTTTCAAAGTCATTTACAGATCAATTATACTTTGGATCTTGCCAGAATTTACAATTTTCTTGGTAAGGCGTGCGGAATACCTAACAAACACTTGACACATCACAGTCCATCAAATCAGTCCTTAGATACCATGCTTATATTTCCCCCAAGTGGCAGTGAGCAGTAAAAGGAAAGTTTGAGTAATACCATGAATGTTGCCGCATCTATGCTATTCCGCCAAACAATCTCATTTTCGTTTTGCAAAATAGAGTCCAGTGGTACGGTTTTATGAATAGGACTGACAAATTGGAACGGCAATGCTATGTTATGATGTTTTTGCAAAGTTCATGACTTGAACGGTCAGTCTCAAAGCCCAATTTGGATTTAGCCCCTTCCTGTACAGGTACAGTATATTTGTTGTATACCTTCATTACTTTTACATGGCTTTCATTTCAAGTGACCTCCAGTGTATTTGCATAAGTTGCCATATGGAAAAGACAAAAGGTGAGCAAAAAACATAAAAGAAAAACAAATATGTCTAGAAAAATAAGTGGACTTTCTTCCACTTGTCAGCAGGGCCAACAGCTCATTCAGAAAAAGTTGCTAGATATGTGCATAGTCATTTCTAGTTGAAAAAGACTCGCTAAATATAGTTACAAAGTTGCTAAATCAGCAACACTAATCCCTCCTGCAACACCTTCGTATGCTCTGGCAGACCAGGGGCCTCGAGTATTCAGAGTGCTAACTTGGCGTATGCACTTTTGCACGGCAAAGTTAACTTAACGTGGTAATGTGCGGTGCCTCGCGCCAACTTCATGGCTAGCGTACGAACATTTCTATATGCTATGTATACTTTAGCGACACACAGAGGGGATGCTTGGTAACTGTTTAAATAAAGAAATGGCAAACAATTCCTACTCAGACTAATTGATGTGCACATCAGAGACATGTGCACACTTTAATATGCCTGAATTTTTTTGTGCGTACAACCTTTATCTGAATTTAAGAGTACGTTTTTTTGTAGGAAATCCACGGAAATCTCAATCACAGGTGTGTTAAGAAGCAGAGTTACAATGCTATCTACTCTATGGCAAAGGTCTTCAATAGGGGGTCCATGATTCAACTACATCATGAAGAGGGCCGTAGTTTCAAGAGGCCAAAGGCTCAGGGGCCGGACATCAAAATGTGGATGTTTCGAAGGTTATATTTCTTTGAGGCTGCGTTTACTAAGTTGCAAAGTAAACACATCGGTTTCCACACCGCACTGTCAATAAATTCATTATTCTGCCCTCGCTACTTCATTCCAGCATGTGCAGTTAGTTAACAGCATGAAGAAACAGAAGCTCTAGTTTTTGTTGAGGATTGATGAGCCTTCTTTTGCATTCTTTTCTTTCCTCAGTTTTATTTATTTACACTTCATTTAAGTTTGTAAGACAGAAAATATAAACATAAAATAAACATAACAAAAATATAACATCCATTGTGTTCTTTACATAAATAATGTCCATTGTGTATGTTACATCAATAAAATAGAAGGTTTAGTGTTAATATATTCACACAATAAACAACTAATGTTAACACGTATAGAAATTACACAACACTCACACACCAAACATTTTGTGTCCCCGCTCTGTCTCTCCATCAGTTTGCGGGTCCTTGGCTTTGAAAACCTTTGGTACCTGCTGATCTGTATTTGGGATCTGCATAAATCCTTTGTAGTCTGTGCCGACACCGTAGTTGATAAGCTTCTTCTTTTTCTCTATCTTCTTGTTATGGGACATTCATCCTCCGCTGTTGCCATTTCTAATATAAAGTAGGGCTGCAACAACTAATCGATTAAATCGATTAAAATCGATTATTAAAATAGTTGCCGATTAATTTAGTCATCGATTCGTTGGATTTATGGTATGCGCATGCGCAGAGTTTTATTTTTATTTTTTAAATAAACCTTTATTTATAAACTGCAACATTTACAAACAGCTGACAAACCATAATCAAAATAAGTATGGTGCCAGTATGTTTTTTTTTCAATAAAATACTGGATAGGATAGAAATGTAGTTTGTCTCTTTTATCCGATCATTAATTGATTAATCGAAGTAATAATCGACAGATTAATCGATTATCAAATTAATCGTTGGTTGCAGCCCTAAAATAAAGTAGTGTAAAGTTCTTACTTATATCGGTCAGTAAACTCACCATGAAAGCGCTAAAACATACTGGTGTAGTGAGTTCACATTATTCACCCAAGGAACTTTAGTTATTAGAGAGTTCCGGTCGGACGGTTATTCACGGGACACATTTCCGGCCTTGTTGTTGTTTCTGGATGAGGAGATGCTGCTCCGTTATTGATTTAAGTAAAGTCTCAATGTCATTAAAAGAGTTAGCTCCACCTTTTGACACTTCTTCCACTCCCGTCCTTGCATGCTACACCGCTACAACAAAGATGACGGGAAGAAGACGCTGCCGAAGGTGAGACACGTAAATAAGACCGCCCACAAAACGGCGCATCCAGAAGCGACTGTCAGAAAGCGGCTTGAAGATGATCTGTAAAACATCATCTATGCAACATTTTGACCAAAGAACCACCATTACATGTTATGTAGACCACAAGGAAGTGTTTTCCATTTAGAAAAAAAAAATATATATATATGACTCCTTTAATGTGCCCTATAATCCGGTGCACCTTATATATGAAAAAAGATCAAAGATAGACCATTCATCAGCAGTGCGCCTTATAACCCTGTGGGCCCCATGGTCCGGAAAATATGGTATATGTTTTTTAATTTGAATGTAAGGGAAACACTGATGTGTATCTGATATCACTGTTACAATTTACTGAACACCCTTATTTGAACATACCCAAAGCAAACGACTACACCACTGTCGTGCAGCCACAACACATCTGTAACACTTAAATGTTTCCAGTTAGCATTCACCAAAACAACACCTCGAGCAAATCTAATGTCTCACCAGTCAACCAGCAGCCAAGCTGTGTCTCATTATTTCTCCATCACTTAGCAGCATGTGTCAAACTGCTCCATTTTGATGACAAAAATGTCTATAAATCAACCGCTGGCGGCAAAAGGCTACTATTCATCTCGCACGGTCGTATCGATACGACACAGAAACTGCCATCGGTCAGAGCTTTTCAGATGACTCACAGAGGAATTATCTCAACTGCCACTAGACGTGGAGGTGGGGTGGGCGGTGTGGGCCGAGTATGTGTCTGGGTTTGACTCCAGGGCGTGCTTTTTTCCCCCCTCCCTCACTTTCTGGGTGTCTGTATCACTCGGCAACGAAATACAGACATGCACAGAAAACGTGGAACCTTTTTTGCGTCCTCGTCGTGGCAACAAACACACCTTGTCAGAGTCAGCTGCTCAATCACATGCAGCCTCCAGCGGTTGATTCCCCGAGTACTCATGGGGACCTTGGCTCTGTTACTGCAGTCTGCTACTGTCCTCCCGCTCCTCCTCCCTTCTCCTCCTGGTTGCTACAGTCTCGGTTTTTTTCTCGCCTTCCCATTGGCTGCGCGCCCGCGACAGCCAGGGGTACGATTGGTCAGCAGGAGTAGCGGATGCTTCGTCATGCCACTGACTTGTGGGAGTGCAGTTTGCAGCAGTGTGCTCATGTTATCATGCCAGATTATTGTGGCTACAAAAGAGCAAAAAGGTCAGCTTGATGCAACGCTAATTCCTTTCATAACGTTTACATTCTTCGAACAATAGGCTTAGGGAAAAGACACTGATTGAAAGTTACTGCGGAGCTGGTATACACAAGAATAACGTGAGATGCAATATGAGTGGATATGATAGGAATTAATTAAGTACTTATTTATAGTCCTTAACAAATTCAACTAATCAGCACAGCAATGCAGAACTGCAGTAAGTTGATGACTGAATTGACAGGTTTAAAGGCCTACTGAAAGCCACTACTACCGACCACGCAGTCTGATAGATTATACATCAATGATGAAATCTTAACATTGCAACACATGCCAATACGGCCGGTTTACATTAGTAAAGTGCAATTTTAAATTTCCCGCGAAATATTCTGCTGAAAAAATCTCGGTATGATGACGTTTGCGCGTGACGTCACGGATTGTGCGGACATATTGGGACACCATTGTGGCCAGCTATTAAGTCGTCTGTTTTCATCGCAAAATTCCACAGTATTCTGGACATCTGTGTTGGTGAATCTTTTGCAATTTGTTTAATGAACAATGAAGACAGCAAAGAAGAAAGCTGTAGGTGGGAAGCGGTGTATTAGCGGCTGGCTGCAGCAACACAACCAGGAGGACTTTGAGTTGGGTAGCAGACGCGCTACCGTGAGTACGCATTTGGCTTCCAAACATTTGATCGCTTGCCCGTGCGTGCCGCTATGTGCATGTCACGTACGTAACTTTGGGGAAATATATGTGCTGTATGAACTTTACGGAGGTGAACGGTAATTTGGGCTGTGAGATTGAGTGTGTTGTGCGGGTGTTTGAGTTGTATTGGTGGGTTATATGGACGGTAGGGGGAAGGTGTTTGTTATGCGGATTAATTTGTGGCATATTAAATATAAGCCTAGTTGTGTTGTGGCTAATAGAGTATATATATGTCTTGTGTTTATTTACTGTTTTAGTCATTCCCAGCTGAATATCAGGTCCCACCCGCCTCTCACAGCATCTTCCCTATCTGAATCGCTTCCACTGCCCTCTAATCCTACACTCTCACTTTCCTCATCCACAAATCTTTCATCCTCGCTCAAATTAATGGGGTAATCGTCGCTTTCTCGGCCCGAATCGCTTTCACTGCTGGTGGTCATGATTGTAAACAATGTGCAGATGTGAGGCGCTCCACAACCTGTGACGTCACGCTACTTCCTCTACAGGCAAGGCTTTTTTATCAGCGACCAAAAGTGGCTAACTTTATCGTCGATGTTCTCTACTAAATCCTTTCAGCAAAAATATGGCAATATTGCGAAATGATCAAGTATGACACATAGAATGGACCTGCTATCCCTGTTTAAATAAGACAATTTCATTTCAGTAGGCCTTTAACTTTTGTAAAGGATAAAAAAAACAAAAAAAAACATGAATTTTATTTTATAAGCGACTTTTTTCTGGCATTCTCTTGTTTGGGTTTAGTAAGAACCTTCAGCAAAGCTGTGTGAAACCGCCTGTTTTCATCAAACCACTTTAAGGCCCCTTCTACACTAAGGTTATCCAGGGTAAATCCCACCTAACCTTATCTTTGTCCACACACACACACAATGGTCGTTTAAGAACCCCCCACCCTCCCCTTTCGTCCGCCGGCGCAATGCGACCTAGTACGCATGCGCGGAAAAAGCGCGCGTCATAGTCACCTCCAGTGTTGCTTTGTGTGCAAGTTCTTAAATTTAACTTATCTGAACAATATCCAGTGTTGTGGTATTTCGATTTACTGGAATCCAGTGCGCTGTTTGGCCCTATTGTAGTGAATCACACCTGACTCATCATAAAGTAATGAAATCTTTAATGGACATGTGAAAGTACACAATGTGATAAAGAACATTTTACATCAATCAATCTAGGGATCTAGATATCTGGTCAGGACACTCCTCACTTTTTTGCCTTCATCTTCATTGTCCATTCGTTTTTGGTGACTTTATATACTCTGGACCTAGACGTTGAGTCCGCAACATACATGGCGGACAATAACTGATACAGTCTGCTTTGCCAGTCCAAAAGCATTCGCCGTTTTCCGTAGTCTTCCCTCGACGGCCAGGTAATACAAAGCACACGCTACCTTTTTTCATCACATCCACGGGAGCCCGCATTCTCGTTGACTCTCCTTTGACAAATGGACAAAGTTTTTCGGTAAGGAGAATCACAGCTGACCTGGACATTCGAAAGTTCTCTTGCCTGAGAAGTGTTGTATTCCAAATAGCTGCAATCGCTTTCTCTTAAGGTATTCATGTGTGATTTCCACTAGCGTCTGTACAGACGGAAGGAGAAACACGGGCATGTCTGGATGACTCGCCTCCATATTTCCAGTGGTTAGCTCCGAGTTACGAAACCGCTTTTTTATGAAGCTGGCTGTGGCGCGTTCTTTCTGACGTCACTCCCTGTGTGGGGCGTGGTCTTTCTGGCGTCACTTCCTCTCAGAACACTGTTTGTAAACGATCAATGAGTCCATACAAAGCTAAGAGCTGTAGATTCAAGAAATAGATGGCACACTTACCAGTGTAAAAAATTACCCAAGGAGGGAAACCTTAAACAATTATTTAGTGTAGCCAAAACGGGGCATAGGCTAAATTATTTTTCATTTAAGGGGTTATCCGGCTTAGTGTAGACAAAGCCTAATACTGTAAAAAATTTATATTTTGCAAAGGACCACACAAGTAGAATGACATTAAAGCAGCCCAATCATAGGCAATTCTACTAGGGATGTGACGATTATTCGATACATCGATTTATATTCCTTGGATTCAACTACATCGAACTGTGCTCGGTAAGTTTGCCTTACGAAAGATAGGTGTAGGTGCGACATTGTTTTAAAAGGAAATCGATCGATTTTATCGATACTAGAAAAAGAAAAACATTGGATTTAAGAATGGTCGACTTTATGTAAAGTTTAACACTTTTAATGATAAGGACGTTAAACGTTATTCAAGTCTGTCTGCCCGTCTGTGGCGTCATCGCCAGCAGTCGGCTAAACAAGAATGGCGGATAAAGCTGCGGAGAAAGGTCATAACAAATGCTAACGAGGCCAGACAATATCATAAATTACAACACATCTTTCAGCTACAGCACGATTGCAAAAGCCATAACAAATACAAACGCTTTAAGCTACAATAGACACGATATACAGGATGGAAGTGACTTCAGAGCAAGTTACAGCGACAGACCGACTTCCTGAATATAGAACATTAGTATTATTGAAAAAGTAAAAAAGTTATAATTACAATTCACTTAGTTTTCCAACTCTGTTCATTACAACATTTTCAACTTTCGGTCTCAGAAAGTCGGTGAGTTGCCGAAACTTGTCCCCTGCCACTTCCGTTCTGCTTTTGTATTGTTGTGTTTTGGCTTACAGTTATTGTGTTGTGGCATCATGTTATTGTGTTATTGTGTTTGCATTTGCTTTTCTCTGCGATTGTTGCTGTTTATTAAAATGCGAGTAGTAGCAGGTCAAACCACTGCTCATTTAACCTGAATGTTTTTTAATATGATTTATTTTGTATTTGTATTATTTCTATGCCAAAAAACAACAGTAAAAGTAGCAGCTAAACCTACTGTTAATTCAACCTAAAGAGATGTTGATTGCACATTATGTTAAAAAACAACAGCCATAGTAGCAGGTAAATATACTGTTAAAATGTTGGTTATTCTACTTTTATGTGAGCAGAAAATGTTTCCTCTTCTTAATTCAAGTTATTAAGTCTTCAAATAAGATGTGACTGAATTGGCCATTACTTGTTTGTATCCATATTTCATTTATACATAATTCTTTTACATGAAATAACATGAATATAGGAAACTTCACCTGCAGTGTCCATTATCTGGTATTTATTTCACAGTCACACCGGTTGATTTTTTTTGCTAAAAAGTTACTGAATCAATTTCAACTTGTTATTCAATTTGGGAAATAAAAATTCGAAATCAAACAATAGAAAAATGGCGATGATCCTTATAAAACAATTTTGCATTTCCTTCATACTTCCTCCAAACGAACTTGCGCAAGATGGCGTTTTTCTTACTGGTGACATCAGCATATTATCCATATATGGTTGAAATTTACCCTAAGTTCTTTGTGCGAGTCCGCCATTGTTGTTTGCGTTGTAGTTAATAAGCTCCTTCTTTTTCTCTACCCTCTTGTGGTTAGGCAGACTGGCTCGTACATGCACATGCATGCTCCCCTGTTGCCATTTTCTAATACAAAGTAGCGCTTAGTTCTAGCTAATATTAGTTAGTAGACTCAATATGGTAGCGCTAAAAACTACAACATGGCTGACAGGGAAAAGACGCAGTCGAAGTGGAGGCACGTAAATAAAACCCTCCCACAAAACGGTGGATCCTGAAGAGACGGTCAGAAAGCGACTTCAAGATGGTCAGTCAAACATAATCTATGCAACATTTTAAACAAATAATTACCATTACATGGTATGAAGACCACAAGTAAATGTGGCTTTTACTGTGTTATGTCATTTATCATAATAATAATCCCCAAAAATAAATATACACAGAACAATAGTAAAACTAAATAACATTTGACCTACACTTGCAGATTACTTACAATACATTCTGATCCCATAAGGAGAGTTTGATCAAAAATACAAACGTTTCGTCTACTCTATTGTGGTAATTTTCAGTTGTGAAGAACTGTACTGGAAAAATTATTTAAATTTAAATGGCCACACTGAATTATAACCGACTTATTAGTATGATGTGATTTCCACACTGCATTTGCTCTGTTGGAATATCGAATGCTCACATTTTTTTTAATCCAATGCTCTCTCTTGCAAGGGAAGCACTGACTGACTGGCTGGAGGCAGCAACATCTGCTACCACAGGTGTCACAGGCACATGCCGCTGAGGTCACACCGCCCGCTGCTTGCAGGGCACGCCGATACTGTCGGTCAACTAGAAGTTAACGTACGTAGTTTGGAGGTTGCTTGATTAGCTATTGTAATGATGACAGAATACTTCTTCGTCAGTTTTTTTTCCTGTTCCTGCAGAACACACGTCTTCCTTTCTCCTGTCTGCATTCCGTTGGCAGCCTGCATGGCTCAAGCTGGTCGGCCCGATGCCCCTGTGCAGCCGGCGCTTTTGGCCCCAGATGGCATATTCTGCAACTTGCTGAAATACACCCTGCACAATAGCTTGAGTGTGACGCAAATACATTTGATGATAGGAAATGTGGGCTTTTGTATTCTTGTTATTGCAAAAAATCCTGATGATGCAAAATCCTGGATTCAAAATTCTGGATCATATAACGGTTATCCATCATTCAATATACAAATTATATGATAATCCGTTCCAAATGTTCTCAAAAATCGACAGTGCGCCTAATAACCCGGTGCGCCTAATGTACGAAATAATTCTGGTTGTGCTTACCGACCTCGAAGCAATTGGTGTAATGATAAGTGTGACCAGTAGATGGTAGTCACACATAAGAGATACGTGTAGACTGCAATATGACACCAGTAAACAACACCAAAACTTTAAATGTTCCATTAAAGGCCTACTGAAATTATTTTTTTTATTTAAACGGGAATAGCAGATCCATTCTACGTGTCATACTTGATCATTTCGCGATATTGCGATATTTTTGCTGAAAGGATTTAGTAGAGAACATTGACGATAAATTTCGCAACTTTTGGTCGCTGATAAAAAAAGCCTTGCCTGTACCGGAAGTAGCGTGACGTCGCAGGTTGAAAGGCTCCTCACATTTCCCCATTGTTTACACCAGCAGCGAGAGCGATTTCGGACTGAGAAAGCGACGATAACCCCATTAATTTGAGCCAGGATGAAAGATTCGTGGATGAGGAACGTGAGAGTGCAGGACTAGAGCGCAGTGCAGGACGTATCTTTTTTCACTCTGACCGTAACTTGGGTAAAAGGGCTCATTGGATTCCACACTTTCTCCTTTTTCTATTGTGGATCACGGATTTGTATTTTAAACCACCTCGGATACTATATCCTCTTGAAAATGAGAGTCGAGAACGCGAAATGGACATTCACAGTGACTTTTATCTCCACGACAATACTTTGGTGAAGCACTTTAGCTACGAAGCTAACGTGATAGCATCGTGCTTAAATGCAGAAAGAAACAAAAGAAATAAGACCCTGACTGGAAGAATAAACAGAAGATCAACAATACTACTATCAGGAGACACAGAACCAAACACTGGACCTGTAACTACACGGTTAATGCTGTGCCGCCTGTCGAAGCCTAGCAATGCTGTTGCTAACGACGCCATTGAAGCTAACTTAGCTACGGGACCTCGTCAGAGCTATGATAAAAACATTAGCGCTCCACCTACGCCAGCCCTCATCTGCTCATCAACACCCGTGCTAACCTGCGTTCCAGCGATCGACGGCGCGACGAAGGACTTCACCCGATCATCGGTGCGGTCGGCGGCTAGCGTCGGATAGCGTGTCTGCTATCCTCAAAGTCCTCCTGGTTGTGTTGCTGCAGCCAGCCGCTAATACACCGATCCCACCTACAGCTTTCTTCTTTGCAGTCTCCATTGTTCATTAAACAAATTGCAAAAGATTCACCAACACAGATGTCCAGAATACTGTGGAATTTTGCGATGAAAACAGAGCTGTTTGTATTGAGATACAATGTGTACGAATACTTCCGTTTCAACCATCGACGTCACGCGCAAACGTCATCATACATAGACGTTTTCAACCGGAAGTTTCACGGGAAATTTAAAATTGCACTTTATAAGTTAACCCGGCCGTATTGGCATGTGTTGCAATGTTAATATTTCATCATTGATATATAAACTATCAGACTGCGTCGTCGGTAGTAGTGGGTTTCAGTAGGCCTTTAAGAAACATTACACACGGCACTCGAAAATCTGTCAAAATGTTTTAGTATGACTTTGAAGCAGCACCGCTTGATGGATCGTCGGCCCGTTACAGCTACCGTAGTCAGAGATACAAGTATTACTATGGTGTGTTTATAAGGACCGCAATATGGCACCTATTAGCAGACATATTATCTGGCGTTTTGTTTCACAATATTATGCAAAATCAACTTTTCTTACCTTCTGGTACCTGTTGATCTGTATTTGAGATCTGCATAAGTTCTGAACATTTGCGCAAGTCCGCCATTGTAGTCCGTGCCGACGCCGTAGTTGATAAGCTTCTTCTTTTTCACTATCTTCTTGTTATGTGGCCCTCTGCTGTTGCCATTTCTAATATTAAGTAGTGTAACGTTCTAACTTATATCTCGCTATGGAAGCGCTAAAAACTATCAGTGTTTTGTGTGAAAAAAGACCCTAATAGACCTGCTCACCGGCAGTGCGCCATATAATCCGCCCTATGGTCCAGAAAATATGGCAGTATAAAAACCAAATAAATGTTTCCAATAAAAAATACTGTGAATCCAATTAGTCTGTTACAAATACCAATAAATATTAACACAACATATTTCATACAGAACCATTATAGTTATATGCAGAAAACAATGTGAAATACATATAAATGATAAACAAAGTGGATACATTTAAATCGCTTTTGTCTTTATTGAAGATTGACTTTTGTTTGCAAAGATGACAATGAATGGACGCCACCTTTGTACTTTGCTATACGTTTTTGCATGAATGTGTTAGTAGCGATGGGAATTCTTCAATTTGATTCTGTTTCTTGGGGTGAAGATTCAATTCAGAATCGATTTTTGGATTCTAACACATCCTTGCGATAAATCATTTGGGATATACATTCTAATAAAACATTTCTCAAACAGGTTACAGATTCTCTTTCACAATATATGTCGTGCAAAGATGACCTAATAATGAAAACAAAATGTTTTAATTGATTCTGGAAAATTTGGAATCAATTCAGAATTGTAATAGATACAAATCTAAATTCGGAAGTGGATTTATTTTCTCTGGCACCCCTATTCAAAAGTGTTTCTCATCTTCTTTATCATAGTGGCAGCCACACATTTTTTGGCTTCATGTTGGTTTATTTGCAGTTGTAGTGCAAAAAAATCCCCAAAAAACACCGATATTGAGTCACCAACACGTGGGATTCTTTATTTGGGCACTTAATTCTGCAGAATAATACCCGGTATATCGTGCTATTGTAGTTTATTACACGCAATGTTTGACTGAAACAGTATACCGCAACTAATTTTCGCCAAAATCCAGGTCATACAAAAAGTGCTATATACGAAATTTTCTGCAAAAAACAAGTTATACAAAAAGTGTATTGCCCCTATCATGGGGTGCTCTGCCTCCCAACAGCACCCCAAAAATGGTCAATTAGTTGGCAAGTCTGGTACATGAAGTATATGCCCCTGAAAGGGTGTTTTGCTTAATGGTGGCCATGCTTTTTTTTTAAACAATCGTTATGAAATATTACAGACATGCTTGTCAGTTCCCTGAAATTGAATACCACATTTTGGGGGAATCTTGATCGACAGTATTACGGCTTGAAAAAAATGATAGCATATGCAACACAGTATCATAACACAGATACATGTTATGCCAGAATTCCACCTTTTTGTGCGCAGCGATTCAGGAGTAGAAGAGTTGCAGCATGAGGAAGACAGGGAAATATAGAGATGAAGAATGACGTGTTTATAAGTTGGAGAATGACGGGCTCCACAATGGAAAGTGACAGTTGAGACGGACATTGAAAACGAAGACAAAGCCTCTAGCACTTTCGGGGGACAGTGTCAGTCCCATACAGAGACCACCACACGTCACAAAGCATTACAAACCACACAGAGCGGAAGTGCATGTGGTGGGTGGAGATTACTTGACAATATTTCAACTAAATCAAACTAAGTTAAAAAGTGAACTTGTTCGACTTCATACAGTCCACACCCTGCGTACAAACCTGACTGACACTCAACACAAACAAACAAGGAAATCTAACAACAAATACAGTCAGAAATAGAAACTATAAATGTGAGGTAACAGATGACCACGTTGTATTCCACTGCTTCAAAGGGGGGTAAAGGTCATAGGCAGAGAAAAAATCCAAACACAGTACTCTGTAAACCGGGCAAATTAGAAATGACTTGTCACAGACGCACTGCTGCAATGCACGTGCACTTTAAGGACCACTAAGATGGCGGAGTAAGTAAATCATCTCTGTAAGTAACTTAGCTTTGGATCTCTTACTGAACAACAAGCATTTGAAGTTTCTAGATACATGAAAGTTGCATGTTTGTGGAATTCATTATAAAAGTGTGTTGCACCATTACTATAAAATATTGTTGGATACAAAAAAAAAAAATCTAATCTATAAATTAATTGATTCAAAAAGTAATCATTGGGTGCAGCCCTACTGTACATCTTTTACTTGTGTATTTTACATACTAAAGTAATACTTAAAAACTTTGCGTTCCCTCATAAATATATTGTAATAGGAGCCCCCCGCGACCCCGAAGAGAATAAGCGGTAGAAAATGGATGGATGGATGGATCTAAATAAACAATGTCATGTTTGTAAACCTTAGTTGACAACAAAACATGAAGTCATTCATTTACGAAGGTTCAAAAGTAATGGTGACGGAGCGCCACATATGAATCAATGTCATTGGAAACGCCAAATCAGGGGTGTCCAAACTACGGCCCGCAGGCAACTTTAATTTGGCCCACGAGACGGCACAAGATCAATAAGGAATATGGCCCGTAGCGGTGTATTCATATCATATAACAACAACTAGCAGTCCGATGGCTGCCATTTTGTCACCAACTGATGGCCAACGACAGTAACTCAACCATTAATTGTACATACGGGGAAACACAGCACAGCACAGCATTTATTTATTTTACCCAAACCAAACAACCTTCCCTAGTCATTGTGCAGGAAAAAAAAAAATCAACCTGCACAAACATTTAACAAACTTGGTCACACATACCATATCAATTATCAATCAATCAAAACCCTGCGCAAGATGAATGTAAAGTCCAGAAAGTCTTTCCAGAGGAGAGGCAGTTCTAGCTGCAGTGAGTGGACCAAATATTTTTTCTGTCAATTTTACTTCCAGAGATCACAAAGCTATACTTACATAGTGTAAGGAAAAATGTGGATTTCTTTTTCCCAAACTTGCAATGCATGTAAAGCCTTGACTAGACTGAGGCTGTGCTGTGCGATGCATGTGACATGAACAGCTTTAGACAGTTGCATGTGGTCTCAGCTGCATGTCTGTGACAATAGCTGCAGGCAATGTTATTTCACCTAACGAGATTATTCATCTTCTTCTCGCCAGCAAGGTGCGCTCTGCTTGTTACTTGGATGCAAGACGTGCCGTAAACGGTGCGCATCATGGGATGTTCCGTAACATCAAACAACGTCAGCATTTTGGCAGTACGGTTCCATCTGAGAATGTGGAATTTTAACATCAGGTGGTTGTATAATTAAGCCACACTCTAAATGTAGCCAATATGACAAGAGAGCATAAAATGCAGTATGGCATCAATCTGAGTTGAAAACACAAAACGCAACATCTTAGGTATGATAGACAACCATTAATGGCATGAGTTGAAGCAGCAAGAATAAATATTAGATCATATAATCAGAAATTAAGAATTTAGTTCAGCTGGGCGATATGGGAAGAAAATATTTCATATTTCATATTAGGGCTGCAACAACTAATCGACTAAATCGATTAAAATCGATTATAAAAATAGTTGGCGATTTATTTAGTCTGGATCTATGCTATGCGCATGCGCAGAGGCAATTTTTTTAAATGTATTTATTTTTTAATAAACCGTTATTTTATAGACTGTAACATGTACAAACAGCTGAGAAACAATCAAAATAAGTATGGTGCCAGTATGCTGTTTTTTTTCAATAAAATACTGGAAAGGATAGAAATGTAGTTTGTTTCTTTTATTCGATTATTAATACATCAATCGAAGTAATAATCGACAGATTAATCGATTATCAAATTAATCGTTAGTTGCAGCCCTATTTGATATGTATAACGATATAGATGAAATCACTATTTTTGTAATAGATGAACTGCACAGCTGCTTCTATATAAATAAGCAACACACAATACTTTGCTTTAAGACACTACTTTGCTGCGCACACTGATGAAACAGCCTGCAGATAAATTCAGTTTCACGACTGCGGCGTTCTAACATAAATTGGGTTTATGGGTGCAAGCATTTTTCTCGAATCTTGCTTTTAAACTGGACAGAGGGAAGATTAACATGGACAATCTTATACGCTTCGCTTGGGGCAAACATGTCCGAGTTTTAGCTGTGGTGCTGACGACAGTTGCAACCATTTCAACAACCCCTAATCTAGTCTGGCCTTGAGACAGGGTCAATGACTCCTCCTATGCTATCGGCAATGTTACTTCTGTTCTGAAATGAAAATACACTTCTCTTTTTAATACTGGAACTGTGGTGATGTCATTAATCACTGATGGGGTCATGGCACTGAACATCGGGAACATCGGTACTCTTTTCACTGGCAGACTATACTAATCACAACAGAAGGACAATGTAAAAGCACAAGTTTAAGATTTAGTATTTTTTCTCCAGTGAAACATACATGCCAAGGTGGATCATTTGATTGATTTACTAAAGGTTTGCGTGCACTAAAACACGTGCAAACCTGATAGCACACGCAAAGCTAAACTACTAAACGTGTGCAAAGTGGATTGCGTCTGTTAAGTGAGCAGGATAAGGCGTGCAATCCATTTTGCATCTCTGTCTTCATTAATATGCAAAATATATGCTAATCATCAAAACGCCCACCGGGAGAAAAAGAAGCAAATATTAATATTTAGCACACGCAATGTGATTTATCAACACTCATCACCGTTTTGCGAGGACTATTTTGTATTTTACTTAGCACCTGTCAGAAGGACGTGCAAACTGGCACAGTTCCACACACGGATGCAGGATCAGTGCGACGATGGACAGACGAGAATCCTCCGTCCTCGCGTTTCAACATAATTGGACGGTTAGAAATAAAAAATATTAGATATGTTGTCTATTCAGCAACATCATTTTATAGCAGCTTAAGACTTAAGGGGCTGATTAAAACACATTTAATTGATGCGTTTAGGTGTCCTTCAGTATTTTTTAATGACATTCCTTTTTTTTTCCAAATAAAATACAAATCATTGAAATATTTCTTAAACGACAAACCTTTTTGTATCTTGAGCAGAGTGAGTGCAGCCTCTCTACAATTCAGCGGTAAAAAAAAAAAAAAAAAGTGGTTTCATTGAGATGCACTGAACGACTGCTTCTAAAATGCCCTTAAAAAGTGGTAGTTGTCTTCTGCTTTTTTGGAAAAAATTGCAAAACACCACAGGTAGAAGCATGATAACATGAATGTGCAGTAAATTGTGACGCTCGGGTCGCATGACGAGGACTACAGGCGTGTTCCCAAGATGCAGAAGACCGAGGAGGCAAAGTGCAGGTAAATAACTATTAATGTAATGATAAAGACACACAAAAGACAAGTACTGCATTTTTCGGATTATAAATCGCTTTGGAGTATAAATCGCACCGGACGAAAATGCATAATAAAGAAGGAAAAAAACATATATAAGTCGCACTAGAGTATAAGTCGCATTTTTTGGGGAAATTTATTTGATAAAATCCAACACCAAGAATAGACATTTGAAAGACAATTTTTAGTAAATAAAGAATAGTGAATAACAGGCTGAATAAGTGTACGTTATATGATGCATAAATAACCAACTGAGAACGTGCCTGGTATGTTAACGTAACATATTATGGTAAGAGTCATTCAAATAACCATAACATATAGAACATGCTATATGTTTACCAAACAATCTGTCACTCCTAATCGCCATTTTTGTTCAGCCCTTCTCAGTTTTTATAAGTGACCGCCAATGTTGAAATTATCAATTTTCATAGGTACGGAAGTAAATAATGATAAATGGGTTATACTTGTATAGAGCTTTTCTACCTTCAAGGTACTCAAAGCGCTTTGACAGTATTTCCACATTCACCCATTCACACACACATTCACACACTGATGGCGGGAGCTGCCATGCAAGGCGCTAACCAGCAGCCATCAGGAGCAAGGGTGAAGTGTCTTGCCCAAGGACACAACGGACGTGACTAGGATGGTAGAAGGTGGGGATTGAACCCCAGTAACCAGCAACCCTCCGATTGCTGGCACGGCCACTCTACCAACTTCGCCACGCCGCCCCAAGTAGTAGCAGGTAGCATCTTTTTTTCCATAATGCACTTCTGCCATGACCCGCCCCCGCCGAATTTGTATTGGTTGACGTGTGTGTGTGACGATTGCTGATATACGCCTAGTCTCTTACGTGAATGAGATAAATAATATTATTTGATATTTTACGGTTATGTGTTAATAATTTCACACATAAGTCGCTCCAGAGTATAAGTCGCACCCCCGGCCAAACTATGAAAAAAACTGTGACTTATAATCTGAAAAATACGGTACCATTTAGAAGGGCACCGAAGCATAGGGAAGTCTATGCAAAAACGAAACTAAAACAGACCGGTTGCAAAACAGCAAAAAGAGAATGCTGGAACACAGCAAAACTCACGGCAGGAGGAAAGAGCGTCCACATGAATCCTAAACAAAGTCCCGACAAAGAATGGTAGCTCACACTCAACTTAAATAGAACTCATTGCTAACAGAAAGTCACCAAAAAATGGACAGGAACTAACACTAAACAAAGTAGAACACTAACAAACGCAAAATGAGGCACGGCCTTGGGTAACCAGCTGTGACATAAATAAAAGTCTCCGTGGTGATGCCCCGTATAGCAGTGGTCCCCAACCACCGGGCCGCGGCCCGATACCGGTCCGCGGACCGATTGGTACCGGGCCGCGCAAGGAATTAAATTAAAAAAAAAATAAAAAAAAAAAAGTTTTTTTTGTTGTTTTTTTTTTAATTAAAGCAACATAAAAAACACAATATATACATTATATATCAATATAGATCAATACAGTCTGCAGGGATACAGTCTGTAAGCACACATGATTGTATTTCTTTATGAAAAAAAAAAAAAAAAAAATCCCCCCCCCCCCCCCCCCCCCCCCCCCGGTCTTTTTCAAGCTACAAAAAGGTTGGGGACCACTGCCGTATAGTACACGCAAAAATATTCATTTAAATAAAGCAGTCTGCACTACTTTTCAATCGCACACACAGGGATAGTAGATCAAATGCAACATGCCCACTAATAGTACACACTATTTTATAGCTTGTACAAGGTATTTGAGTCGTAGTAAATCAGATCCCTTTAGTATAATTAAATGTTTCCCATACACATATATATTTATTCATAGCCCGCCACAGATACATTTGGCATGTTATCTGATTAACACATTATAACCCACCTAGTCTGCCAGAGAACAAGAAGACGCAGCAGGAGGAGTCAATGTTGCCAACGTTGTCGCTATATTCATCAAGTA
This sequence comes from Entelurus aequoreus, assembly GCF_033978785.1. Classification (NCBI taxonomy): domain Eukaryota; kingdom Metazoa; phylum Chordata; class Actinopteri; order Syngnathiformes; family Syngnathidae; genus Entelurus; species Entelurus aequoreus. The sequence continues at coordinate 60,765,164 of NC_084741.1, read as the reverse complement.
ATCAGACCCTTTTAGATGTAGTGGTACCTCAGATTACAAGTGCCCCAGCTTACAAGTTGTTTTGGATACGAGGTGTCTCTTGGCTAATTGTCATGCTTCAGGATGCCAGCAAAAATTTAGGTTATGAGCTTCATAACCACCAGTTGGCGTAGCAATTGTCACAGTGAACCCCGTAAGATTCAACCAAAATGTGTCAATCACTAGCATTAGCTAATAGCTTTGTTTTCCAACCATGTGGTCATTTTCCAAACATGTGAGTGTACTGGACAGTGTTGAGCAGAAGATACTCATTGAATTAAAAACAGAATTCTAAAAACATGACCAACGTGCGCGAGTAGCGGACTTGGCAAAACAATGCGAGGGTAACATTTTAGAACTTGCACCATACAGAATGAGTCGATGAATGCTATTATGCTGGACAAAATCCTTTCTAAACAGCGGACATGTATTCATTAGAATATGAAGACACTGCTGATGGTGGGTTTTTCCACTATCCAAGGTACAGTATATGCTGCGCATTATTATTACGTTACTTCAAAAAACTACTATAGTTGTTTGAAGTACATTCTGTTGTTTTTCTGTCTTAAAAGCATGTTAAATGGAAAAATTGTCTTCGCTAGCTTCAGTGAACTATGTGAAAAGTTTAATCTCATACTCATACTGACTGGTAAGCTATGGAAATGATATCAGTAGAAAAAAATGCATTTAGTTTAGATAATAATGAGTCATATATTCATGATCAATTATTTCAATTTGTTTAAACTATTAAATGAACCAAAAATATGACTTATTTTATCTTTGTGGAAAATATTGGACACAATGTGTTGTCAAGGTTATGAGATGTGATGCAAGTGTAAGGCACTGTGACACTATGTTTGTTTGTTTTTTTAATGTTTTTTTTTTATATAAATGGCTGTAATGATAATGTCAATGAGGGATTTCTAATCACTGCTGTGTTAAAATTGTTATTAATATTGATACTGTTGTTGATAATATACATTTTTTGTTTGACTGCTTTTGGATTGTTTTGTGTCTTGTTTGTGTGTCCTCTCAATTGCTCTGTTGATTGCTATTCTGAATGTTGCTGGGTGGGTTGGATTTGCCCAGCCATCCATTTTCTACCGCTTGTCCCTTTGGAATTGCATTATTATGGTATTGTTGTGTATTGTTTTGTTGGATTGATTAATAAACATTAAAAAAAATTAAAAAAATAAAATAAAGTTTAATCTCCCTAACTCTCACCTATTTCGTTATTTTCAATTCTCTAACTTTGCTAAATCAAATAACAGCTCTTTTCCCTGTGGTCCACCTCAATCTGTAATAGACTCACTTTTGGAAATTCCCATAAATCAGAAAGGATTCATTTCTAAAAATGTATATCCTAATTTCCCATCTTAAAGAGACATCTCAGGACAAAATTAGAAAAGACTGGGAAGCAGAATTTGGCAAAATCTTGAATGACAATGACTGGTAATCTGCATTGATACAAATAAATGATAGCACATCTTGTTCAAAGCTTAATCTAATACAGTTCAAAGTTGTCCATCCCACTTATTTTACTAACTCTAAACTTTCCAAAATGTATGCCAATATTGCAGATACATGTAATCCATGTCAATTGACTCCTGCAAAAAAAAGTGTTTGTTTTCTCAGTACTTGTATTATGATTTCCCTATCAAATGAATAAATATTATTTGTATTTTTTTTAAAAAAGGTAAAATTATATGAAAATGTATCTTATGACTTACAGCGCTCTTCTCAACGAGCAGCGGGTGCTGCAGTAGACCACTCCCCCATTTCAAAGCACTCACAGGCTTAGTTTTGTTTGTGACTTTACGACAAACTACACAAAGAAGTGACAGAAAGGAAGTTGTAAACATGTGTTTTGCTTATCATGTTTTTACTCACACACGTGCCACAAATAGATTGCAGTCCTGCAGGAAACACATATCTCAATAAATTAAGATCAATAAGGCAGACACCACATGAACCAGACACATTTATTGTTTGATATATTTGCTAATTAAAAATGATTTAGATTTTTGTTACAAGTCTATAAAATGTGCTGTTGCCCATAAAATATTTTGGATGGCACTAAAGCTGGTAATGGCCAGAATGTAAAATAACTCAAAAACAATCACTGTCATCCCAGATCCCCTTTGTTTATTTGGTGGAGCATCTCAGACACCTCTCATATTGTGTTATTACTCTGTGACTGTCTGTGCCAACAGTACTGCTCGGGGCCGTGTGCTGTGCTTGAGCAAACTTTGCTGCATGCTTGAATAACAGCATCGTGTTTACTTAACAATATTAACTTTTAACCGTGACAGGGTTTCCCTCAGATTGCTAAAATACCTGTGTGTGTGTGTGTGTGTTCTGGCAATGCTTACTTAATGGGGACATCGCTCTGTTTACGCAGTCACCTTTAGGGGACCTCTGACGGTATGGGGACAAAAAAACAGGTCCCCTAAAGGGAAACCTTTTTAAATGATAGTCAGATCCATTCTGAAGATGCCTAAGTGATTTTTAAGCTTTGGCCCATAAAACATGTTTACTGGTTAGTTTGAATGTGAGACATTTGCACAGCAGCCCCCTCATCGGGCTGTAGCTGGTACTGCACTCGCTGCTTTTTTTTTTTTTTAAATGGTCCTCAGTAGTCACGCACAAATTTGTGTGAATTATGCAAAATTATTTAAATTTGGTCCCCATGAATCATATTAACTCTTTTTCCCCAGGGTCCCCAGTAAGAATAATCAGCACATTACTTCATCAATCCAGAGATTTAAAGACATGTATGAGCTAACTGGGCAGTGGCCATTTTACCTAATTTTTTGTATGCCTCCGCAACCTGTAGAAAGGGTGGTCTCCACAAGTGATGATCAAAAACTTGGTCCCCATTCCAAATGATAACCAGTATGTGTGTCTGTGTGTGTGTGTGTGTGTTCTTGTATTTTTACCCTTCTTGAGACATCAACAAGGAAAAGTAACTTCCATATGAGGACCGGTGAACAAGTTAGGTCATTAATCATGGTCCCAATACGGAAAACAATAGCATCTAATAGAGAATGTCTCATTTGCACCCCTGGTGGTGAAATCTATCAAAATTAGGGTGGTCCCAAAAAGGAGGGATTTTTCAAATTGACTGTGTGTCGGTTTTAAAAGTGCTCCCCCTCTGGTCAACATATGAAATAACAAGTGTGTGTACAAGTTTGAAGTGCTCCCCCTCTGGCCAGCATATGTAATAACAAGTGTGTGTAAGAAATTGAAATGCGCCCCTTTTGGCCAAAATGTATTGAAAAAAAAAAGAAAAATATGTATATAGAGACATACTGTAATAACTTGGAAGTAAATAATGAAGATTAAAAACCAATTACAAAAAAAACAAAAACAAAACTAAAAGCTTAAATGTTTTATATTTGCATAGTTTGTATATATTATTAATGTTGTTAATATATTATTAAGGCCTTAGTGGCCACTTGCGTGAACAGCATCTTTTAGCTCTTATTTCCAAAATTGTGTACACTACTGAATTGGGGTCTTATGCCGACATATGGACACTTATACTGCCATCTGGTGGTGTCAGAAGAGTATAACATAAAATGGAATTTGGAAAAAAAAAAGTGTAAAATAAAAATTAGCATGTCACTACACATGAAGTACACATTTGTGTACTTATGGACTAAGTACATCATATCAAAAGATTATTTTTTAGTTTTTCTTCTAATTAGGGTCCAATAAGCCCAAATAGCAAAGAGAAATAAAAAAAGCATGTAAACAAACAGCTTGGTGCCTTAAGAGGTTAATACAAACTATTAATACAAATCCTTATAAGAAAGGGTGGTCCTAAAGAGGTAGGCATTTTTCGGAGGTCTCAAGAAGGTAACACATACCAGAGTGTGTGCGCGTGTGTGTGTGTGTGGGGGGGGGGGGGTTTAGAGACTTCTCCAATTCTTGTAGTGACTTTTTCTTTATTAAAAACAACTAGAAATAAATCCGGCATATTTTTCTGGTGTTATTGGAGACTCTACTCGTGTTTAGAGACTCTTAATTTTTCTCGCTCCATGTCCCTTATGAACAGCAAGCCTGATGCCACACTTGCTTCGGGCTGATGTGAGCCTTTCTCTCTAAATGTTTGCATATTTTGTAGATCACTGTCCGCGGGTGTTTCTCAAATATATTTAAGTATGTCCACATCGCAGACCTAATATATACAGAATATATCATGTTTTTTTACAGAGATAATAATGCTCCGTCAGAAAACATTTCATTGGATAATACTGTATGAACATTAAAACATTTGTATGCTTGTACAACACTTAAAACCTTTAGCATACCTGTATGTGGAGTTAAATTATGGAATGGATCAACCAAATACATCACACAAAGCACCAATATGATTCCGTTTAAGAGACTGTTCAAACTACAAGTGTTCACAAAGTACACAAAACAAGTATTATGATGAACATCTTTAACCCTTTTTTTTTTTTTTTTTTTTTATTGTGACAAAAATTATTTACGTATTTAATATTTGTTTGCTTACTATGGTATATTATTTATTTGTTCACTGTTATGTTACAAAGAACAAGGAAATTGGATACAATTGCTATTGTATGAAAAGGGGTAGGATTAAATAAACTCTGCTTCTTCCTACTCCTTTTCGGACGTGCTGTAATGCAACAACTGGAATTCTGTGATGCATTACATTGTATCGTATGCATGTTCGAAATAAACTGAAACTGAACTGGACTGAACTGAATAATGTGACTTCAATCTGCAGAGAACACAACTGCACAACAAAAGGGCAAAACAAAACGTGGTTGAAGACTTCCAGCTTCATTGTAAGATGTTCCACGTTGTCTATTTCAGTATATTTCCTTTCATTTGCTTAGGATTGCTTTGGTTTAAGAAATTGGTTAAGTTTGAGCAAACGTCTAGCAGTTGTTGTTTTTTTTAAAGGAAGAAACAATGGAAGTGTATTGTTGAACCACAGTGCTGAGGCCAATTGCTGTGCAGAAGTCGTCAAAAGACATAAATTAAACAGCGAGTCTTGGTTTTCTCCTTCAGTGACCACTAGTGATGGCTGTAGTGTGCTGATGCAGAACTTTGCTAACACAGTACACATGACGTTAGCTGAACTACCACAATCACACAAACACACACACACACACACACACACTACATAAGAAAAACACACACCAGCTTGTGGCCTGTCTTTGCTTTGCCCTTGTCATGGTGAAACTATCGCCCTTTTTTTTACCCAGCACCGCCCCCTCTCAGTGACGGCCACTTGAACACAGATGTGTGGTTTTTAATGGTGAAGTAGCAACTTCTCTTCATTCCGCCTTTCTCTCTCTGCCCCCAAGAGCATCTTCTGCCTCACTGCTCTGCCACCATAAATTCATCAGCACAAATCGCAAAGTATTCTGACTTCTGCTTCTAAAACACACATTGTTGTTGTGACACACACACACACACACACACACACACACACACACACACACACACACACACACACACACGCACACACGACATTTGCAACACTTCATACATTTGACTTAACAGCTGTTGAAATAAAAAATTCTCTGAATTAGCCAATGCAAAATGTAAGTGTAGCATACTTAACGTGCTAAGTTCATGCAATCTGATTTATATCTGTTTTATTTACCTCATTAACATGAAACCCCTCAAGAGAAATGAATGCAGATTGTCAAAGATGTCAAACATGTTAAATAAATATTTGTGCGCGTGCACTGTGTAAATGTGCTGAAGCTGATGGTAATTTTCCGAGCACTTTCTTCAAAAAACAAAAGGCATAGTCAAACATCATGTAGCAAGGGGTCCATGTATAAAAGCCCATCATGCACAAATATACAGTACACTTACATGCCTCAAATTCTAACTTTTTAAGGTCAAGGCAAGTGTTGCCTTAAAGGAGGGCTCATATTTTAGGGCACCAAGGCAAACATTATTGTCTATTGAGGCAGGGGCTCCAAAGCATGCATGCATGTTTTTATTTATTTATTATTAATATCAACTAGTCAGCTTTTTGTCATTACATGATGCCTTTATCTGTATTTTAATAGAGGAAGTTTTTTTTAATATTATTTAATTAAGTTATGTACATTTATATGTACCGGTACATGTAGATGCTGTATCGGGACAGATCCATTAAGAGTTTGAGCAGAAATATGTTGTATAGGAATTAACTATACACAATAAAACATTAACAAAATGGTGTATCACATGAATGGTTTTTGAAGTATTACTTTTGTGACATGAAAAAAACACAAGAAATGTAAATAAACATGGCATTTACTTTTTGATATGAATATAAAACTCGAAGCAGTTTGGCTAATGAAGATGAAGTCTAATAAACAAGCGTTGTTCTTCTCCAACAATGCCTCTTTATAGTTCAGTGCAACAGTTTGGCCAACAAAAATAAAGAGGAGTGACACCTCTCCCATCGAATACACAATCTATACAGCCTTTGTTCAGTTCAATGAGATGACAAAACATTTTAGCTCGTATTGATGTTATTTGAACACGGATACAGTTTGCAATTAAATAAAGGACGAGTGAACATTCAAGCAAATAAACTAAAGACTTTAAAAACAAGTTGTGACACCGTTCACGACACATCGCCTGCTGCATGATTCCTCACGTCATTAACTGTCAGTTACAGCAGCTGATGAACGCTGTATTGAGAAAATGAAAGCAATTAGCAACATCAAATAGTTTTCTCCTTTGCGGTATACTTTTAGTGTGGGGACAAGTGTGTCTGTCTCCAATATTGTCCACACCTGTCTCCATCTAAACACAGCAGTGCACTCTTAGACGAACGGCGGGAAGGGAGGGAAAATGACGTTAAACCAAGCGCTTGGCTCCGTTTACCCCGAGGGGAAATCTCCGGAGCAAAGTCCATGTAGTTTGTCCGCCTTTTTTTCCCACATTCACCCATTCACACACACATTCACACACTGATGGCGGGAGCTGCCATGGAAGGCGCTAACCCAAGGACACAACGGACGTGACTAGGAAGGTAGAAGGTGGGAATTGAACCCCAGTAACCAGCAACACTCCGATTGTTGGCACAGCCACTCTACCAACTTCGCCACGCCATGCGTGGCTTTCATAATAAAAATAGGCGTACATTAAAAAAAAACATTATTAAAATGTATGCACGCAGAAATCCAAGCACATTTCTTTGTTGCATCACAATCAACCTGGTATCGAACCCAGGTCACGCCCCCCTTTAAATACGCAAATCATATTGAAATTAGCCATGTGCCTGAGATCTGCATTCTCTGCCCAATCACAATTCAGTAGGAGATGCTTCTTTTCTCATGATTCCGGCAAATAACAGTATAGTGAGATTGTGAGCCTGAAATCAATAAAGAAATGTTTGGAAATCAGGAAGAAGGTGAAGAAGAAGTAGGATGTGCATGGTCAAAATAGACAAGGTGGACCGGAGCTAAATTAGGGTTGTACCCTGTTTGAAAAGATAGCGGCTGCAATGATACCTAAGAGGTGGGTGACTTTGATTACCCCCAGTATAACCATAGTTTGTGTAATTTTCAACAAAATGTGTTTTATTTTTAATTGAAACTTTATTTAACCAAGAAAAAATCCCATTGAGATTAAAAAAATATTTTTCAAGGGAGTCCTGGCCAAGAGGCAGCAGAGTTACACATACAATTACATTCACATTACACATTAAAATGACAGGATGGACATTAAGTAAAACAATTACAAATAACTGAGGCTCCTTCAAATGCTCTCAGTTTAGATTTTAAAAGCATTTAAGGATACAAATTCAGTCAGCTTCCAGTCTCTTTGTAGCATGTTCCAAGCACAAGTGTTCATACAGTAGCCTGCCATATTAGAGTTTCATGTGAAAATGATGTAATATTTGGTTTGCAATCTTTCAAATTTAAACATGACTGCGCTATCAAAAAGGATATGAAAGACTTTGACTGTTGTTTGATTACTCAATTTATTATTACAACCCAGGAGAGCTTTTTGCGATAGGAGTCGTACGTGACACAAAAGCGGGTCATTCCTCTGGTGCCATTGTGGTACGCTGTCCGCCTAACTGGCCAAGCTGGTGCTGGAGTCACAGAAACACATTGTGACAGCAACAGGTGGAAAAATGATCGCTGAGATAAATTAAATTAAATGTCCTCACAAATATCGTAAATAAAGTTAATTTAGTATCCTTGCCTCAATCTTTTTTACATTCAAATTTAAAGTCAAATCAAATGTTGGCAAAGCCCGAACGACCACAGCCTGTAGAAATGTGGAGTTGGTGTTAGGCAGCATGCGTTTCCACGTCAAGTTCACTCTTGATACATCTCAACTTTGCCATGAAAAAGGGCGTACAGCAGGTTTTTGTGCATTTGCAAGCGTAATACATAGATGAGGCCCCAGGACTGCAGTCTATTTGGGGTGAGAGTAAATGATGTCATCGTCTAATTTGCCAAGACATACGTGCATGTCATTGTAATGTAGGATGCAATAAAGATAGACAGATCTAGGATAGACAAAAAATTAGGGAAAAAGTAAAGGTTTGGAACTATGAATTAACTTTTTAAAGTATTTTTTACGTCACGTGACTTTAGGATGGAGGGCCACAGCAGCACCAGAGGTTATAGAGGGTTTTTTTTCCTTTTAAGAGGACCTAGTATAGTGACTGAGTCGCTGAGTTGGTATAACTTTTGCTACGTCTTCCTATTTTCTGGCAGACCAGGTGGGTATTAAATAGGTGTTAAGAAGCGGAGTTACGACGCATACTACAACCTTCTGTATAGAAAACAGCTACAATTACAGACTGTCTTATTATAATGTGTTAATGAGTAAGGGTGAAAAAGTAGTGCTAAATCTATTCGTGGCAGTCCGGATGTGTGGAAAACACTACAGATGTTTCCATATCAAAATCATGTTGATAAATAAGATATACACTACCGTTCAAAAGTTTGGGGTCACATTGAAATGTCCTTATTTTTTAAGGAAAAGCTTTGTACTTTTCAATGAAGATAACTTTAAACTAGTCTTAACTTTAAAGAAATACACTCTATACATTGCTAATGTGGTAAATGACTATTCTAGCTGCAAATGTCTGGTTTTTGGTGCAATATCTACATAGGTCAGGGGTCTGCAACCCGCGGCTTATTTTAATTTAACAGTTGTTATTTTGGAGAGTTCTGGGATCTTGTCATATGAAAATAAAACACATTTTAATATATTGTCAAAGGAAGTGTAGGTCACAGCCCTTATGCGACATCTCTTGCTGCCATGCAATTGTATTGTTTTTAGCGGTCAACCTCTACAAATGGACGGATCAAAAAAGAGAAACATTTTATTTACTTACATTTTTATTAACTTGCTTTCATTGATGACGAGGTTGTTGTTCTCTATTTTTAGTCAGATGAATATGTCGTAATAGTAGCCTTAAGAATACTGGAATGAGTTCCATCTATCCATTCTCTACCGCTTGTCCCTTTTGGAGTCTGATTTTTATTTTTGTATTCATTAATAAGGGAAGGAACAGTGTATTTGTTTTCTCATGTTAAAAATTATTTGGTGATTTGTTTCGTTATACCCAGAAATAAAATGCGAGTCGTTTTTGTCAAGTGTTTGATTTCATAAGTCCTATAGCACAAGTGTAAGGAAACTATAAGTGGTGTAATCGTCATATTAGGAATCGAACAGAGTTTGCGGCTCTAGGTGGGTTTTATTTGGGGGGAAATGGGCTCCAATGGCTCTTTGTATGCTGAAGGTTGCCGACCCCTGACACAGGTGTATAGAGGCCCATTTCCAGCAACTATCACTCCAGTGTTCTAATGGTACAATGTGTTTGCTCATTGGCTCGGAAGGCTAATTGATGATTAGAAAACCCTTGTGCAATCATGTTCACACATCTGAAAACAGTTTAGCTCGTTACAGAAGCAACAAAACTGACCTTCCTTTGAGCAGATTGAGTTTCTGGAGCATCACATTTGTGGGGTCAATTAAACGCTCAAAATGGCCGGAAAAAGAGAACTTTCATCTGAAACTCGACAGTCTATTCTTGTTCTTAGAAATGAAGGCTATTCCACAAAATTGTTCGGGTGACCCCAAACTTTTGAACGGTAGTGTATTTTTACACGTCCACATATCCGTCAACAAAATCAGCGGCCTAGTTGTTAGAGTGTCCGCCCTGAGATCGGTAGGTCGTGAGTTCAAACCCCGGCCGAGTCATTCCAAAGACTATAAAAATGGGACCCATAACCTCCCTACTTGACACTCTGCATCAAGGGTTGGAATTGGGGGTTAAATCACCAAAAATTATTCCCGGGCGCCGCCACCGCTGCTGCTCACTGCTCCCCTCACCTCCCAGGGGGTGATTAAGGGTGATGGGTCATATGCAGAGAATAATTTCGCCACACCTACTGTATGTGTGACAATCATGGATACTTTAACTTTTTAACTTTAACATGATGGTGGCTGAGAGACAAATTTGATTGGCTGAAATTAAAACAAATGGTCAAAACATGCAGGGATGCCTGGGTTATTACAGCCAATTGTGGATAGTCGAATAGCTGATGAGAAAAAGGGCTGGTCTTCTTTCTCTTTGCGCTCTTGCTTTATTTCTCCAAAACAAGACTGTATGTGGGCTTTTTGGAACACTTTTTATCTGATCAAAGTAGAAGAAATAACAGCTGTTCAGATTAGAAGGGTGTCACACGCAGTGTGTAAATAAGGACATGCAACCCAGTAACTAAAGTTACCTGAGAACTTCCTTGCCAGGGTAGGTCAGTCAGCGTTTGAGTAAGAATGATAAAAGGCTTAGGTTCCACAAAGAACTGCGGAGAAAGCTCCAAGGAGCACATGAATCCCTTAGTCGACATGGTCAATGTTTTGTAGGACATTATTCGTTTGATTTAAACAAAGGAAACTAATTGAGAAAGCTTGGTCTTTGCTTTATGTTGATGGTATATAATGTGGTTCTAAAGATGTCAATAATTAATTATAACAGCATGGAACACTTTTTAGAACAGTTCAACGAACCCATCAAAGTGATCGCTGTCACAGAAACATGGATCGATGACAAAAAAGGAATAGATTTTGATCTGGAAGGATACGAACTAAATTACATCAACAAAACCAACAAAAACGGAGGAGGAGTGGCTGCGTACGTGATGAAGAACCTGAACTACAAAGTGGTAGAAAACATGTCATTTGCTATTGATAATATCTTAGAATGCATAACCATTAAAACATGTCATGAAAAAAGTAAAAACATATTCATCAGTTGTATATATAGATCACCTAAGTCAAGTATTGAAACATTTGAAAACTGAATCAAGGCAAATTTTATGGACACTGGTCACAATTAACTTATTGAGTCCTGGCCTCACTCCACTGGCTCCCTGTCCGTCACCGCATTGATTTTAAATTACTTTTAATTGTTTTTAAATCCCTAAATGGTCTGGCCCCACAATACTTGACCGAGCTTCTGCATCATCATACCTCATCTAGAGCCCTAAGGTCAGCTGACCAAATGCTGTTGGCGGTCCCCAGATTCAGGCTAAAGACCAGAGGGGACAGAACCTTTTCCGTTGCCGCCCCTAAGCTCTGGAACAGCCTTCCCCTCCACATTAGGTCAGCCCAGAGCCTGGGGGTCTTCAAAACCCTTCTTAAGACCTACCTCTTCTCGCTGGCCTTTGACCTGGGCTGAGTCCGCCCATTAGGCCACCATTTCTAGTCCGCCCCCACCCCCACCCCTTCGCTTTAGTTTTATTTTTCAATTTGTCGCACTTTTATTATTATTATTTTATGGGTACATTTTTACTTTTTATTCAACCCCTTTTACCATATTGCTTTTGCACTATCTTGTTCAGCTCATTCATTGTTTATGTTCTTTGTTAGTTTTTTTTGCTTTTGTTTTGTTTTTTTGCTCTATGCTTTTTTAACCTGTAAAGCACTTTGGTTCAATTTAAAAGTTGTCGTAAACGTGCTATATAAATAAAGTTGACTTGACTTGACTTATTGAGCCCTAACAAGCAAAAGTCTATTGATATTGATACAATGTACAGCAACAGTTTATATCCAAAAATCACAAAGCCAAGCAAAATCACAGGACACTGTGCCATGCTTATTGTTAATATTTTTACCAATGAGTCTGATAACACTACAAGTGGTCTACTTACAACCGACATTTAGTGATCATCACAATATATGATGGAAACTACAAGAAGAGGAACATGGACGACAAAAAGACATTTCGAAGACTATGCACAGAGAAGAGTATGATTGCTTTCAAAAATAAGCTAGAAAAGCAAAATTGGGACAATGTGTACAATGAAAATGATGTTGATGAAGCATTAACACACATTCATAATACTTCATGACAAACATTGTCCATGGAAACAACTCAGTAGAAAGCAGAGAAAGAACAATTAATCATGGATGACAAAAGGATTAAAAAAACGCTTGTAATAAAAAGAATACATTATATAGAACATTTATAACACAAATAACTACACAGGCAGAAAAAAGGTACAAAAAGTATAAAAACAAGCTAACTAGCATACTACGAACATGAAGAAAATAATATTACAGTCAATTATTAGATAGGAACAAAAACAAAATGAGAGCAAAATTTGTCATCCTCAATAGCATTATTAAAAATGGCACTGAGAGGGATTACCCCAAATACTTCTTAGACGGAAACATAAATAATGACAACATTAAAAAAGTAGTTGAAAGCTTCAATAATTACTTTGTAAATATAACACCAAAACTGGAGTAAAGAATTCCAGACCCAGTTTCAACTGAAGACTTCAATGACACCATAAATAGAAATCCCAACTCAATGTTCCTCACAAAAGTGACACAAGACGAACCAGTTAAAATCATGAAAAAATGCAAATCAAAGACTTCAATCGATTGTAATGGAATTGATATGGAAACGATAAGCAAGGTTATTGAAGAGATCTCAGGACCATTAATGTATATCAGTAACCTATCATTTCAAACAGTCAAATTCCCAAACAAAATTAAAATATCTAAAGTTGTACCAATTTATAAGACTGGAGACAAACACCAATATACTTCCACAATTTTCTAAAATCATTGAAAAACTGTTCAATAACAGATTGGCCAATTTCATAAACAAATATAGAATACTCGCTAAGAACCAATGCGGACACAGAGCTAATATTTCAACATCGATGGCTTTAATCGAAATAACACAGGAAATTAACAATGCAATATATGGTAAACAGTGTGCAGCAGCATTGTTTATGGATCTAACTAAAGCATTTGACACAATTACTCACAATATTTTAATAAAAAAATAGAACATTATGGCATCGCAGGGTTGGTCTTAAACTTGATAAGAAGCTTCTTAACCAACAGGAAGCAATACGTTAAGCTAGGTGAAAACACGTCTGCAACGCTAAATATAGCCTGTGGCTTACCACAGGGATCAATACTAGGACCATAATTGTTTAATCTTTACATAAATGACATTTGCAAAGTTACAAAATATTTAAAGTTAGTATTATTTGCGGACAATACAACAGCGTTTCGTTCAGGAGATAACACACAGAAGTTAATACAACTAATAACAGAATATATACACAAATTAAAAAGATGGTTTGACAAAAATAGACTATCCTTAAACCTCAGTAAAACTAAAATAATGAATAGAATAGAAGAGAAAGTAAAACACAAATACGAATAGACGGAATGGATATTGAAAGAGTAAATGCAATCACATTTCTAGGTGTAATAATAGATGATAAAAGGAACTGAAGATCTCATATAAAAATATACAACATAAGGTGGCCAGAAAATACATCAATAATGAATAAAGCAAAATATGTATTGGAACAAAAATCACTTCATATTCTTTACTGTTACCATATCTGAGTTGTTGTGTAGAAATATGGGGAAATAAATACAAAAGTACGCTTTAGTCACTAACCGTGTAACAAAAAAGCTCAGTTAAAATAATACATAATGTTGGATTTAGAGAACATTCAAACCCTTTATTTATTGTATCAAAAATACTGAAATTCCACGATAGTGAATTTGCAAAAAGCTTTTGCACAAAGCAAATTACAGTATAACCTGCTACCCAAGAACATACAACAATTCTTCTACACAAAAGAAGATAAGTATAATCTTAGAGAACAATCTAATTTAAAACATTTGAATGCACGTACAACACTTAAAACCTTTAGTATATCCGTATGCGGAATTCAATTATGGAATGGATTAAGTAAATAAATCAAACAATGTACTAATATGATCCACTTTAAGAAACCGTTCAAACTCAAAGTGTTTACTAAGTACTAAGAAGAAAAAACATGATCAACATTCTGAACTTATTGATAATGTTATCTATCTCACCATATGAAATACAATTTACTTTACTAATTATTATTCATTGATTTATATTTAATGTTATTATTTATGGAATATACTGTGAATAAATTGAGAACAGGAACTGATCAATACTGTTAGCAATTGCTATGTAATGGGAAAGGGGTAGAATTAAATAAGCTCTGCTTCTTCCTACTCCTTTTCGAACATGTTGAAAAAAGAAACTGCAAATTGTGATGTATCATGTTGTAATTGTATGCATGTTCGAAATAAACTCAAAACCAAACCACACCAAATATTGTACAGTTACAAATTCACACTAATCCAAAGGTTAGAGCTTTTGGAGACATTTTCAAGTTGAATTTTCTAAGATATGTTAGAGGAACGATAAATGATATCCCGATAAACTACCATTACAATTTTAAAGTACTTTGGGGTGGTAAAAAGAAAGGTACACTGAATCAAAAACCATGACTACAAAACTGTGACAAGAGCCAAACTGTCCCAGCCCGACATAGCTTGTGTGCTAAGCTGTTGTGTAGTTGCTAGTAGCTACGAATAGCATACAGCGTACCATGTTTACCTCTTGTAAATTACCTCTGTAAAATACAAGAAAAGACTAACCATGTGTGCTTATTAGAGGAGATTTAGCTGTTAAGTGGCCGTCAAGTAGGACTGCAACGATTAATTGGTTAAATTGCTTTTAAATTAGAAAAAAACATTGATTTATATTTGATTGCTTCGATTAATCGTTTAATGGGTGTAACTACTAAAATTTATCAAATTCAGATTGCATGTAGTTCCTTGAACTTTAAAAACACAGACATACTGTAGTTTATGCACGGCCGCTGCAATAGAGTGCCCATTTTTTATTATTTTTTTAAATGAATGCACATGTAAAAAGTCAAGTTAAAGTTAAAGTACCAATGATTGTCCCACACGCACACACACCCACACCCACACCCACACCCACACCCACACCCACACACACACACACATACACACACACACACACACACACACACACACACACACACACACACACACACACACACACACACACACACACACTAGGTGTGGTGAAATTTGTCTTCTGCATTTCATTGAGAATGAAAGTTATAGCAAGCAGAACAATTGTTTATTTCAACTATTTCCCTAAAATACACATGAAGGCTATAAAGTGTTTATATGATTACCGTATTTTTCGGACTATAAGTTGCAGTTTTTTTCATAGTTTGGCCGGGGGTGCGACTTATACTCAGGAGCGACTTCTGTGTGAAATTATTAACACATTACCGTAAAATATCAAATAATATTATTTAGCTCATTCACGTAAGAGACTAGACGTATAAGATTTCATGGGATTTAGCGATTAGGAGTGACAGATTGTTTGGTAAACGTATAGCATGTTCTATATGTTATAGTTATTTGAATGACTCTTACCATAATATGTTACGTTAACATACCAGGCACGTTCTCAGTTGGTTATTTATGCCTCATATAACGTAAACTTATTCAGCCTGTTGTTCACTATTCTTTATTTGTTTTAAATTGCCTTTTAAATGTCTATTCTTGGTGTTGGGTTTTATCAAATAAATGTCCCCAAAAAATGAGACTTGTACTCCAGTGTGACTTATATATGTTTTTTTCCTTCTTTATTATGCATTTTCGGCCGGTGCGACATATACTCCGGTGGGACTTATACTCCGAAAAATACGGTACTTGATTAATCAAACAAAATAATCAATAGATGACTACAATTCTAAAATAATTGATTCCCGCAAACCTACTGTGAGCTTTGCACAATTAAACGCAGAGCCGCAGACTACATTTGTCAGAGCGCTTTTATCTGAGATTTTAGATACAAGCCAATATAGTTCAGTACTTGTTTTTGTTTTTTTTTGCTGATATCGGACCGACATCCAGAAATAATCCAGTAATACAACAGAATAGAAGTGATGGAAAAAGGGAATACATCCTCCTCAAATATAGACACATTTGCAATATGCTCACCATTGGATCAAACATACTGTAAGTAAAATCAAATTAAAGCTATTAGAAAAGTACTCCAAATGTGTTTGGTATTGGGAAAAAGGGATATTAGCCAAGAAATGTTATTACTGCTTTGGTGCTGAAATTAGGTCACAACTGTGTGATCAAGAAATAGCAGGGAGCGAGTAAAAGGGCTTGTTAATTAAGATGCTTTATCCTCTGCTCAAGAATGAACTTCTCTTTGATGAATGCTTATAAAACACATCTCGGACAAATCAAATTGTTTCCTGCAAAGTCGCAGTAATCCTTTTTAAATGTCTTCATTCTACTCCCAAAGGAGGGGAACGCTTGTGTTTTCAGCGACAAAATGTCTTTTCATTTGGCCATAAAAACCCATTTTACGATCCCCTCGATGGGCTGATTGAAAGTGGCTTATAAATGATAGCGAGAGAGCCTTTTTTGGGCTTGATTGAAGAAAAAAAGGGGAACATCAAGTACAGTTATATATTTTCAGGAGTTTGCTTTTAAACTGTTTAGAGCACAGCTTTGGGAGAAGCACTTACATTACGACAAAAGCTCTGCCATCAAGTTCCCTTTTGAGTTTCTTGAGCGAGAGCACCAATGCACCCAAAAGGCTCGTCTACTATTTCTCGTTAATAGTCCCTATTTGCACTGCAAAGTACATTATGCTTGCAGCATTTTTCAAAGCAAAGCTTTCCTTTACAGCTTTAAAACTATTGTATTTTCTTGATGCCGCCGGCGAGAGAAATAGCTTGGCACTACAAGGGGGGGGGATAAGCAGTGAAAGAGTTGGTACATACCCAGCAGGTTCCATTGACTCTTGTGCAGAAGGGATAACAGAACTGATCCCTCAAACTGCTTAACTTGTCATGTGACCTGGTTCTCATTAGGAGAGTGAGGAACTACGCTAATTTATGTAGCTAATATAACCTAGACAAGCAGAGGAAGAGGAGGCTTGAGCAGGCCAAACCCACAACAGCGAGCCTGGTACTGATACCTCCGCCAAGCAGTGAGATCTGGGGGGTGATGGGTTCATACTTGCAAGGAAGAATGTCAGAACAGGAAAGAATGAGAAAGTTTGTTGTTGTTGTTAAGCCCTTCACATTTTGCCATTTGTTTTTCTAAAATGTCAACAACAAAAAAAAGTCATTTAATTTGATGTACCGGTAATTGACACAACTACTTACTGTATTTTCCGGACCATAGGGCGCAACGGATTATAAGGCGCACTGCTGATGAATGGTATATTTTTTTATCTTTTTTTCATATATTACGCGCACCGGATTATAGGGCGCATTAAAGGAGTCATATCATTATTATTTTTTTCTAAATTGAAAACACTTCCTTGTGGTCTACACCAGTGTTTTTCAACCTTTTTTGAGCCCAGGCACATTTTTTGCGTTGAAAAAATCCGGAGGCACACCACCAGCAGAAATCATTGAAAAAACGAAACTCAGTTGACAGTAAAAAGTCGTTGTCGCAATTGTTGGATCTGACTTTAAGCCATAACCAACCGTGCATGAATATTTTAAAACTAATAAAGTGCGCTTTTTTTGCATGATGTCACACACGATATTTCAATAACTGTCAAATAAAAATTAGCTGCATAATAGGAAAGTAAATTGTGTATGTCCTTCGCTATGTGGTAGTTTACTGCGGACGTTATCTCCTGTTTATGACTATTTTTTCATACGGTGTTGATGTGGAAATGGAAGAAGCCAGCCTCAATTGGGTCAGTGCTGGTTGCTTTGGCATTTTGTTGGGTGTGGCACCGGCGGAGATGTTGACATGCGGAGTTTCAAGCACTCTTCATTCTCTAGCGGATGACTTTTCAAATGATGCTACAAATTAGTGCTGCTACTTTTTGTAGCAACGCTTCTGCCGCATACTTGACATAGTACGGTTGTCTGTTCAACATCTTCCCGCTTGAAGCCGAAAACCACCGCCAGACGATGGACCCCGTGATGTTTTTCTTAGGAATAATTTTTTCTTCCTCCATTTGTTATCAGATTCGCACCTTCTCTCTCTCGTATTACCACTCGCACCGCTCCGCTTGCACCACCTAACACAGCTAACGTTACCTATGACGCTACTTCTCTGCTCGGCGAGGGCGTATGACGTTGCACGCGCGACAGTATGTGACGTATGTAAGAAGGTGCGCTTGTTTTATCTCTCTGAGGAGAGACTAGAAAGAGTGAGAAAAGCCTGAAAGTGTAATGCCCGCAGCTAAAAGCAACTGCGTGAGAACGTATACTGGAATACCGTATTTTTCGGACTATGAGTCGCAGTTTTTTTCATAGTTTGGCCGGGGGTGTGACTTGTACTCAGGAGCGACTTATGTGTGAAATTAACACATTACCGTAAAATATCAAATAATATTATTTAGCTCATTCACGTAGACGTATAATATTTAATCGGATTTAGCGATTAGGAGTGACAGATTGTTTGGTAAACGTATAGCATGTTCTATATGTTATAGTTATTTGAATGACTCTTACCATAATATGTTACGTTAACATACCAGACACGTTCTCAGTTGGTTATTTATGCGTCATATAACGTACACTTATTCAGTCTGTTGTTCACTATTCTTTATTTATTTTAAATTGCCTTTCAAATGTCTATTCTTGGTGTTGGGTTTTATCAAATAAATTTCCCCAAAAAATGCGACTTATACTCCAGTGCGATTTATATATGTTTTTTTCCTTTTTTATTATGCATTTTCGGCCGGTGCGACATATACCTAGGAGCGCCTTATACTCCGAAAATTACGGTACTTACGATATAGTCATTTTCTACATTGCACAGAGACAAACCCGTGATATATCGATTATATTCGATATATCGCCCAGCCCTAACCGAAAGTATGATCTATTCTATGTGAGAAAAAAATGGACGTGCAGCAGTGATCATGTGGCCGTGGACTAACGATTTACATTCACTGAAGCATTACCAGGGCACCAGTACCTTTACTGTAGAGCTATTTGGAATACTGTGAGGCTTCAAAGGAGATTTATTCAAGCAACAGAGTATAAATAAAAGCTTTTTTTAAATCATACCAATCGATTATTCATTGCAGCCCTAAACCATCCAAATAGAGGGTGGCTTAAAAGGGGAAAGGGTTACAGTAAGACAGGAGAAGAACTAGAAATACAATTGAACACTTAAAGTTAACCACCCTAAATGTCTTAAAATTTCAAAAAATCCATCATTTTGCATGATACAGCAAATCTTGCAAGACTTTAGCATAGCTCATGGGCCTTTAATAACTTGCTAATGTTTGAACTCCGCAAGTTTATTTTGTCTATATTGTTATTGTTTTATTTTGTAAATTTAAAATGAACATTATTACACTACAAATAGAGCAATACAAATACCGATACGAATAGCACTATTGATAATGAATAATAACAATATTTACCTCTATTATCAACAATACAATTGTTTCAAATGCAACAATACATATATGTAATGATAACTTGAAATACAAAAGTAGATAAATGGAGGGGAAGAAAGAGAAGCCAACTATATTAACCTTGTAGATTGTTATAGTAACAATAGGTTAAGCTTCTAAATTAAGGTTTTATAATGGCAATGAATCAGTTGAATTTTTTTTTTCGAAATTTCAACAGCGCAACTAGTGTCCTGGAACGCATTGTAGTTTACTTTGGAGGTTCTAAAAAAAAACAAGCGCGTGGTGAGTGTGTCACGCTGCCTGGTCCTTGCTGTTTAGTTCCTGAGTGGCCGTCCTCCAAGGCCATGTCACTTTGGGTCTGGCCCAGGTGGTAAAAGCATAAGGGCTCCTGGTGGCGGAGATGTGCAACACTCAGCCATCTGGTGATGAGTCACTCTGTCTCTGCTCTTGTTCACTCTGACTGGGCACAAGATCGGAGCCCATCGCGGCATGTGTGTGCGCTGCAATGCATTAGCCTTCGATTTAACGTGATGGCAACTCAACACGGACGTAATCTGTAAAAGCTGAAAGCACTCACACAGAATTGAGATTCCATTTGTTACGACGCTGTGATGAGGGAGACCTTGACAGCTAATTTCATTTAGAGACATGGCGACAGTGTACATCAGAAAGCTTTGAATCTCAAGAAATGAAAGAAAAGGAACGAAGGGGGGTGACATTTGAGTCATAATGCTGGAGACACTGCACATTCACAAAGCTGCAAATAAAATATAAGTACGTGGAGATGAGCTGGATGTGTGGTGTATATTAATCTTCCCAGTTCGCCGCCACACATGCTGCTTCCTAGACATCAGAAGCCGAGGAGAAACCTGGCTCCAGTATGACAGCCCTGCTCCTCCAGGCCACAACTAACCCAAATCCCGGTTATTTCTCCCCTCAACTCACTCACATTCCAATCATCCGAGGGTGGGGCTGTGACTTCTCCCTCTCCCTCTCTTAAATCGCCACACTTGTAATTATGCAATTATCACGGTGGGAGATACTGCTTTGGTAGTCATGCCTCTACTGCCCCCTATCCACCACCATGTTGCTCTACTACCACAGGGACCCCGGTTGAGATGCTGTAGTACAGGGATGTCAAACTCATTTTAGCTCAGGGGCCGCATGGAGGAAAATCTGTGCACAGGCGGGCCGGATTATTAAAATCATGGCATTAAAAGTAAAAAATAAAGACAACTTTGGATTGTTTTCTTTGTCTTACTTTGGCCAAAAATAGAACAAAAAAATTCTGAAAATATTACAATAAAAATATAGAAAAAACTACCGGCAGCGTAAAGTTTAGATCCATGAAGTGAATGAATGTTTTTAACTGAATACATTTACGTATGTATAAAAAAAATTTTTCTTTTGTATTATTTTTTTTAATGAACCTTTTTCCAAAACACAATATAGAATGTGAGATAAAACAGGATAATGCATACGTTTATCATTTGTTTTCAAAAAGGTTACAAAAAAGTGGGACCCCAAAAATTTACTGTGGGACCCCATTTTTATGACTTGATGGGGTCCCTGAGGCCCCATTTTGAAAATTCCTAGCGCCAACACTGATTGAGTATTGGTGCGTGCAAAACAGCAGCAGGTGGCTATGGCCTGCGGGCCGGTTCTAATACTAATCAAATATCATCCCGGGGGCCATAGATCATTCATTCATCTGGCCCGCGGGCCTTGACTTTGACACCTATGCTGTAGTTTAACTGAAACCCAAAGGCCAACAATGACAAACACGTTTTTCTGTTAATGCGTGCCCTCATTCCCCTTATTATTCTAAATGACTAAAAGGCCTTGCTTTCTTTCCAACGTATTAACTTTTAGCACTTCAAATCAGTGAAAGACACGACTCAAAAGCAACACTCACCCAATAAAAGTGTTTAGCGTGTTTAACTACACTGTGCTTTAGAATTTCTGAAGAGGGAAAACGCATTTTAAGACACATTTAAGAGCAGAAAATGGGATTTTTAATACTTCCGGAGCTTGTGAAAGGCTGCTTCAGTGAGGTGTCAAAACAAGGCAGAAAGTTGTGTTTTTCTTTCTCCAAGATGCATTTAAAGACACCGCGCTTGATGTCGAGTGCCTGCTTGCAGGGCCGGATCTTCCGATTGGGCATAGGGCAGGGATAATCAACTGGCGACCTGGCAATGACACCAGACGGGCCCGCAAATTCACTTCCAAAAAACTTGGAAAGAACACATTTTTTTCCAGCAGATTCCTAAAAACAACAATAAAGCCCTGTCATATAGAGCAGTGGTCCCCAACCACCGGGCCGCGGCCTGGTACCGGTCCGTGGATTTTTTTAAAATTAAATCAACATTAAAAAACACAAGATACACTTACAATTAGTGCACCAACCCAAAAAACCTCCCTCCCCCATTTATACTCATTCACACTCATTCGCACAAAAGGGTTGTTTCTTTCTGTTATTAATATTTCTGGTTCCTACATTATATATCAATATATATCAATACAGTCTGCAGGGATACAGTCCATAAGCACACATGATTGTATTTTTTTATGTCACCGATTCTGTTCATAACTTTTATGGACAGAATTTCTAGGCGCAGTCAAGGCGTTGAGGGGATCTGGTTTGGTGGCTGCAGGATTAGGTCTCTGCTTTTTGCAGATGATGTGGTCCTGATGGCTTCATCTGGCCAAGATCTTCAGCTCTCGCTGGATCGGTTCGCAGCTGAGTGTGACTGGGATGAGAATCAGCACCTCCAAGTCCGAATCCATGGTTCTCGCCTGGAAAAGGGTGGAGTGCCATCTCCGGGTTGCGGAGGAGACCCTGCCCCAAGTGGAGGAGTTCAAGTACCTCGGAGTCTTGTTCACGAGTGAGGGAAGAGTGGATCGTGAGATCGACAGGCGGATCGGTGCGGCGTCTTCAGTAATGCGGACGCTGTATCGATCCGTTGTGGTGAAGAAGGAGCTGAGCCGGAAGGCAAAGCTCTCAATTTACCGGTCGATCTAGGTTCCCATCCTCACCTATGGTCATGAGCTTTGGGTCATGACCGAAAGGACAAGATCACGGGTACAAGCGGCCGAAATGAGTTTCCTCCGCCGGGTGGCGGGGCTCTCCCTTAGAGATAGGGTGAGAAGCTCTGCCAGCCGGGGGGAGCTCAAATTAAAGCCGCTGCTCCTCCACATCGAGAGGAGCCAGATGAGGTGGTTCGGGCATCTGGTCAGGATGCCACCCGAACGCCTCCCTAGGGAGGTGTTTAGGGCACGTCCGACCGGTAGGAGGCCACGGGGAAGACCCAGGACACGTTGGGAAGACTATGTCTCCCGGCTGGCCTGGGAACGCCTCGGGATCCCCCGGGAGGAGCTGGACGAAGTGGCTGGGGAGAGGGAAGTCTGGGCTTCCCTGCTTAAGCTGCTGCCCCCGCGACCCGACCTCGGATAAGCGGAAGAAGATGGATGGATGGATGGATGGACATTATATATCAATATATATCAATACAGTCTGCAGGGATACAGTCCATAAGCACACATAATTGTATTTTTTTATGACAAAAAAAAGGGGTTAGGGTCTTTTTGCGTGAAGAAGCAAATTAAAATGTAAATTATTAAATTACAAGCTGCTTCATATAATACTTTACCCCCAAATGTATGTTGTCCACGTCATGCTGTGGCACTGATTTGAATACGAAAATAAATGTTCCCCCGGACGTCATTAGTACTTGCAGTGCAAAGCAGAAAATCTTGGGTTCGAATCCTGGTCGTGATTGAAAATTAGGCTTGTTTTTTTTATTTTTATTAACGTTTTAATGTTGTTAAATGTGTTTAATATACTACACTTCAGGATATTAATAAAAGAGTGGACTGTTACAAAATTATGCCGATTATAAAAGATGTTAGATGAGTGATAGATAGTTATAGCTCAATTAAAGGCCTACTGAAATGAATTTTTTTTATTTAAACGGGGATAGCAGATCCATTCTATGTGTCATACTTGATCATTTCGCGATATTGCCATATTTTTGCTGAAAGGATTTAGTAGAGAACATCGATGATAAAGTTCGCAACTTTTGGTCGCTGATAAAAAAAGCCTTGCCTGTACCGGAAGTAGCGTGACGTCGCGGGTTGAAAGGCTCCTCACATTTCCCCATTGTTTACACCAGCAGCGAGAACGATTCGGACCGAGAAAGCGACGATTACCCCATTAATTTGAGCGAGGATGAAAGATTTGTGGATGAGGAACGTGAGAGTGAAGGACTACAGTGCAGTGCAGGACGTATCTTTTTTCGCTCTGACCGTAACTTAGGTACAAGGGCTCATTGCATTCCACACTTTCTCCTTTTTCTATTGTGGATTTGTATTTTAAACCACCTCGGATACTATATCCTCTTGAAAATGAGAGCCGAGAACGCGAAATGGACATTCACAGTGACTTTTATCTCCACGACAATACATCGGCGAAGCACATTAGCTACACAGCTAACGTGATAGCATCGGGCTTAACTGCAGATAGAAACAAAATAAATAAACCCCTGACTGGAAGGATAGACAGAAAATCAACAATACTATTAAACCATGGACCTGTAACTACACGGTTAATGCTTTCCAGCCTGGCGAAGCTTAACAATGCTGTTACTAATGACGCCATTGAAGCTAACTTAGCTACGGGACCTCACAGAGCTATGCTAAAAACATTATCTCTCCCCCTACACCAGCCCTCATCTGCTCATCAACACCCGTGCTCACCTGCGTTCCAGCGATCGACGGAGCGACGAAGGACTTCACCCGATCATCGATGCGGTCGGCGGCTAGCGCGTCTGCTATCCAAGTCAAAGCCCTCCTGGTTGTGTTGCTGCAGCCAGCTGCTAATACACCGATCCCACCTACAACTTTCTTCTTTGCAGTCTTCATTGTTTATTAAACAAATTGCAAAAGATTCACCAACACGGATGTCCAGAATACTGTGGAATTTTGCGATGAAAACAGAGCTTTTTGTATTGGAACCAATGGTGTCCGAATACTTCCGTTTCAACGATTGACGTCGCACGCATACGTCATCATACATAGACGTTTTCAACCGGAAGTTTCGCGGGAAATTTAAAATTGCACTTTATAAGTTAACCCGGCCGTATTGGCATGTGTTGCAATGTTAGGATTTCATCATTGATACAGTATATAAACTATCAGACTGTGTGGTTGGTAGTAGTGGGTTTCAGCAGGCCTTTAAAGCTTCTGTTATTCTGGAAATTAATTGTGTTGCTCAAAGTAATTTAATTGATATGGTGCTGGAATGCTCATGATTTAATCCTTTCAAAGCCAATTTTTGACCTGGGTATTTGTCAAATCCCAGCTACAGTTCACATATTTATTGTTATGATTTTGAATTTAAAAAAACAATGCCTTAATGCAATTTGCAGTGATGTAATGTTGCAATACAAGTAAACTTTCACTTGCAATTCATTTTTTAAGAATTTCACTTTTGAGACTTTAAAGGAAGTTTAAGCTTTTTAAAGTTTTTATAGTAAAGACAAAAACTAAGTATATTTATATTTTGTAACAGATTTGACACATTTTCAAAATTTAAGTGTAAATCGAATTGAATCAAATCGGGAATATTGATTTAGAACCGTATATATTGAAATCAAATCAATTTGGGAAATTGGCCATGTTACCTAGCCCTACCTTTTACCAATAAAATATGTGCAATACAAAAAAACTCAACAAAGATGTTAAAACAGTATCTGTGTTCATTTTATGAATGATCTGTTTCTCACTTGGTTATCCAGATACAAACATCTGCTCGCTTTGAACGGTCTGCTAAATGTAGTTTCAATTGCTTGCAAATTCTCTTTGAGCTAATAAATACATGGCACAGGCAATGCACCCATATCCCAGGCATGATGATGTTCTAGAAAACAGTATATTGCTGCCCAGGAAGGCTGTTGGAAAACATCTATTTTTAAAATTGCTTTTGCTCTAATGGGATGCTCTTACAATCAAGGAAGCATGTCAGGGTTGTCCATTTCTCTTCATTCCAAAAATAAAGCTAGTTCAGCCAACGGTGCTTGAATATAAACTATCGAGTAGCTCTTGTCTTGGTTCAAAGGTGGTCTCGAGCATTAAGTATAGATGGCCTACTGAATCCATCCATGGACAGCCACTGATTTGTGTTCACTAACCATTGATTTAGCTCTTCCCAGTACAGTAAATGCTGATCCCTCCTGGCCAGATAGCTGATGTTGTCTTCTTCCATTATTCATTTAGTCTCTTGTGAAAGGTCCTGCTATTTCAAGCTGCTCTAAGTAATGCAATATACCACCACAACCAGCCTTTATACATAACAAAGCACAATGGTAAGTTCTTTTAAAATGTAAAATCAATAGGCACACTCACAAACCCACCCACGGACCAATGTACAAACCCCGTTTCCATATGAGTTGGGAAATTGTCTTAGATGTAAATATAAACGGAATACAATGATTTGCAAATCCTTTTCAACCCATATTCAATTGAATGCACTACAAAGACAAGATATTTGATGTTCAAACTCGAACTTTATTTTTTTTTGCAAATAATAATTAATTTAGAATTTCATGGCTGCAACATGTGCCATAGTAGTTGGGAAAGGGCATGTTCACCACTGTGTTACATCACCTTTTCTTTTAACAACACTCAATAAATGATTGGGAACTGAGGAAACTAATTGTTGAAGCTTTGAAAGTGGAATTCTTTCCCATTCTTGTTTTATGTAGAGCTTCAGTCGTTCAACAGTCCGGGGTCTCCGCTGTCGTATTTTACGCTTCATAATGCGTCACACATTTTCGATGGGAGACAGGTCTGGACTGCAGGCGGGCCAGGAAAGTACCCGCACTCTTTTTTTACGAAGCCACGCTGTTGTAACACGTGCTGAATGTGGCTTGGCATTGTCTTGCTGAAATAAGCAGGGGCGTCCATGAAAAAGATGGCGCTTAGATGGCAGCATATGTTGTTCCAAAACCTGTATGTATCTTTCAGCATCAATGGTGCCTTCACAGATGTGTAAGTTACCCATGCCTTGGGCACTAATGCACCCCCATACCATCACCGATGCTGGCTTTTTAACTTTGCGTCGATAACAGTCTGGATGGTTCGCTTCCCCTTTGGTCCGGATGACACGATGTCGAATATTTCCAAAAACAATTTGAAATGTGGACTCGTCAGACCACAGAACACTTTTCCACTTTGCATCAGTCCATCTTAGATGATCTCGGGCCCAGAGAAGCCGGCGGCGTTTCTGAATGTTGTTGATAAATGGCTTTCGCTTTGCATAGTAGAGCTTTAACTTGCACTTACAGATGTAGCGACAAACTGTATGTAGTGACAGTGGTTTTCTGAAGTGTTCCTGAGCCCATGTGGTGATATCCTTTAGAGATTGATGTCGGTTTTTGATACAGTGCCGTCTGAGGGATCGAAGGTCACGGTCATTCAATGTTGGTTTCCGGCCATGCCGCTTACATGGAGCGATTTCTCCAGATTCTCTGAACCTTTTGATGATATTATGGACCGTAGATGTTAGAATCCCTAAATTTCTTGCAATTGCACTTTGAGAAACGTTGTTCTTAAACTGTTTGACTATTTGCTCACGCAGTTGTGGACAAAGGGGTGTACCTCGCCCCATCCTTTCTTGTGAATGACTGAGCATTTCATGGAAGCTGCTTTTATACCCAATCATGGCACCCACCTGTTCCCAATTAGCCTGCACACCTGTGGGATGTTCCAAATAAGTGTTTGATGAGCATTCCTCAACTTTATCAGTATTTATTGCCACCTTTCCCAACTTCTTTGTCACGTGATGCTGGCATCAAATTCTAAAGTTAATGATTATTTGCAAAAAAAAACAATGTTTATCAGTTTGAACATCAAATATGTTGTCTTTGTAGCATATTCAACTGAATATGGGTTGAAAATGATTTGCAAATCATTGTATTCCGTTTGTATTTACATCTAACACAATTTCATTCACTCATATGGAAACGGGGTTTGTACAATGGATCCTCCAAAACTGACGAAGAAAACTTTTAATTAACTGTAAGTGTATTCAGTAATGTATTAACTGTCATACACATATAAGCGTAAGTTACATTATTACTTTAAAATGATCTATTCCTCCATTTTCTCTGCCACTTGTCCTCATAAAGATCACAGGTGAGCTGGACTCTATCTCTTGCGTAGTTTGAAGTGCCCATCCATCCATTCATCCATTTTTTTCCGCTTATCCGAGGTCGGGTCGCGGGGGCAGCAGCCTAAGCAGGGAAGCCCAGACTTACCTCTCCCCAGCCACTTCGTCCAGCTCCTCCCGGGGGATCCCGAGGCGTTCCCAGGCCAGCTGGGAGACATAGTCTTCCCAACGTGTCCTGGGTCTTCCCCATGGCCTCCTACCGGTCGGACGTGCCCGAAACACCTCCGTAGGGAGGCGTTCGGGTGGCATCCTGACCAGATGCCCGAACCACCTCATCTGGCTCCTCTCGATGTGGAGGAGCAGCGGCTTTAGTTTGAACTCCTCCCGGATGACAGAGCTTCTCACCCTATCTCTAAAGGAGAGCCCCGCCACCCGGTGGAAGAAGCTCATTTCGGCCGCTTGTACCCGTGATCTTGTCCTTTCGGTCATAAACCAAAGCTCATGACCATAGGTGAGGATGGGAACGTAGATTGACCGGTAAATTGAGAGCTTTGCCTTCCGGCTCAGCTCCTTCTTCACCACAACGGATCGATACAGCGTCTGCATTACTGAAGACGCCGCACCGATCCGCCTGTCGACCTCACGATCCACTCTTCCCTCACTCGTGAACAAGACTCCGAGGTACTTGAACTCCTCCACTTGGGGCAAGATCTCCTCCCCAACCCAGAGATGGCACTCCACCCTTTTCAGGGCGAGATAGTTTGAAGTGTTCTATTGTTATCTTTCTTCGGGCCGAATTAGGTGATGGACTCCTCTGGTTGCAAGCAAACCAAACCAGTGGCATTGCGCTCTTCCCTTATTAAGTCAGCGGTGGGCCCGAGAATGTAAACAGGAAGAGAGTTGGTCAAGATGGTGTCGTATCGGTTGAGTTGGTCTGAACACAAGTATGGTTGGATTGACAGCTCTGCTGAATTTATAGCTACAACATTTTTTTTCTTCCTGCTTTAAGTGCCATCAAACCACTTTTATTTGAACTTACCATGAAAAATAAACCGATTTACAATCAAAGCAGATCTGCTGTACTGGACCTCGGCCTTCTAAAAATTGTCCATAGAGAACTTTCACCATGCCGCTGTAGTGGCTGCTGCTTGCAAGAGCTCTGTTCTCTTGTGTCCCCCTTGTGTTTTTGATGTTTCTGTTACGGCTCAGACCCCTGCCGTCTGTGCGCACCTGGGGACACGCCCACGGCCGCGCAAATCCAGGGACGCGCCGCGCGCGTCTCCGCCCTGCAGCAGCCACCAGCTGCAATCACTCACCGGAGAGCTGCACACCTGGGACTGATGAGGGCGAGCCGCATAAAGGGACCAGTGAACCCAAGGATCGGCGCGGGAACTTAGTTTTCTCATGGTGACCCGTAAGCTAAGCTTTAGCTCTCGCTCCTTGTTTTCCTCTCCGTGCCTTAACCCCCCCTGTCTTCTTCCGTGTCCTTGCAGTACCCTCCGTCACCTGGACAGTGAGCTGTGAGCCTCACTTTTCCCTTGATCTCCCCCCTGTGTTTTTGGACTGCATTCCTCGTTCCTGACTCCTCGCTCGCCCCTGGACTTGACGCCCCTCTCAGCCCCACGGACCCCCGCGTGTATCCCGGATCACCTGTCTGCCCCCTGGACTTCCTCGTATCTCGTTCAACACTTTGGTAACACACATTCCAGTTAAATACTACACATAGTCTTACACCATACACACTCTTGTATTCTAGTTCACACTCCATTCCCTTAGTTTAGTTGTATTGTTTAGTATTATTATATATATATTGTCTATATATATAATAAATATTTGTATATACTTCCCCCTGGTGTATGTTTGCCGTCACCTCCCCCTAGTAAACATTACAGTTTCCCTATTGTTTTTGTGTGTTTTTTTGCCTTCTGAAAGGGGTGGCACTTTTGTGCTGAGTTTTGGTGCTTTTTGTAAACTTTTGGACCTGTGTTGCTGGGCCATGGCCATATCTGCACCGGAGACCAATTGATGGCCTTCTGCCACAGAAGCGCAGAGAAGATGCAAAGGAAGAGACGGGCTGGCGAGCTAGCGTTGAGCGTCTGGATAAACGAGCCTTATGGAGCTCTGGCTGAACGAGCAGGTATCGCACACTTAGGTCTCCCTGGACGGATTCCCGCTCATCAGTGCGGACTGGACATTGGCTGAGAGCTGGTTGGCAGCCCAGGACTGACTAGGCTCTCTTGGTTGCTTTGTTGGGTCTGTTCCTGTCTCTGGCCATTGTGTTTTACTTTTGTACAGTAGCTGTATGTAGAAATAGCACCTCTAAAGTGGCAGCTGGTTGCATCAGCTCTGTGCTCCTTTAATTTATTTTGTCTTTTGTATTCTTTAATAGTTCTTGTTTTCATACCAAGATGGCACCTCTCTCATAGCTGTTGTGTTTATTTTTGTTTTTTGCATTGAACAAAAAGAGCACAGTCTACAAAGTTAATTTCCTTTTGTGTTGAACATACTTGGCGAATAAAACTGTCTCTGATTCTAAAAATATTTCAAAATAGTCTCAAGTCCTAGTTAGAAAAAATACACTCTTTGAAGTAATTCTGCACGACCAGGCTTATCTGTATTCTGGAGGAACTCAAGTTGGGTGGTTCATAATGTTGTTTCTGAACAGTGGGTGACAAATGGCTGTGCCCTGTAATGCTTTCCTGAGAGACAAGCACAGCTGAATACTGATGTCCTTGTAAATCACTTTTGTGGGGTGAATTGTAAAAGAAAAACAAAAAAGCAACATAAAAAAAAGACAGCCAGAATGACACTTGGGCTCAGACCTCCACCAGGGTACGACTAAAGTCACTTGAAATATAAGACATACCATTTGAAATTTGCTGGCGAAGGCTGATTATCAGTGCTACCGGGCTTGATCGCTTGTGGAATAAATCTGACAGTGAGAGAGCTGTGAGTCAGCACGGGAATGGAAAAGGTTACTCTCATCCAATCACAGCCATTTGCTTGGTTTGAATATTGAGTGGTCCTTTAAAGAAGAGGGTATTGCCGTAAATGACGCAGATCCCTCATGTATAAGGTTGCATACCATTTTTAAGGGAAAAGATGCACATGCATGCAAGTATATCATATTGCATTGCTGTATGTATGCCAGGTTGAAATTCATTGTAATAATCTATGAAACAGTCCTTCATTGCATTTATATACTGTATATAAAAAGGAAGCCTAGTTACTATTTACTCAAGGTAAAATCATGTACTGTACACCAAAAGAGTGATAACCGGGCTAATGGGTATTTTATTTGAACTTAAGCAGTATTATTGTGAAGTGTCGAGGTTACACATTTTACCGTACCATCCCAGTGACAAGTGTAGCCTAAAAAGTACAATGGGTTACTATTTTTTTTAGGAATGCTTACTGTAGGTTCCTCATGATGAAAATGGTCTCAAAAAGAGAAAAATGGCAATGAAACTACAAGAAAATTTATTCTTGTGCCGATGTTATTGTTGTCCCTCATATTTTCCCCCACTGATAGCATCCTGTCGTTACCCTGGTTTATAGCTGTACTATAAGCCAAACTGGACTTAGTAATTCATAAAATCTCGGTTATTTGTTGTAAACATAAATTGTCTGCTGGCAATTTGACGTGCAAAGAGCTTTATCTGCACCTTTCTGTGATGTATTGAGTAAAGCTTGTAACGAGGGCGCATCGGAGAACAGGCTTTTAATCAGGAAGACAGAGGCCTGCAGCGGCAGTGTGCAAAAAGGGGGAGCCAAATGTTACATAAATAGGTTTATGCTGCATAAAAATTTATTATCAGACCAGACATTTATCTGGTCAGATTTATTTTCAGGAACGGCTTACGTAATGATGGTGAAAACCTGTCCATGTTTAATAGCATACCAGTACAAGCAACTTGTGTGACAAAATGTCAAATATGCATGAAGTACATTTATCGCTGCCCTAACCGCCCCTGGTGGTGGACAGCAGGAGATATACCATTAGCAAGCTGCTTTGGTGACAAGCTTGAAGTTTCCAAAAAATACATGAAAAATACATATTCGAAATGTAGCGTAAAAATTGCACTACTACCACAACTGCAAGGAAAAGCCCAGGTTTTACAAATTCATGGATTTCCTCTCTCACACCTTTGAAATGAGCTGTGAGGAAGTCTATTATTACAACAGCCTCTTTCTCGCTCCGTCTCTAGGATTCCGAGTTTGACTTCATGAGTCATCAAAGGATATCTAAAGCAACATCAAGTCCAAACGGGGTAAAAACTGAAGGCAAGATGTCTTACATGCTTTAATAGCATAGCTCTGACTCTGCGTAATATGACTGCTGATCATTTTAACCCTGAAGCTCATCTTTTTCTGAAGCTAATTTGGTTTATTTCAATCAAAAATTGCTTCACCCAATGAGAAAATATACTCTATCCCTGGGTTCTTTTTCTTATTACTGTACATAATGGTGTGCATCCACTGTAGTTCGTTACACCGGATGACCTTTTCTAGTAATCGCGACCCTCTGGCCTTGGGCTCTCTGCCTGGAAGTAGATATTATGCAACGTGGCTGACTATGTTGGAATATATGTTTCCTTCAAATGTCAAGCATGTGAAGGGTGCATAAAGGACATTCCATTTAATACATCTTTTACATAAGCAAGCACATACAGTAATATGCATTCAAACACCTTTACCACTTGGCAACATTCTATAGTTCAGGAAATAATAATAATACCTGGGATTTATATAGCGCTTTTCTAAGTACCCAAAGTCGCTTTACATGTAGAACCCATCATTCATTCACACCTGGTGGTGGTAAGCTACTTTCATAGCCACAGCTGCCCTGGGGTAGACTGACGGAAGCGTGGCTGCAATTTGCGCCAACGGCCTCTGAAAGAACCTGAAGCCTGACATTAGCCAAACCAATAATGGTAGACAACAAAAGGATTCTGTCAAGAACAGGTGCAGCCATTCTAAGACTATTAAATATTACTTCAATAATGGTTGTCAAGGTAAAACGGAACAAAACACTAATCTTTAAAAGAATTCTAAAATATGTGTCCTGTGCAGTGGACATTTGGAATGGGTACCATTTACATTTTAATCAAATGGGTACTTTTGAATCTTTGCCGGTGCTTAAAAGGTAAAAAAAACTATTATCGCAGCAAAGTATGCAGAATGGATGTAACAAAATTAACATTTCATATCACGGGTATCGAGACCAAAATTATCACGGTTATCATTAAGTTTATGGTATTATTAAATGTGCTCAAATGGTACTTATACACACACAGAAATCTTTTAAACATGTTTAATTTTTCTTAAATATTTAAAAAAAACAGACACAAAATACTTTCCTTTTAAATATTACATTTTTAAACCTTAAATCTTTTTTTGGCTTCTTAAGATCAATATTAATATTATTTTACGTTATTTAAGTACATTTGTTTATCTTCTCTCATTTGAATTTTGTTAAAGTGTTTCTGAATAATAAAAGCTGTATTTATGTTAACATTTAAGCTAGCTAGCAATTAGCATGCTAAGTTGCCCCTCTAAGATGCTTTATGATCTCTATGTATCACCGGTATCAGCAGTGTGTGAGTTTATTAAAGTGTGGTTATTAATCACGGTTTTACGCCATTTAAAATGTTAAATGATAATGATAATCATTGGGAATTTTATTGTGATTTATCATTAATACTGGTAATACTTACATCACTAACCAGCAGTATTACAGAACACAGAGAAAGTGCAAAAAAAACTTGCTTATTTTTCTGAGACTTTTATTTTGTCAGCACATAAGAAAGGATGTAGCGCACAGTGCTTTTATTATTAAAGGCTATAAGTGTGCTGTTGGTCATTTGGACTCTTGACCGCAGATGTGTTTTTTTCTTCACACTGAGCTTTCGCCTTATTGGCGGTCATCTTGCAAGACACTCGGTTACACTTAGTGCTGTGTGAAATGAACAATAAATTGATACCTCGATATAGGTAATCGTATATTCCGATAACGATATCGCAACATAATTTTTTTCCTAACATTATTACAAATAAACTGAATGCCAATTTTGCTTATTTTTTGTCTTTTTACTTACAAAACACATTTCATAAATAAAGATAATTCAAAACAATAAAACATATTTTTAGTACCGACACTTATTTTCGACAGTGTATACTTGGGTCATGTCTACACATATGAATTTAAATATGGAATCTGTAATTTCTGCTGTATTGCTTGTCATAGACGCTGCCTTTGGAAAATCACTCTTTTAAAGATTAAAAAGATTAAAGTACCAATGATTGTCACACACACACTAGATGTGGTGAAATTTGTCCTCTGCATTTGACGCATCCCCTTGGGAAGCAGTGGGCAGCAGCGGCGCCGCGCCCGGGAATCATTTTGGTGATTTAACCCCCAACTCCAACCCGTGTTGCTGAGTGCCAAGCAGGGAGGTTATGGGTCCCATTTTTATAGTCTTTGGTATGACTCGGCTGGGATTTGAACTCCAACCTACCGATCTCAGGGCGGACACTCTAACCACTAGGCTTGTTGGCGGTGATTTTTTTTGTTTTAGGCTTGTTGGCGGTGTTTTTTTTTGTCATTACGTCATGGTTTTGGAGAAATGTTAGCATTTTAAAGGCTTACTGAAACACACTACTACTGACCACGCAGTCTGATAGTTTATATATCAATGATGAAATCTTAACATTGCAACACATGCCAATACGGTTAACTTATAAAGTGCAATTTTAAATTTCCCGTGAAACTTCCGGTTGAAAACGTCTATGTATGATGACGTTTGCGCGTGACGTCAATGGTTGAAACGGAAGTATTCGTACACATTGTATCTCAATATAAACAGCTCTGTTTTCATCGCAAAATTCCACAGTATTCTGGACATCTGTGTTGGTGAATCTTTTGCAATTTGTTTAATGAACAATGGAGACTGCAAAGAAGAAAGCTGTAGGTGGGATCGGTGTGTTAGCGGCTGGCTGCAGCAACACAACCAGGAGGACTTTGAGTTGGACAGCAGACGCGCTATCCGACGCTAGCCGCCGACAGCATCGATGATCGGGTGAAGTCCTTCGTCGCGCCGTCGATCGCTGGAACGCAGGTGAGCACGGGTGTTGATGAGCAGATGAGGGCTGGCGTAGGTGGAGATATAATGTTTTTATCATAGCTCTGACGAGGTCCCGTAGCTAAGTTAGCTTCAATGGTGTCGTTAGCAACAGCATTGCTAGGCTTCGACAGGCGGCACAGCATTAACCGTGTAGTTACAGGTCCAGTGTTTGGTTCGGTGTCTCCTGATAGTAGTATTGTTGATCTGCTGTCCATCCTTCCAGTCAGGGGCTTATTTCTTTTGTTTCTATCTGCATTTAAGCACGATGCTATCACGTTAGCTCCGTAGCTAAAGTGCTTCACCGATGTATTGTCGTGGAGATAAAAGTCACTGTGAATGTCCATTTCGCGTTCTCGACTCTCATTTTCAAGAGGATATAGTATCCGAGGTGGTTTAAAATACAAATCCGTGATCCACAATAGAAAAAGGAGAGAGTGTGGAATCCAATGAGCCCTTGTACCTAAGTTACGGTCGGAGCGAAAAAAAGATATGTCCTGCACTGCACTCTAGTCCTTCACTCTCACGTTCCTCATCCACGAATCTTTCATCCTGGCTCAAATTAATGGGGTAATCGTCACTTACTCGGTCCGAATCGCTCTCGCTGCTGGTGTAAACAATGGGGAAATGTGAGGAGCCTTTCAATCTGCGACGTCACGCTACTTCCGGTACAGGCAAGGCTTTTTTTATCAGCGACCAAAAGTTGCGAACTTTATCATCGATGTTCTCTACTAAATCCTTTCAGCAAAAATATGGCAATATCGCGAAATGATCAAGTATGACACATAGAATGGATCTGCTATCCCCGTTTAAATAAAACATTTCATTTCAGTAGGCCTTTAACACTCTCTGTACTGTTCTTCATGCCAGATAGAAAAGAATAGATATGTTCAATTTTCTAGTAACGACTATTTTGCAACAGCCTACTGTCAGCCTACCATGAATTGATTAACGACTTAAACAAGTTGAAAAACTTATTCGGGTGCTACCATTTAGTGGTCAATTGTACGGAATATGTACTGTACTGTGCAATCTACTAATAAAAGTTTCAATCAAGCAATCAATGTCGCTAGATTGGTGTCTGACTTTTTTAATCCAAACAAGGGAGTTCCTTCTTCGTTTTGGCATTAAATCCTTTTTTGGGTTTCGCTGGTTTGGCTTCCATTGTGCTTTCCGTTTCGGCTACATCTTTGAAATTGATGTAATAGCAAGTTCTCCCCATTAAGTTCTTTCAAGTGACGTAAAATGCTCCTTCAAAGTAGCAGTGTTGCTGCATTTAAATTAAATACAGCCCAGATGATAAAAACAAATCTTAATTTGTACGATACACATTTTTTGTCGTAATACAATATATATCGTAATGTTTCCTACTTATGTTGTAATGTTGATGTTCAGAATTTTGAGGTTGGTAAATGCCTTTTCTTTGCATTAATTTTGGTTGGAACATAATGAGGAAGTGTTATTGTTGATGTTGTGGGTAGTGCTATGGTGAAATGTGTGTGTAGTATTGGATCATAGGACTGTTGGTGTGTTAAGGTTGGCAATAAAGTTTAAAAAGAGCTTCAGACTTTGTGTGCCTGTCTGGACCGCTACTGCATTAATGTATACTGCATTTATTTAGCACCGAAAAAAAGGCTCCAATAGCTACTATTTTCGTGGTTTGGTTATTACCGTTTACGTCGGCGCTCATCCCTATTTTTGGGAAGTTATGCCTACACCAGGGATTCTCAAACTATGGTACGCAGGCTCTATTTTGTTGTACGCCAAAGAATCACGTAATTAAATAATCAAACACAGTGTTACTGTTAAAACTGTTAAAGTGGCCAAAAATATTGAATATACTTGTTAAATAAAACCTCTGCATTGTTTTTAATGAATATATTTAGGCCTACTACACTATTGTACTGCATTTTGGTGGTTTTTGGAGAGCCAAGTGTTTTCTGAGGTGGTATTTGGTGAAAAAAGTTTGAGAACCACTGGTCTAAACTAAAGATGAAATAAAATGAGTTAACCAGAGGTATTTTTGAAGTCTATAAATTCACTGTGAAGTTGACCTCAGACCTTTTCTTTATCAAATAAAAAGACTTCTGTGTAAACTAACTTCTGTTCTATTTGTGTGACTGTGCAATCTACTAATAAAAGTTTCAATCAATCAATCAATGTCGCTAGATTGGTGTCTGACTTTTTTAATCCAAACAAGGGAGTTTTTTCTTCGTTTTGGCATCAAATCCTTTTTTGGGTTTTGCTGGTTTGGCTTCCATTGTGCTTTCCGTTTCGGCTACATCTTTGAGATTGATGTAATAGTAAGTCAGACACCAATGTGTGTGAATGTGTGAATGTGTGTGTGTGAATGGGTGAATGTGGAAATAGTGTCAAAGCGCTTTGAGTTCCTTAAAAAGGTAGAAAAGCGCTATACAAGTACAACCCATTTACCATTTGACATTTGTGAGAAATGGTGTCACAATCAGTGTATTTTAATTCTTGAGTCATGGTCAACAGCCTGTGAAAGGTCACAGTGACCTTTGACTCACAACTTTTGATTGCTTAAACTCTAAATCTAAGTGAATGAATTAGCACGTTTTTAAGTATCAGGACTTGTACAGTAAGACATCATGAGAACAAGAGTATACAAATGGAAAGTATACTGTAATCCTTCCAGCCCTTGAATCACCTTCATATTACCTTGATATCACTAGATCAAAGTCATCTATACACCACCTATGTGGTTAAGTGTTGGAAAAAAGGTATCTCTTGTGAGGTATAAGCCATGACTGCTTGGGTCATGTAACATTAGAATCCCTCCTCTAAAATAAGAACTTGGGACGACCCATTTGAAAAGCTTTTTGTTTTGATGGTAACAATTATTTGATGTAAGCTACCTTTGGAAGAAAGAAGCATGTTTTAAAAGCGGATTCTGGAATTCTGATTTATTTCGGGTAAAGCCCGATTGAAATACTCTAAACAATGTTGAGAATATGACAAACATACAAAATAGGTAGCATGATTCGACCTCTTGGTTTCATTGTACGATGCTTTAAAAAGGTATTCAATACTTTACTATAGAGCAGTATTAAACAAGTATTGATGAAATCCTCTCAGTATCCTTGTCCTACACTGGTTTGTCTTTGGAAGAAACCATTAAGGTTGTTACGACCACTAAATGCATTTGCCAAGTGTTTCCTGTAACCTCCCCAGGGTCAGTGACATCATTTATCAACCCTTGTTAGAGCAACTGTGGACCTAATATGATTAATTTTGACCTACATACTGTATACTATGAGCTCATTCCAGGTTGTGGATGTCATATCTTTTTTGGTCCTAGAAATGATACGTTAAGTTAAAATAGGGCGTTGGGTGCTGAATGGACACGGTTAACATTTAGATCGGCCTGCAGTTCTTCACTGGAAAAATCCCAGATTTCATCTGTAGCACAGGGTTACTGTCAGTTGGCAAACACATGCTACATTTGTAGAAACACACTGCATGTACCTTCACATTGAGAACAATGATTTGTAAAATGGCAACTGAATTCCGGACTTAAGCAGTGTTGTTGGTGTTGTACTTCAAAATGGGATTCATAGATTTTTCTGCGTCAGACGGAATGATTGTGAGGGCCCACATTGGAAACAGATGATTTGCATAATGGGGTAGACTGAACAGGTCTACGTGAGAGAAAGATTCTCTCCCACAAACATGGGCAGGACATTAAATATGGATGTCTCAATTTCACTAGCCCCGTAGAGGGAGAATAAATATAGGATGGTGAGATCCTCATCTCTCTGGGATAACCTCACCTTTATGAAAACCGCATTCTTCAGAACATTCAGTTATTTTGAGGTAAAAAAACAAAACAAAACTATGTGTCCTACATTTTTGTAAATCAAATAGTGGAAAAATAATTAATGTTGACTTTAAATGTTGATAATATGCGTGCATTAGTTTGAACAATACCAACCATAATGTAACATTGTGCTCGGCAATTCTATATTTTTCACTGCTATTCCAATTATGCTTTCCATTCATGTGTGGAACATTCCAATTTCCTGCTGGCCATTTAATGTTACCATTAGGTTCTGAAATAGTGCCTGCCACTAATTATTGGTACATAAATCACATGGTGCTAAGAGGGCCATGCCTAAAATTGTATTACTCAAGTCAAAAAGATAATTAGAACATTTGGAAAATCAGTGAACGTTTTGTGCTGCTAGTGCATTTTACTCGAATAACTTCCTAGAATTTAATATAGAAAATAATAGCACATTTTAACATTTGCTATATGATTCAAACTAAAGTTAAGTTAAGAACCTGCTTGGATATAATTTGCGGAGTACCCCGGAGTCACTACTCGGACCAGAGACGGATGACTTGAATTTAACATTATTTACAGATGACCTTGCTGCGATTGGTTTTCAGAATTGTTCTAAATAGGTGTTTAACGATTGATCGATATATCGATTTATATTCCTACATTTCAGTTATATCAGTCTGTCCTCAGCAAGTTTGCCTTCCAAGAGATAGGCATTGATCCAAGATCGTTTTAAAAGGATATCGATTGATTGTTATCAATTTTAGATAAAGGAAAACATAGGATTTTAAGAACGGCAGAGTTTATGTGAAATTTGGTATTTTTAATGATAAGGACATTAAACATTAAGTCTATTTGCCTGTCTGTGGCTTCATCAAAACAAAAATGGTGGATACCTACAGTTATCGAGAAAGGTCATAACAAACGCAAACCCCACAAGACAATAACATAAATTACAACACAAAAACTTTCAGTTACAGAACAAATGCAAAGCTACAACATAGACGAATGACAACACATTAAAATAAAGCCGTAACACAACTGTAAGCCACAAAAGAGATAAAGGTGCATACATGATTCTGCATACCTGGGACAGTGTCCATCGTCACCGACACCAAGGTGGAGAACAGATCATGTATGGGGAACTTTATTTCGCAGGTAACTCTACTGGTAAAATGTTGGCTACTGTAGTTTTATTTAAAAATTGCTTGAATGTTTAAAATGTGAGCAGAAACCTTAAGTGTTGGTTGCACTTTATTCAAATAAGAAGTGAATGCACCGGCCATTTTTTGTTGGTAACTTGCTTGTTTGTGTCCATGATTAATTTATACATAATTCCCTTAGGGGCGGCGTGGCGAAGTTGGTAGAGTGGCCGCACCAGCAATCGGAGTGTTGCTGGTTACTGGGGTTCAATCCCCACCTTCCACCATCCTAGTCACGTCCGTTGTGTCCTTGGGCAAGACACTTCACCCTTGCTCCTGATGGCTGCTGGTTAGCGCCTTGCATGGCAGCTCCCGCCATCAGTGTGTGAATGTGTGTGTGAATGGGTAAATGTGGAAATACTGTCAAAGCGCTTTGAGTACCTTGAAGGTAGAAAAGCGCTATACAAGTATAACCCATTTATCATTTATCATTACAAGAAATAAAAGGGACATAGGAAACTTCACCTGCGGTGTCCAGTATCGTTCTAAAAAAATTAGATTGTCCCTAAATCGTATTGGCAACCACAAATATTGAATCGAATTGTTGTTAAAACTAATCATTACACTCCGAGTTGTAAACAATCACAGTGGAAATGAGCAAACAAAATAATTGGATTGACAAATGCAGACAGCCATTAAACTTAAATATAAGCAAAATAATGTTATTCTGCAATTTGCTGAAGCATAAACATAGTGTAGCGTGTGGCCCAAAACAAAGTCACCACCTAGATTTGACTAAGCAAATAGGGTTGGGGTTGTTATTGTAGCTCAAAGCAGGGTACACACAAAGATAAACGGGCTGTTTTTGTCCCGATATACAATATATAATTTTGCAATATTTTAGCTTGGACGACTAGAATTTAGCTTGGTGGCGTGACAGAATTGTTCTGTGTGTACAGGGCCCCCTTAACCTAATGCGAGGTCCCGGGGAGGAAAAGTTTTGTTCTGTTTAATTGCCAGGATTTGAGAAAAATATGATGCTGCATCATGCCTCACAAGCTACA